>NC_056739.1:102968918-103268918 GCF_019279795.1 Protopterus annectens
GGTATGATGCACTTTTTCATTGGAGGCCCAGAGAGAAAAGATCATTAGTTTAAAGGAAACACTCAGTGCATACATGTAACATTTGTTTCTGGGATGAATTTCTGTCGCATTGTCTTTTTCTGAAAAGATTTCAAGCCTGCATAAACTAAAGCATTGCTGGTGAGGAAAGTAAACTTGTATCTTTTTGACTGTGCGTGATAGAGCTGCTTTCTATTTTACCTGCTCTATTCTGTTTTCTGTTTTAAGAAGTTTGTGTAGCCTGGTATTTTTGTTCTGTGTGAGAGATAGGCACTTAAATTATCTAGGTTGCACATTTCACATGTTTTCATTGGTTAAATTGTTTCTGACGTGATACTTAAATACACAGTGAATTGCTGGGGCTTTGTCTTTTTCTGAAAAGATTTCAAGTCTGCATAAACTAAAGCACTGCTGGTGATTCCCTGCTGTTTTGTCCACTCATCCTCCCCATCATTTATCTGCTTTTTAAACCTGGTGATTTTAAGCTGCCCACTCCTCCTGTAAATTGAGCTTAATAAGCCCCTCCCTTTCTACACTGCTGTTGATATTTTGAATTATTTGTTTGCCTTTCTAGCTAGATGTTAGATAAGGTAGTATATTTTTACACTCTAGCAAACGCTTGTTTTTACATCAAGATGTCAGTCGGATTTCCATCTAGTGCACTGGATATAGCTTGGTTTGTTTATGAAGGGGAAACGCATGAGATTTCTGCATGTAGTTGTATTGGCTAAAGGGTTTATTAATCAGCTTATCTTGTTTTTAGTGCCTTTATAAATTCTCTACAATTGAGTGGCTGTTGGCTTATTTATACAAAGTACATTTATTGAATAATCACACTTTTATAAGCTGTTTAAAGTACACTGATGTAACTGTATCTTTAAGTTTGTTTGTGGTAGAAGTTTGTATGTTTTAAGTTCGTTTGTAGTATATTTCACTCCAGACACTCCTTTACTCTGCTTTTACATTAGGAGGGCTGGGATTATTCATCTAGTGGCAGAAGGTGTTTAACTGGTCTGTCTGAGATGGGATGCACACAAAAGGGCTTTAAGTATATTTTTGCACTTCTCTTATTTACTGTAACTACTTTAGCAGTTTAAAAGAAAAGAAAGAAAACTATTGCGCTGCCAGCACAGTCCTTTCACATTAACCTATTCCCTTCCTTAATAAAGCATACAGTAAGAGCCTGCTATTATGGACAGACAGTTTCCCATCATCTCTTTAGTCAGCCTGATAGACATGGGCATCCTGAGGCAACATCTCAGTTGTCTCATGTATACTGACAACCACTTACTCCTGAAGTGAACAAATACTTTTTGTGACAGATGTAGTTACACTGAAATTGGAGGCAAGACTCTCCCATGAGGACAAATTGAATGCCAAACAGGTTGTTAGCACATACACACTTCCCACACTCAATAAGGACACAACACATAAGCCCACATATGTGGAGGTACTCATTAGTAGTTTACCAAAAGATCGGTGGCCTCCCAAATGGAAACTACTCACACACACAACAATGCAAAAAACAACCACAACACTTAATAACACACACACATCAGTGGCTCAACCAATAATCCTATAAGGCATAACATCACAAATCCTAATGTACTGGTCATAGGTGACTCCATTGAGAGAGACACGGATGTTCTTCTAGGAGCGGGTTGTGGTTAGCTGCCTGTCAGGTGCTAGGATCCATTGTCTTTCAACCACAAGTACCAGTATCACTGCGTCATAGTCCATGTGGGGGTGAATGACTTGAGACCTACTTCAGTGGACTAAATGAAGAGAGACATGACTGAGCTGTCAGATTGTGTCACAGGCAGGTGTAAGTCTAGCCTTAAGCAGCGTTCTACCTTCTCCAAAAATGATGCCACAATACAAGCAAAAAAAAAAATGATTTGACTTTAACAATTGGTTTAGCTTCTGGTGTCAGTCCAAGGGGAACCAACATCTGTCAGCCTGGGAAGACATGGTCGACAACCCACGCTGCTTTGCCAGGGATGGTCTGCACCTGTCTCCTCTAGGATTTCGGATACTGGCAAAGGCATTAACCACCTCTGTTGTGGCTTTTTTAGGCAGTGTTAAAATAACCAACCTCCTAATCTAACAAAATCCTCTCTAAACTTACGATACTGCTGCTCAGTCCTGGAAGTCTAAACAAGAAACTGCACTCCCTGGAAGCACTGCTCACTCTGGAAGATGTTGACATCTGTGCAGTCACCAAGCCATGGGTCAAAGGCACTGAAAGCACCCTGGCCGTTCAGGGCTACAGTGCCTTCCATACATTCAGACCACAAACTGTGCATGAAAGAAACAAAGGAGGAGGTGTATCCATCTTCATTAAGGATAAGTACACCTCGAGATTGGTCAAACAGTATGGCTCTCTTGACCAACTCCTTGTTCAATTAACTATCGGTAAAGCCCCCTACCATATCATACTAGCTATAGGTCCCCCGCCATGAAACAGGAAAAGCATACTGCATATCTGAAATTACTGGGTATCGCATGCCATACAGCCCTACACCTTACTCATGGGTGATTTTAATTATCCTGTCATCGACTGGGAAACTTGCACAACCACAAACATGCTGCCTCAGAGGTTCTTGGACTTTGTCAGTACAATTGCTGTAGAACAGCTAGCTAGTGAATACACCCATAAGAAGGTCAAATGTCCTGGACATAGTACTCACTAACATGGAAGAGCATTCCACCCCCCGGTGTGATGTCCTCTCTGGTAAGATCAGACAATAAATCATTCTCATTCAGCGTAATTATAAGACCAGATACCCCATCAAGCTCAAAAATGCTTAAGAATTTTTCACATACAAATTATCTCCTACTAAGTGATGGTATAAGAAATTTCAAAGCCCTCTCGAATGCAGATGACACTGACTCCTATGCAGAGGTGTACACCAGTCCCCTGTGTAACCACTTAATCACTTGTATAGAATCGACCTTACCTGTCCGGATTAAAACCAGCTCTTACTGAAAAGACAAGCCACCCTGGTGGATCCCTAGTTTAAACAGGCTGTACAATAAGACAAAGAAACTAATGTCCAAGAACAAGAGGGAACTGGCTCAGCAGAGGAAGAAATCCCTCTCTAGCTTAAACAAACAAATTAGGGATCGTGTCAAGTCCTCCAAAGCTAATTACGAAGAAAAATAGCCTCCCCTAGCTAAGGATAATCACAAGGCATTCTTTAACTATACCCATAATCTAAAAAGGAATACCCAGTTATGCGCAGAACTAATTGTGGATGGTACCACATGTACTCAACTGCAAGTAAGCAGCCAACCTGCTAGCTGACAGATTTGGAGCAAACTTCACTCCCTTTGTCCCCTCTAGTCCTCCCTGAAGGTATACTTACCAAGATTACTAAGCCTATTATCTCGAGAGAGCAGATTATCTTGGCACTCTGCAAGGTCAAAACATGGCATCAGTGGGACCAGACATTAACCCAGGATGTCTTTTAAACAGCTTAAAACATGACCTAGCAGATCCACTTGGATCCCTGTTTAACCACAGCCTGCGAACTGGCTATGTTCAGGTGGAATGGAGGACAGCAACAGTAATCCCTCTGCACAAAGGGGGACCATCAACTGACCCTGGGAATTATAGACCCGTAAGCGTGACTAGCCTCATCTGCAGTGCCATGGAAAAAAACATTCTGGACCAAAACTGTATAGTTCTTTAGATGAGAAACTGAAAGCACAACTGCAAGTGGTCAAAACTTTTTCAGATGATGCAAGAATATTATTTGGTCTCAGTAAATTTGCAGAATCAACCTGTAAAGAAGGAAAACTCCAGCAGCAAGAAAACATCAGTTTGGGACAGGAATTTGACATAAAAGAACTTGCGCAAGAAGGAGTTTATAAATATTTGGGAATTGATGAAGGATCAGAAATAAAACATGAGCAAATGTGAATAAAACTTAAGAATATTTCAGAAGACTTGATACTAAAAACAGTATTGACATCTAGGAACAAAGTCCAAGCTGCAAACTAGTTTGCAGTTTTGGAGTGACTGACTGGTGCCAAAAGGTGTTGGATAGCTTGGACAGGAAAACAAGAAGGTTGCTTCATTCTCATCAAATGATTTATAAAAATCAGTGCATACCAAGATTATATATTCCTCATTCTGAAGGAGGTATGGGCCTCCTTGAAATTGATTACATGTATAGATCTGCAATTGTGAGACTACATACGTCTGACCTTACAAGACCCAAACATAGTGAAAGTTTTGAAACATGAGGAGAATGTCTAAAATGACTTCCCTGCTTAGTTTAGCAGAAGAACATGTGGAAAAACAGAGACATGTAGGTTTTGTAAAGCAGAATTGGAAACATTTGGATATCTTGTTGCTGGTTGTGATACACTAATGGCAGAAGGACTGTATATTGCAAAGCATAATAATGTGACAAGACTGTGCAAAATGTATAATATTGAAGTAGCTGAAAAACACTGGAAATATGAGCCACAAAACATAATAAAAAGGAAGTTTATAATCACATGGGATCATCCATTACCAGTAGTTCAAAAATGGATGCAAGAAAACCAAATATAGTAGTCCATGAAAAGAAGACAAAAGTAG
The DNA here is from genome assembly GCF_019279795.1 of Protopterus annectens. NCBI lineage: Eukaryota > Metazoa > Chordata > Ceratodontiformes > Protopteridae > Protopterus > Protopterus annectens. Next base: position 102,973,528 of record NC_056739.1, read on the forward strand.
CATTGATCATTGAAATTGCTACACCCAGTGACTACAGTGTCTTGCATACAGAGAGAGACAAAGTCATAAAATACCAGGATTTGCAGGCAGAAATGGGGTCAGTGTGGAAGAAGGATACCCAGACAGTTCCAGTAGTAATAGGAGCAATGGGTCTTATAAAAAAGAATTTACAGTCGTACTTAAATATGTTACCAGTAAATGTAACTTCGTACGAACTGCAGAAGGAGTCATTACTGGGCACATTGCGGGAGCTGCAAAGAGCACTTTTGGCTAACATCAAAGATTGAAACAATACTAATTTTATGAACTTTTAATCTTACGTTTACTTAGGAATGGGGTCCATTCTTGTTATGGTATTAGAATCCCAGAAGGCTTGGAGAAATTAAAAAAGGGAAAGGTCATATTGACAAGGACATTGGTAATCTCCAAACTCTGGACCCAGCCCAGTTCGGATTCGTTAAAGGTAGATCATGCCTGTTAAACATGGTTAACTTCTTCAAGAAAGTTACCAACACCCTAGACGAGGGAAAGACAGTACATACTGGCTGTCTTGACCTAGACAAGGGACTTGACACAATCCCCCACTCAAGTATTATAGAGAAATTATACCAATTGGGAATTAACCCTCTACATTAAAAGATGGGTAGCCAGCTGGTTTACCGACAGGACACACACACAGTCAAAGTTAGTGACTTCACCTCTAGCAAAAGACCCATCACCAGTGGAGTACCACAGGTTTCTGTGCCAGGCCCTTTACTGTGTGGAATTTCTCAGATGACCAGGCAAACTTGGAAGGCCTGTGGCTGACCAGGTTCACTGATATTTGCAAATTGGGAACAATCATACAGTCCCCTCAACAATGTTAATATACTGCAGACAGGGTTAACGCAGACAAATAATTGGTGCCAAAGCCACAGATTAAAGCTAAATGCAGAAAGAAAAAATGCATTATTATTCCCTTTGGGAAGGCTTGCATACCTGCTAATTACATTATAGACAGCACCCCCCCCCCAAGTATAGACCTAGTGTTATGTGATCTGGATAATCAGGTTGATTAGCAATCTGAACTTTGACCACCATATGTCCACAGTAATAAGGAAATCCTTCTATGTGGCACATCTTATAAGTAAAGCCATCGCATCTAGATGTTAAGAAAGTTATAATTTCATTATATTTTGCCTTCATCAGAGCAATAATTGCGTACAATGCTCCCTTTTGCATGTTCTTCACCAGACACCTGCAGCAAGCAACTGGAGAGACCACAGAGTTTTCTTACCAAGAAATTACAGGGTACACAAAACAAGTCACTATATTCTGTCTCATACAGATTACTAAGGGGAGACCTGTGCCTGGCTTACAGGGCGATCTTTGACCCACCCCTGATGGAAATGCTACACATTCATAAATCAAATTGCATGAGGTTCACTTGCTCCGGGGATCTTAACCTAGCCTCTGACATGAGCAGGTCATGCTGGAGAGAGATACATCTCCCAGAGACTGTCACTTCTCTGGAACAAATTTCCAGTTCTTGTGAAGCAGAGCCCCTCCCTGACCCTCTTCAAACGCAACCTAGCTCAATGGATTGGTGACCACAAATTCACTCCTGGGGTGGTGCCCATGTCTCTCTTAGACAGAGGAAGTCAGAATCAACTACCATAGACCCTTACCTCTGTGAAATTGGGCAACTCGGGATAAATATGGCTAGGCTTGTAATGGCTGTAGGGCCGTTAGCCTAATAACCTTCTGTGAACCAATGAACCTATTCATTTTTACACATAATGAATAATAACATGCATGTGGCTCTAGGTAGTTTGCATTGTCTGATTAATGCATTTTAGGCAGAGGTAAGAGATAAATGTACAGTAATGTAATATATACCTATTTACAAAAAGGATTACATAGTTTGAAAAAATATTTGAGCTGTGATCAGACAAGAGTGACAATAGTGTAATATAGAACTGAGGAGTATGTTTAAGGTAGTGATTAAGTGAGAGAAGGTAGTTCATTTGGAAGGTGGTATGTTACAGTTTTAACAGGTGCATTTGTAAAGGGAAATGTCCTTGTGAGTGCTGATAGTGCTAAGATAGAGGGCTTTAGTGTAGGAAAACAACAGACACTGGGTTTCACATATCTGCAGTGTAGCAGATATGACAGTATTGAGTACTGAGAGTTGTATTATTATCAACAAAGTATTTAAGGGTGTGCACACTTATGCAATTAGCTTATTCTACGTTTTTTATTTTTATATATTTTTCCCCTAACAGATTTGTTTTTCAATTGAATTGTACAGGTTATAGATCACATTAAAGGTGGGAAAAGTTTTGAAATTATTTATATTTCAAAAACTTGACATTTTAACAGGGGTATGTACACATTTTATATCCACTGTATTTATGTCTCCCAAATATGCAACAAAGTCAAGAAGATTTTGGATCTTTGCTTGTTATACCTCAAGTAGACTCCAAAGAATTTTTCCTCAGGTAGGTAGCAAATGTTGAAGTAATGGGGAAGAAGCAGGTAATTGGGAACATATTCTTTGGAAATGTAATGAGTTGGCGGACTTAAAAAAAAGACTCCTCTATCAGAAGTACTGAGTGAGCAAATTGGTATAGCTAAGGAAATTATTTTTTTTCAGCTGTGATACAGAATCAGAATTGCCTAGACATAGTAAGGCTTTGCTGGGTCTAATTATGGTGGCTGCCAGAAAAACAATTAGTAAAAAATGGAAATCAGAATCTAAATCAACTGTACTAGAAGTAGCGAATATAGTAACAGAGGTTAAACAATTGGAAATAGGATCTTTAGAAAAAGGTAGGAGCAAATTACATAAAGAAAATGGAAATTGTAGGAACAGTACATGCAGAATAACGTTTTGGAGAAGGAATGAAGTTTAAAAGAAAGCGGAATTTGAGTGAGCTATGTAATGTTTGACTGACAATGACTGGATAGATTATAAGTAATGTATAATGTTAGCAACTAAAACTGTCAGTATGGTTTCTTTTTATTTGTGTAAATGTATGATTGCCTATGTCATTAAGTGATAATATAATAAATAATTTAATAAATATGTTTCTTGTTTAAAAAAAAAAAAGTATAGACTTTTGCTACCCTGACCTTGACAGTCATGAACTACCAGACCTACTTGCTTACGTACCAGCAATCCCTGTTGGAGAAGATTAGGGATAATTCAAAAAGGTTTCAAGATAGTGATCTGATGCAGGATTGTCTTTATTTATGTGACCTCTTTGCACAGATTGCCAAGTAGTCTTAAAATGTGCAGATATGTTGCTGTTAATACAGCATGTAGGGCAGCAGCTACTTAGGTCTATGATACTGAAACATCCAAGACTACACTCATTTGATCTAAATCGCAAAACACTTAAACTAATTTCACTTAAAATGTCACATTCACTAAATATGTCTTCAGATGCTTTTTTTTTTTTTTACAGGGGGCAAGCCCCCCCTGCACCCCCGAACCTTAGCATAAATATACTAACTCCTCATTTGCACAACCACATAAAAAAGGGAATTCTGTTGATGCAGTAAACCATTGCTGGAGCACATACGCAAACCTTTAGACATGGAGGTAGACATGAACAGCGGGCATTAGCAAGGAACTTGTAATGATTAAAACCAATTTGCATTATGATTCCTGTCCTCCAAAACCAAACCAATAGTCATTTTCTACAGGCTGACATAGTTTTCCATCAGATGTGAGCCGGTCATTTGTGGTTTAAATCAAATTTGTGTTAGATCAAATGAACCACTGGTGACCTTCCTTATCACTTTTGCAGTATTCTTTACATCTGGGATATCCTGCCAAGGATAGCCAAACATCCAGCCAACATACCTTTATACCTTCCAGGCACCGTACATCAGATGTATGTCGTACGTCCAAGGCATAAGGTACATATGTGATGTATGAGTGCCTAATCCTCAGAACATCTTTGCCACCAGTACGAATATTGGATGCAAGCTCTGAGATAACAGGGCATCCACTATTCCCAAGGTTCCCTTGGCCAAGCTCTGTATGAGAAAGTTTCAGTAGTATCTCAAGACTGTTCGGGTTCAGCACTGCCATCCTCTGGATTTTCCTGTGCCTCTGTTGCCTTGTCTCTAGTTCGAGCGCCACTGGTGGATTTGTCTGATCTCCCTGAATCTAGGGCTGTCTTTTCAGTACCGCTTCCCACTCAGCAACTGTACGTGGATGCTTCCAACCAAGGTTGGGAGCTTCTTTCAACAACCTCAAGGTCTAGGGTCTATGGTCCCCTCAGCAATTAACAGACCATATCAACATCAAGGAGATGAGAGCTCTGATTCTGTCCCTTTATATCCATCATTCCATTTGGATTCCAGATCTTCTTCAGCAGACAATACCACGGTTATGTGGTACATCAGCAAGCAAGGGGGCACAAAGTTTTACCTCTTTGCAGAATGGTTCTTTAGACTTGGGATTTCGCAGTTCACCATCACATGTTTCTTCAAAAGGTTTACATCTTCTCAGAGCACAGTCTTTTAGAAGACACTTAGCACAGATCCAGAACAGATACTCACCGATGGATGCTTCATATTGAGGTGTTCCAGGACATTGCACATCAGTGGGATATTCTTCAAATAGATCTTTTTGCCTCCCCTCTGAATGGACAACTTCCCCAGTTCTTTTTCAGATTGCCAAGTCCTCTGGCAGGAAAGGTGGATAGCATGACTTTTTTCTTGGAAGGGAATGTTTCTGTTTTCCTATTCCCCTCTTCCTCTGCTGCCAAATGTCCTACACAAAGTCATCTGAGACAGGCCCAAATTCTTACTGTTGACTCCCATTTGGACCATATAGCATTGGCTCCCCCTTCTGTTTCATCTGGGCAGAGGCAGTCATCGTAGATTACTTCACAAGATGGATCTACTCAAATAGGATAAGGGATCTCTCATTTACCCTCATGTACCCACTCTCCCAGCTGACTCTTTCGGTGATATGGTTTTGATTCTTTTTCAGTACCAATTTGCTGAGGTCATGCTTCAAGTTTTGTAGGAGACCAGAAAACCCACTGCTAGAAAATCTTATGTGGCTAAATGGAAGAGATTTTCTGTTTGGTGTCTCGAGTGACCTGGACACTAGTTATGTGGGTATTCTTACAGTCCTTTCCTATTTGTGTGAGTTATCACTTCTGGTCCGACATACTCTCCTATTAAAGCTTATTTGGCAACCATTTCTGCTTGTCTGTCTCTGAATCCACCCCTTGCTTCTTGTTTTGAAGTTAAACAGTTTTTGAATGGTGTCCTTCATATTAGGCCTCCAAGAAAGCATATTCCTACATCTTGTAACCGTAATTTCCTTCTTGAGAAATTAACAAAGTTTCCCTTAAAGCCTGCAGTTGCATTTATTTTTTTTTTTTTGCTGCACTGTACTTGGAAAATGATACTGTTAGTGGCTGTTCTGCCAAGAGGGTGTCTGGAATTCAGACACTCATGGCAGTCCCACTTTTTTTTTGTTTTTTCACAAAGACAGGATTTCTCTTTGTACTAATCCTTCCTTTATGCCCAAGGTGGTTAATGATTTGTCCTTGAATCAAATAATTAATTTGCCTTCCTTTTTCCTGTTACCACAAAATGCTAGTGAGATTATTCTCCACACCATGGATTTACATAGACAGATCAGGTATGATCTAGGTAAGACTAAATATATCAGGAAATCTGAGCAGCTTTTTTGTTTCTTTTCATCGCAGGAAATTGGGTTTTGCTGTTTCCAAGCAATCCATCTCCTCCTGAATCTCTAAGGCCATTTCCTTTTGTTATTGTTTTCATGGCAAGCAGTTTTCCTCTTCTGTTCATGCTCATTTTACCAAGGTGATTGTTTTTCTCAAGGGTCTGAATACTAGATCCATTTTACAAGCTGCAACTTGGTCTTCTGTGCACACATTAAGTATTAGAAGTTGAATGTTATTTCTAGGGCCAGTGTTGGTTTTGCCAGGGTCATCCTTTATGGGTTCTTGGAGGGGTTATCTGTGGTTTCCTCCTCCCATCCTGTGTAGTAGCTTTTGTACTCTCTCAGATGTAAAGAATACTGCAACAGTGATAATGAAGGACATGGCACACTTGTGTAAGAACTTATAATAAACAGTAGATTCCTACTTTTTACTATTGCATTATTCTGTCCCACCCTCCTTCCTCTGTTTGCCTCGATTACCTACCTTTTGGCCAAGGAGGCCACCTGCTTATTAGTTCCTTTCTTCACTTCCTGGATGTACATGTTTTGTTTCTCATCTTGGGTTGCTCTGGTTCTTCTGGGGTATTCATTTGTAAGGCTTAGGCATTCATAAGTCACATATGTACCTTATACCTTGGATGTTGGACATGCATCTGATGGTACAGCACCTGGAAGGAATAAAGGCTTTGGTATGTTGGTCGGATGTTCAGATATCCTCAGCAGGATGTCCTAGATCTATGGAATACCTCAACAGTGAAAAGTTGGACATCAACATTTATGGTAAGCTGTTACACAACTGTACTTTTTTTCTTTTTAGATCAAGTGAACCGTAATCATATACATAAATGTGTATGTGTGTGCATACATGCAGACATGAGTATATGACATTTGGTTCAATATTCAAAAAATTGAACATAAAAGCATCAAGTGAAACTGCTCGAAACACATATAATCAAAAAGAAAACACATAAAAAAATATTTTTTTGGGGGGGCTGACACCTCATGTTAACTAAACAAGCTCCAAGATCACACTACAGAGGGGAAAGGGCAAATTCCCCACCCACCACTGTCCCTTAATCTTGCACAGAAGAAAAACTGGTAATGTGTGATCATCTGGTTTTCAGTCAGCTATTTAGCACAAACCAAGTTCTATGCAGGTGGGGGATGCACAGCCCAAACCAAATATCCAGAAAAAAAGACAGGCCAGCAGAAAAAGCAGGAATGATGCAGAGTCAAAAATACAATATATAAAGGTTTATTTGTAAACCCAAATAACCACAGACCGGTTTCGGCAGAATATGCCTTCCTCAATGTGTTACAGACGAATAAACAGAGGATGAAAAATACATATGCATATATATAGTATGAATTGACCAATGAGCATAAAAACTGCCCTGTCATTCATTAATATTCATGAATAAGAGTAGGGACACCAAAAACAGTGCAATTCAAAATGAATGATACTAGTAATGATAATTTCAAAAAATAAATGCAAAACAGTATACATATTTAGACAGACCAGTTATGCTAAAATATGTATGGAACATATTAATAACATGAGAATATATAATAACAGGACAATATATTATAAATATAACAAATAATGGAATGAATTTGATAACCACCCTGATGTAGTCAAAGAAAAGTGCACAGAAATGTGCAGAGTGCAAAATACAGGGGAAATATTCAATATCCTGCTGTACTAAGTTAGCAAAAAATCTGATAAACATATATCATCATGATAAAAAACACCATAATAAAAATATATGTATTATGGAACCAATTGGTATATGAAGTAAGAAACATACACTGAAGTGAATGAAGTAAGAAACATACACTGGCTTACAAGAAGTAAAGTGATACCTGAGTAACGATGTTCATAGGTATATATATAGTCATGATAAGTCGGCATATGAATGTTGGTATGTTCACATGATAGGATATGTAGTGGACAACTGTGACATAAGAAAAGTTATGGAAATCAAGGTTAAAAATGATCATTGAGTCCTGGACTGAAAATAGCTCCCAAAGTAATGATCCAATATTTCTCCTTCTGATTCAGAATGCCACGCCAGCCCTGTTTATTGCTACGATCACCCACAATTCGATCAATAATCATAAACGTAAATAGTGCTTGTGGATGTTGGAGGAGGTGTTGGTACATAGCATTGGTGGTCCTTTTGTTTTTGATGTCACTGCGATGTTCATTAATCCTGCTTCTAAGTTGTCTGGACGTTTGACCCACATAGAAGGCCCCACAGTGACAGGTAGCTAAATATATAACCCAGTCACTACTGCAATTGCCAAATACCTTGCATTCAAAAACCTTGCTGGTGTTCCTGCTGGAGAACTGTTTGGATTTGGTAATCTGTTGACATGATCCACAATGACCACATGGGTGTGTGCCCAAGAGTTTGTGTCCCGTGAGGGTTAACTGTTTGTGAATAGCCCCACCACTGCCTATATGTTTGTAGTGAGAGAGGTGTGATCCTAACGTTTTACCCCTTTTGTATGAAAACTTGCATTCCTCGCCTAGAAGGGATCTGATCTGGTCATTGGCGAGCAGAATATTCCAGTGTCTTTTGATAGTATCACGGATGACATTATAATTCCTACCATAGGTAGTGATAAACCTAATGGTAGGTTGTGCAGTGTCAGTAGGTGGATTCTTGTATTCCAATAATTCTGTTCTCTCCGTGTTCTTGGCTCGATTTCTCGCCAGGTTGATGTCAACATAACGATATCCCCTGTTCATAAATCTGCGGCACAGATCTGCACTGGCCTTATGATGATCCTCCTGATTGGAGCAAAGACGTTTCATACGCATAAACTGTGATACAGGGATGTTTCTGATGGTGTGGCGTGGGTGCATGCTAGAAGCGTGTAAGATAGTGTTATATTGGGGATATTTACGAAAGACATTCGTGGACACCGTATTGTCCTGGTTCCTGTAGACATTCACATCCGGAAAGTTGATGGTTTGTTTGTCATAGGTAAGAGAAAATTCCAATCCCCAGATGTTACCATTAAGATACTCCACAAATTCATGTAGATATGCCACATCCGCACGCCACACCATCCAGCAATCGTCCAAGTATTGACGCCAAATATCCATTTCCACCAGGTATAGATTATGGGACATATCATAGATCATGCACTCTTCAAAATACGCCATGAATAAATCCGCATATATGGGAGCAAAAGATGCTCCCTTGGCAGTACCCTGAAGCTGCCAGTAGCATTCCCCTTGGAAATAAAAGACATTCTTGTCGAGTACATGTTCAGATAAGCAAATCAACAGTGTGTTGAATCCTGATGTATACAAGTTGGCCCTGTCCAACCAGTATTGTAATGATTGTAATCCAGCCCAGTGTGGAATGCTGGTGTACAGCGCTTTGACGTCTAGTGTGCACATAAGTCAGTCGGGTTCCAACTGTATGTTCTGAATGATCTTGAGAAACTGAGTGGTGTCTTGTAATCTGGCCCTGACCAAACCCAAGAGTGGTTTAAGGTATTGTGTTCGAAATGCTGAGAGGGGCTCAGTTAAAGATCCTATCCCTGACACAATAGGTCTTCCTGGGGGCTTAGTTAATGATTTGTGAATCTTGGGTAATAAATAAAGAATTTGTTTGCGTGGTTCAACAACGTTAAGATGGGACACACACTTTTGACTAATGATTCCCTCCTCACATGCCAAATTCAAGAATAAATCAATTTGACATTTGAAATTAGGAGTGGGATCAAAAAACATTTTCATGTAACATGTTTTATCAGACAATTGTCGGAGACCCTCCTGTATATAAGCATCCAGATCTTGAACAACTACTGCGCCTCCCTTGTCCGCTGGTAATACTGCAATTGTTTTGTTATTGCGGAGTTGTTCCAGGGCCAGATTCTCGTTTTGATTGAGATTATTCGCCATCATGGTGTGTCCATAATTCTGAAAATGAAGATCCCTAAGGACAGATTGCATAAATATTGATACATGCTTGTTCATGGGAGGTTGGAATTCCGATTTACCAAATCTGAACTCATCAGATCTTTGAGAGCATGAATTCGCAAAGAATAATTTGAGGTTTAGATTCCGACAAAAGCCCAAAACATCATTCACAACATGATATTCATGGGAAAAGAAGCCAGGTATAAAGTTCAGGCCTTTATTAAGTAAAATTAATTGATCCCCAGTCAATGCCACCCGTGAAAGATTGAGAACATTCTGATTAATAGTTATTGCTTCATTTAGGTCAAGAAATTCTTGATCAGACCCTCCAGGGAATTGTCTATTATGTTTGTTTTTGTCTTTTCTGCCCCCCCTGTGTTTGTGGCCATGTCTAAAGGGAACTGTTTATTGCTCTTTTTCCTATGTGGAGACCCCCTGTCCATAGAGCTATCATAATCAGTAAGTGAGGAGTCTTCTCCAGAGGTACTATTGTAAGCTCCCTCCCTGTTTTTAAGAATAGACCTGTGTCTCTTCTGATGCGGTTGGGACCCGGACCCTGACCAGGATCTGCAAACTGAACAGACCGGTTTGTCTCAAAGGGGAGACCCCTCTGGTAGTCGGAGAAATCCCTATGAAATTTCTTTATCTTGCGTTCTTTAGTAATCTTTTCGTGATTACTTAGATCTTTGGATAATTTTTTAATATGTTCCTGGAATTTTGGTGTGGATTCATGTTTCTTGCAATTAGAGCATAAAGTTTTCACTTCCTGGATGTTAATATCCACTATTCTCTCATAATATTTCAACAGAGCGTTCACAAATATCTTACACACTTCTAGCATGCACCCACGCCACACCATCAGAAACATCCCTGTATCACAGTTTTATGCGTATGAAATGTCTTTGCTCCAATCAGGAGGATCATCATATGGCCAGTACAGATCTCTGCCGCAGATTTATGAACAGGGGATATCGATATGTTGACATCAATCTGGCGAGAAATCGAGCCAAGAACACGGAGAGAACGGAATTATTGAAATACAAGAATCCACCTACTGACACTGCACAACCTACCATTAGGTTTATCACTACCTATGGTAGGAGTTATAATGTCATCCGTGATACTATCAAAAGACATTGGAATATTCTGCTCGCCAATGACCAGCTCAGATCCCTTCTAGGCGAGGAATGCAAGTTTTCATACAAAAGGGGTAAAACGTTAGGATTACACCTCTCTCACTACAAACATATAGGCAGTGGTGGGGCTATTCACAAACAGTTAACCCTCACAGGACACGAACTCTTGGGCACACACCCATGTGGTCATTGTGGATCATGTCAACAGATTACCAAATCCAAACAGTTCTCCAGCAGGAACACCAGCAAGGTTTTTGAATGCAAGGTATTTGGCAATTGCAGTAGTGATTGGGTTATATATTTAGCTACCTGTCACTGTGGGGCCTTCTATGTGGGTCAAACGTCCAGACAACTTAGAAGCAGGATAAATGAACATCGCAGTGACATCAAAAACAAAAGGACCACCAATGCTATGTACCAACACCTTCTCCAACATCCACAAGCACTATTTACGTTTATGATTATTGATCGAATTGTGGGTGATCGTAGCAATAAACAGGGCTGGCGTGGCATTCTGAATCAGAAGGAGAAATATTGGATCATTACTTTGGGAGCTATTTTCAGTCCAGGACTCAATGATCATTTTTAACCTTGATTTCCATAACTTTTCTTATGTCACAGTTGTCCACTACATATCCTATCATGTGAACATACCAACATTCATATGCCGACTTATCATGACTATATATATACCTATGAACATCGTTACTCAGGTATCACTTTACTTCTTGTAAGCCAGTGTATGTTTCTTACTTCATATACCAATTGGTTCCATAATACATATATTTTTATTATGGTGTTTTTTATCATGATGATATATGTTTATCAGATTTTTTGCTAACTTAGTACAGCAGGATATTGAATATTTCCCCTGTATTTTGCACTCTGCACATTTCTGTGCACTTTTCTTTGACTACATCAGGGTGGTTATCAAATTCATTCCATTATTTGCTATATTTATAATATATTGTCCTGTTATTATATATTCTCATGTTATTAATATGTTCCATACATATTTTAGCATAACTGGTCTGTCTAAATATGTATACTGTTTTGCATTTATTTTTTGAAATTATCATTACTAGTATCATTCATTTTGAATTGCACTGTTTTTGGTGTCCCTACTCTTATTCATGAATATTAATGAATGACAGGGCAGTTTTTATGCTCATTGGTCAATTCATACTATATATATATGCATATGTATTTTTCATCCTCTGTTTATTCGTCTGTAACACATTGAGGAAGGCATATTCTGCCGAAACCGGTCTGTGGTTATTTGGGTTTACAAATAAACCTTTATATATTGTATTTTTGACTCTGCATCATTCCTGCTTTTTCTGCTGGCCTGTCTTTTTTTCAGTCAGCTATACCAGCTTTTCTCAGCTGTCTAAATGTACGAGTGTATATGCGTATGTATATGTGTGTGTGTGTGTGTGTATAACTATACACTTACCTTTATTGAACAGCTCATTTATCAATGTGAAAAATGTCGACACCAAATAATTGGCATAATTCATGTCACACAACTAAGCATGTGCCACACATCAATCTTGGTGCATGTCGCGTGCAAAAATATTTAAACTAAAAAAAAGAAAAAGCAATTTTTTGCAGGGACGCAACCCCCCCCCCCCCCTGGACCCCCCATGGCCCTTTCTGATTATATATTCTAACTATGAGATCACACAATTCTCAGGGAAGGGGCAAATTCCACAACTACGAGAATTGTGTGATCTGCTTCTTTTGTTAACAGATGTTGACCATGTGTGTATTTAATCAAATTGTGTCAATTAAACAGAAGTCGACAAAAGTGCTGCTCGACAAAAGTAGTGACTAATGTATATACACTCGCGCGCATGCACACACACACACACACACACACACACACACACACACACACACACACACACACACACACACGCAACTACACATACATCTCTGTGTATATAATATATAATGTTCTGTAGTCCTAACTCACCTTCATTCTTACTGATGGGATCAGAGCCGATCCTCGGCTCTGACTTCGGCCTATTTACAAGCTTGAAGTCTTCTAGTTGGCTTGTGGCTAGGTAGGTATCCCATGGTGCACCAGTACAATCCCCAGATCTCGTTTGCCGCATCGACGAGTTTGGATGTGCTTCTTGGCCGTGGCTAAATCTTAAACATTTTGTTCTAAATTTTGGATAAAACTTCTATTTTCACATTTTGATAGTGTTATATAGCATTTTATAGCAGTCGTTAGTGTACTGTTTGTAGTTAGTTAACGTTTATCAGAGCGCCTTTTGTGTGCAATTTTTTTTGCGTTCAGTTGGCCTTATAGTACTTTGGTATCCTGTGTGCCAGTTGTTTCACTGGGTTGTTTTATATATATATATATATATATATATATATATATATATATATATATATAGACATCTATATTCCTTGTTTTCATACTATTGATATTAGTAGTTGTAGGTGCCTTTTGCGCTTAGGCTGTGTGTGTTTTCTTAAATATTATAAGTAATAACTTACTTGCGGAGCTCTCCGCTTGTTGATATTTACTGTTATTAGTGTTGCAGACAGAACGAGGTTCTGTTGACCTTTGTTCTCGTTCTTTTTTTCCACAAATTAGACCTCTCCTGTTCTAGTGGGTGTGTGAGGCTCTCTACTTGTTTCTGTACCCCCTAGGTCCGTTTTAGTTAGCGGACCTATTTTCCTTCTTCTCTACCAGGGCTAGGCCCTTTTAAATTAGAGGACCTAGTCCTCGTGGTGTCTCTTTAGCGGTTCCTTTAGGGCTAGGCCCATTTAAGTTAGAGGACCTAGTCCTCCCACTTTCCTTCCTCTGTGTGTGAGTTCAATCTTCTGTGAGATGTCCAAGGAAGTCAAGGGCAATAAGCCATCTGGCTTTAAAAAAATGTGTGAAATGCTCACAGATGTCTATAACGGATGGCCACAGTAACTGCGTGTACTGTCTTGGGGCCATCCACTTACAGGAAACTTGCTCATTTTGCCACTCTTTTAGTGCTAGGGTGTTGCAAGAGAAAAAAAAATAAGCTCATACTAAAAGGTCTCCTAAAGCCTTCCTTTGAGGAAGAACTGGCTAGCTCTTCCTCCTCTGCTAGATCTCAGGGATCTAAAAAGGAGAAATCCAAATCCTCTAAGAGGCCCTCCCCAGCGCCGGCTGGTGTCTCGGAGCCGCCTCTTAAAATTACTAAGTCTGACAAAATTACTGCCTCATTGGCCCCACTGAGTTTGGAGCCGATTGGGGGTTCTACTACTGTGGTTACAGGGTCGGCACCAAGTTGTTCGGAGCCGACCACTGAGAGTATTCAATGGAGCCGATCTAGGGATCCTTTACCGGTCTCCCCTATGTTAGTCACCCATAGTGCAGAGATCCCATTCTCCTACTCGGTCTTCCAGGAGTTTATCGGAAGAAGATGTGGAGAGGGTAGTGCTGAGACTTCTGAAGTTGTCTGCCTTACCTAAATTGTTGTTGGCTCTGACCCAGTTAGTTCTGGGGCCACTTGAGTCCAACCCCCCTTCGGTGATTCCTCCTCCAAGCCATGCTGGTCTTTCGGAGCCGGAGTGTTTAGTACCGCTGGTGGAACCCTCTGTTCCAGCTCCCCCTGAGGTGGTTTCAGAGCCGGGTTCTGCTCCGACACTCTCGGTGCCTTCCATGGTGTCTAGGAGCTGAAGCTCCCCGGTTGGCCCCGACAGGGACGCCTGAAACTGAACCACTTCAGTTCCGAGCCTTCCTCTTGGTGCGTCGGCGAGGGTGAGCTCGAACCCTACATCTATCTTGGTGCTGATGGCTCTAGAACCGATGGCATCCTTGGTCTCCTCGGAGCCGAGGAAGTCTTCGGAGCCGAAGAGGTCAGCATTTGAGATGATGAGGAGTGTGCTGTCCCGATCATCAGCTCCTACCAGGGGTACCGACAATCTCCCCCCATGGCACCTACTTCTGTCTCAGCTCCTACTCCCTCTCTAGACAGCGGAGACCCACAGCCTCAGGAGCCACCGGCTGGTAGCCTCCATTCTTCTGAGACCTTCCCAGAATATCCTTCTGAGGAGCCCCCATGGAAGAGAACATGCAAGAGGAAGCATGTAGACTCCCAGGATGAGTCTCTTACCTCAGACACCGACCTCGAGGAGTCAAAAGGGTCCCCCAAGTTGTCCTCGGATGATGTCTGCTTCATAGACATCCTGGAAATCCTTAAGCAGAGGTGCGGTTGGCCCACTGTCACCCCTTTTGATGAGGAGTCGGTGTACCTGAAGTCTTTCGGGTCTCGACCTCCAGCCTCTTGGGTGTCTCCATCCTTCGATGAACTGAGGGAGCTCATTAGTCGGAAGGTGTAGGATACTCCTGATGCCATGGTTCCAGTCCCCAGGAGACTGAATAAGTTTCTTTCTGTGCCCAGGGAAAAGAATTATTTTATCTAAAGATGTTCCCGTAGATGCCATGGTGGTGGCGGCAGCCACTAAGAAGGAGCTAGCAGAAACAACTTCTTCTGTTCATCTGCCGAATAGAGTCTCGAATGATGGACAGATACGAGAAGCGTATCTTTTCGTCAGTGGCATTTACTCTTAGATTGCTGAACTACCTTACACACTTCATGAGGCCTCAGAGAGATCTCCTTAAGGAGTTAGATTCTCTACAGGGTACATGAACTGAGGGAGTCCCTGACAAGGTGTCTGCCCAGTTGTCCACCTTGAACTCTGTTGTCAACTTGTCCATGAGGCTTATCTCGTATGCAGCCAATGGAGCGAGTAGAGCAGCGGGTTCAGGAATTTCCCTTAGACGTCATTCCTGGATGCGTTTGTGTCATTTTGCGAAACCATTCAAGTCTACCTTTACCAATGCCCCCTTCGACGATTCTTCATTGTTTGGACCCAAGGTAAACGATACCCTCACCCGGTGTGAGCAAGAAGGAAAAACACTCTCTGCCGTGGGCGTACGTTTTACTGTCCCCTCTAGACCATACCCTAAGGGTCAGAGGTGGTAAAATGTCGTTCAAGAAGTCCCGGAGGTTTTTCCAAGACGCACAGGGTGACTTCTCCTTCAGAGGAGGAGGAGGAAATGGTAGACGTCGCCCTAGAGGCAGGGGAGGACCGCAAAACCAGGGAGGCTGCGATTCGTTTCTGGGCTGGCCTTACTAGCACTCCTGATGTGGGGACCGACTGTGCTTCTTTGGAGCCGGTCGGGGGTCGCATTTCTTTGTATCCAGAAGCCTGACTAAGTATCACTCAAGACAAATGGGTACAAAGAATTAATACCAGAGGTTATGTCATAACCTTTTCTCTGCCACCGTATGTTCCCAAGAGGATCCCAGATGTTCCACCCATTCACAGGGACCAGGCAACTGGTGAGGTCAGCAAGTTGCTGGCAGAAAGAGTCAACCAAACCGTCCCAGCAGACCAAATAGGATCCGGAACTTACTCCAGATTCTTTTTAGTGCCAAAATGTACAGGGAACTGGAGGCCCATCTTGGACCTCAGATTGAACGACTCAGTAAAGAAGGACAAGTTCCGGATGGTGACACTGTAGTCTATACTCCCTTTACTAGGGAAAGACACTTGGATGTTCTCAATAGACCTCCAAGACGCTTACTACCACATAAAAATGGACAGGGCATCGATGAGTCATCTATGCTTCTGGCTGGGAGTTACGTGCTCTGCCCTTTGGTCTCACCACAGCCCCCAGGGTGTTCACCAAGTGTATGGCAATAGTGACAGCTCACCTGAGACGTCAAGGATTCCAGGTGTTTCTGTATCTGGACGACTGGCTCCTGACCGCCCCCCACTAGGCATCTACTTCTTCACACCAGGGACGCTACCATTCAACTTTGTGCCCAGTTGGGGATTACTATCAATTTGGAAAAAATCTACCTTATTGCCTTCTCAATTTGTGATTTTTATAGGCGCAGAGATGGACACAGTAGACATGTTGGCTCGTCTTCCAGTAGAAAGGGCACAGAATCTGGTTCTTCAAATTCAACGTCTTCTCGCCCTACGAAAAGTCAAGACCAAGACTGTTCTGAAGCTTCTAGGGACCATGGCTTCAACCATACTACTAGTGCCACTAGCCAGACTACATGCGTGGTTCTCCAGTGGCTGCTGTCATCCCAGTGGTCCTTTCAACATCTACCATTATCTCATCACATACGGCTGACAGACTCTTGCAAGAAGGACCTCATTTGGTGGACTCAACCCAACCAGTTAACCACAGGCACTTAATTTGTCCCTTGCCAACTCGTTGCCACTGTAACCACATATACCTTACAGATAGGGTGGGGGGGCATTATCTAGGCAGGACTGTCCAAGGCACATGGCAAGCTCACAAGGCTCACCTGCATATCAACATTCTAGAGATGAGGGCGGTGCTCCTGGCGTTGCAAGCACTTCACAACCTTCTGCCTCTTGGGACGATTGCAATACAATCAGACAACATGTCGGTAGTATGGTATATCAACAAACAAGGCGGAACCAGATCATACCCACTCTGTCGAGAGGCTATTCAAGTTTGGAAATGGGCAATATCTTCCCAGCATTTTCTGGTTGGCAATGCACATTCCAGGGATAACCAACGTGATAGCTGACAAAACTCAGCTGGGTAATTTTGATGCCTCATGAGTGGTCTCTAAAACAGGAAATAACATAGCAGATTTTCCGCAGATGGGGACAGCCTTGCTGCGATCTCTTTGCCAGCCCGATCAATGCCAAATGCAGCAGCTATTTCTCCCTCATCCTCCCACCGGGGGAGTCACAGAGAGACACACTTGTTCACGATTGGCCCCTGGATCTCCTTTATGCTTTTCCTCCCTTTCCTCTCATACCCAAGGTTATTCAGAAAGTGAAACAGCTGGGAAGCAAACTGATCCTCATTGCTCCTTACTGGCCTCATCAGGTTTGGTTCCCCTTTCTCGGGCCTCTTCTCCTAGACTATCCTTGGATTCTGGACCCAGTGCCAGATCTCGACGCACATGTTAGGCATGCTTCATCCCACTTTACACACCCTCAGTTTGACAGCTTGGCTGCTCCAGTTCCGTCCCTAGTCAGGCTTCACGACTTTTCACCCTCCTTGACTCATATCCTAATGTCAGCTCATAAACCCTTCACTAGGAGATTATATTCTAGTAAATGGAGGAGATTCTCTGTCTGGGCTGAGAAAAAGAATGTTGACCCTTATACCGCCTCCTTTTCTGGTGGTTTTGGAATTCCTGTCTGAGCTTTTCCACCAGGGATCTGCAGCTGCCACTATCAGGGTTCAATTGGCAGCATTTTCTAATTTTCATCTAGGCATACAAGATTCTAATCTGATGTCACATAGGCTGTGCAAAACCTTCCTCAAAGGTGACACTTTAAGACCCCCATTTCACTTGTGGCTTCATGGGACTTGAATTTTGTGCTATCCAAATTGACGTCTCCGCCCTTTGAGCCTTTTCATTCATCGCTTTTGAAATTTCTGTCTTGGACAGCCTTGTTTCTGGTGGCAATCACATCTGCCAAACAGGTGTCAGAGATACATGCACTATCTGTAAAATCCCCTTATCTGATTTTTCACAAAGGCAGAGTATCTCTTCGGACTAATCCATCCTTTGTCCCAAAGGTCTGTTCCCATAGCATTTTGAACCAATCCATAGAACTTCCTGTGTTTTTCCCAAATCATTCCAATGCAGCAGAATACAGATTTCATCAGTTGGATGTTCATAGACAATTGCATTTTTTATTTGCACCGGATTAAGGAATTCAGGAAGTCAGATCAATTATTTATTTCCTTTTCCGAATCCAGGTCAGGTTTACCAATTTCCAAAGTGACCCTCTCAAATTGGATCTCTAGCTGTATTAATTTATTATTTATTTATTCCAGTTTGATGACCGGGGAGGTCCACTCGGCTCGGGGAGCCCATTTTCAGTGGAGGCCAGGGGAGAAAAGCTCCAACAATACATAGTTACATGAATAATTAATAAGAAACTTTGCATTACTGACAAATAAACAGGTAGCATTCATAAAGAAACAAACAATTACAATTTTGTTTAGGTGTAAAAGACAGGCAAATGGCCTTGAGGCTAGATTTTACAGTATAGTTATTTATACATAATACAAATTAGCAAGGTTAGCTAGGTGAGAGGTTAACCAGGAGTAAAAGTGGAGGAGACCTTGAGAGGTATAGGGTGAAGAGTACAGTTGCATTTCCTGTTTGAGTAAAGGTGAGAATGAAGAAGAGTTTTAAAGTTTTCGAGGTTATCGCAGGTCCTAAGAGTGGAGGGAAGAGCATTCCATTTTTTGGCTAAGGTGAAGGAAAGCAGAAGTTGACCAGCTGGGCGCTAGGGTTTGTGGATGGTGATTAGGTTTTGGTGGGTAGATCTAAGTGTTCTATGGGGCTATATGGTTGTAGGATATTGGATAGTGCAGGGCACTTGGTAGGTTGGAATAGTAGTATATAGGCAATCGTGATTTGGAGAAAGTCAAGTTGGTTATGGAGTTCAAGCCAGTTTAATGAGTGAAGGGAAGAACAGTGATGAGAGGAAGATTTGGCTTTGGTAGCAAATCTGGAGATTTTATTGTAACATACTTCTAGTTTGGAGGATAGTGAGGAGGATAAATTAGTAAGCAGAGGGGCGCCATACAGTAGAGAGGGAAGGAGATAAGTAGTGGCGAGAGTTAGTCTAGTAGCAGGAGAGAGGAAGTGGCTGTTTCTATAAAGTAGGCCGAGTTTTATGTGTGTTTTCTTTATGTTTAGCTGGATGCGAGTATTAAATTTTAGATGTTCATCAATGGTTACACCAAGAAGTTTGGCAGAGGGAACGACCTCTAAAATGAAGTTGTTATGGCTGGTTATTTGGAATGAGATTTTATCAATATGGGAGGACTTAGAAGGAGAGAATAGAAGGATTTTAGTTTTGTTAGCATTTAACGAGAGGTGATTTTGGAGCATCCAGTTTTCAGTAGTTGAGAAGGCTGTTTGTGTCAATAGTTGGAGATCTGTTAAGTTGGAGGCACAGCAGATCAAAGTAGAATCGTCAGCATATTGAACAATTTTAGTATTGGGTATGGCCTTGTAAAAGTAGTTAATAAAGATGTTGAATCGAACTGGGCCAAGTATGGATCCTTGGGGGTACTCCAGTGGGGTAGGACGGAAGGTGGAGGTGCCCTGGCCCCATTTGACAGGTTGGGACCTGTCGGAAAGATAGCTGGAGAACCAGGAGAGAGTTTTGTGGGAGAGATTGAGATTAGACAGATGATTTAGAAGGTGGGTGTGGGAGATGGTATCAAAAGCTTTAGATAAGTCCAGCAGAACTGAGAATACTAAATTACCGGAGTCACAGACTAAATTGACAGTGTGTAAGAAGGAGAGAAGGGCGGTGTTGGTACTATGTCCTGGGCGGAAGCCATGTTGGGTAGGAGAGAGTAGCTGGTGTTTGGTAAGGAATGGCAAGAGCTAAAGGTGGATGCATTTTTCAAAGAGTTTAGAGAGAGAGGGGAAAGGATGGCTATGGTGCGGAAAGTAAATACGTTACAGTTTTTACCACCCTTGTGAAGTGGAAGAATATATGCAGAGTTTGGGTACATAGGATTCAAGTAGGGATCTATTGATCAGGATGCTAATAGGGAGAGCAATACCATCAGGGGCTATTTTTAAGAAGGAGGAGGGAATGTTGTAGGGGGCATTGGAGCAAGGCTTTAGTTTAGAGAGTAGTTTCTTTATTTGGTAGGTGGAGATGGGTTTGAGTTTGAAAGTAGGGGGGAAGAGGAGGGAGAGGATGTTTGGTTGGGGTGGGGTTGAGAGTTGTTGTTGGTAAAGGTCTTGGTTAGCTCAGCAATAGAAGTGGTGAAGAAGATGTTGAATAGTGAGGCAATTTCAAGGTCAGATTTGCTGGTGTTGGGGCAGGGATTGTTTTTAGTACCTGGCCTAAGGAGAGAGTTGATAAGAGTTCCAAAATTTTGGAGTTTTTTTTGCATGATTTGTTTGCATTTTGATGTAGTAGGACTTTTTATCTTTGATAACTTGTTTTTTGGCAAGGTTTCTTAGTTGTTTGTATTTAAGTAAGATGCCTGGTTGTTTAGTTTGGAGGTATGTTTTCCGGGTTTTATCTCTTTGTAGCATAATCTTTTTGGTGTCTTTGGTAAGCCACATGGTGGTCTTAGTTTTTACTCTTTTTGTTCTTACTGGAGCTAGGGAGTTAAGGACATTTAAGAAAGTTGAATTGAATAAGTCAACGGCTGAGTCTAATGGAAGATATTTCAGGGGGTTCTAATTGGTATTCCTGAATGAATCAGAAAAAGTCGTAGGGTTAAAATTAGAGAGGTTCCGAGTGTGGATAAACTGGTGGGAGTGTGGGGGGGGGTGAGGGAAGCTCAATGGGTGAAGGCAGGGAGGTGGTCTCCTAATGGGTCTGGTATGACACCAGATTGTATCACTTTATTGGGATGAGATACTAGGATCCAGTCTAGTATGGAGCCTGGAGGTTGGTTTTGCTGGGTCTAGTGATGGTGTTAGTACGTTGAGTGTAGTTAAATAGATTGATTGACATGGTGGGGTTAGTGTTGTTGATTTTGTTCCAGTCTATATTTACATCACCCAATATGTAGGTTTCCAGTTTAATATTTGAGGAGGCCCAGGACAGGATGCCTTCCAGGGTGTTGGTGTTGTTACCTGGAGGAATATAGAGGGAAGTGAAGCAGATGCTTTTATGATTGTTAATTTTTAGAAGGCCTGCTTACAAGTTCAGCATTATTGAAAGAAGGGATGGAATTAGGATATGGAGTAAAGGACAGCTGGTTGGAGTAGACTAGTGCGACACCGCCACCTTGAATACTTAGGCGGTCAGATCGAAGTGATTGAAATCCAGGGGGAAGGAATTCAGTGTCACGTATGTGAGGTTTTAGCCAGGTTTCAGAGATGGCTACAATGTCAGGTGAGTTGTGAGTGAGCCAGGCATGAAAGTGGGTTGTTTTATTTTTTAGGCTTTGGGAGTTGATGGTGAGGAGTTTGAGGTATTTATTGGTGGAATTATTGTGGGAGCTAGTGTGGTTAGTAGGAGAGAAGTTTGATCTGGATTAGGGTGAATGTCACCGGCTAAGCAGAGGTAAGTGAGATAAGTTGTTTTGGTTTGTACTTAGAAGTGTCTGGTAATGAAAAGGTCTGGGTTTGTAGTATTTAGTAGTGATTGGGAGAAGTTTTACTTTGAAGAGGAGGGAAGGGTGGGAGGGAACTAAAGAGGCTGAGATGTTGTGGAAGTGTGTTATGTGGGGGAGGTGGGGGAGGCAGAGGTGGAGAGTGTAGATGGAAGTGAGTATAGAAGGTGGCATGGTATAGAGGAAGTAGGAGGATGATAAGGATGGATGTGGAAATAAAGGTTTTAGGAGTAGGAGAGTGCATTTGTGGGACCTGTTGGATGTAATAGAGAGGAGGTTAAGGGACTTAGGAGGGAAGGGGTGAGGTAGTGAGAGGTAGGTGGGGTGGAGGGAAAGTGTTGAGGATTGGTCGGTGGAGAGAGGGAGGGATGTTTAGAAGAGAATAAATGTAGGAGCACTGGGAGTGGGTGGGATTTGGGGATAGAGTAGGGGAGCGGAGTGAGCCTGCAGGGCGAACGGAGCGGGTCAGAAACAAGGAAATGGCAGAGCAAGTCAGCGAGGAACAATCAGTGAGGTGAGTAGTAAGCATAGAGCAGCAAGGCTCAGGAGTAATGTGTAGTTCTACTAAGAGAGATTGAAGGGGAGAAGGGAGGCTACAGAAGGTAGGGCAGGGCAATAGAGCAAGTAGGACAGACAAATATCCAGTAGCTTGATTTACTTTACAGTAAAATATTTAAAAGTAGGTTAATGCTATCATCTAGTGGACAGATCAGTTAACAGCAGAAGAGGGCTAGGCACCTACGAGGGGTAAGGGACTGGAGAGAGCAGGTTGAGTGGGCTCTGCGGTAGGCTGCTAGCATGCACACATAGTATTACAATATTGCTATTGGATTTGCAGACAACTTTCTAAAAAGCTACATACACTTAGGTTCTTTAGAGTGTTAGTATGGGTTCTGCTCAGGGGACCAGTACAGCACTGGAAAAGTAAGCGTTCACTTTAGATGGATGTCAGTCAGGAAATTCAGGAAATCTCAAGGCAAGATACACTAGGGAATAATATACACACGGCAGGACAAAACTTTGGTTCTTTTCAGTGTTAGTACAGGTTCTGCTCAGGGGACCAGTACAGCACTGGGAAAGTAAGTGTTTGCTTTAGATGGATGTCAACAGTCAGGAAATTCAGGATTCAGTTATTGGTACAGTTGTTTCATGCCACTCAAAAGTTGTACATATCTTGCATGAACAATACCATTAAATACTGCTTATCCAAATTTGGTCAATAGACAACAACAATGCACAGACAAAAAAATAAAATGCCAATTAATATTCTAGTCCCAAACTCAGACCAGTCTTTTCAGCTCGTCTTACTATCTTCAGCCGTTGAATTCAAATTTGGTTCATCCAACAGGTGACCATTTTTACGAAGCTATTATGTAGCCAAGATAATGAAGGTATGCCAGAAGTCCTGTGACTGTGGCTTCCAAAACTGCTCGTTACTGGTGTCTAATGGCCTTCCTTGTAATTCAGTTTCTGATGCTGAACTAATGACTCCAGGTGAAGAACTTGAAATCTGGGCACTTCTCCATAATGAACTTCCAGAGGTAGGAGTGCTGCCCGAATAAGACAGTTTAGGTCTCTTGGAATCACTATCCTGTTGATTGTGTAGTCTCAAATATGCTCCTAATGGCCTCACCGATTCATGGTACACAGAAGACTGAAATGAAGTGGAGGCTGATGGCAGTCTGTTAACTTCCAGACCACGATCGATTGTACGTCCCTGGAGTGTGAACTGTGGCAGATGCAAGCTTTACAGAGGTGTCTCTACTTTCATGTTCAGAATATCTACGGTCCACTCTAGGACTGGAAAAAATACTGGATTCTGTTTCCACTTCAAGTAGCAGCTTCTCACAAATCACATTTACACCTCTGAGGGTAGGCCTTTACCTTTCAAAATTAAGGCTCATTCTACGAGATCTCAGTCTACCCCTTCAGCCTTTCAAGCCAGGGTCCCACTTGAAAGTATCAGTGCAGCAGCAACTTGGGCTACTCCTCACACATTTATTACTCATTACAAATTGGATTTAAGCTCCAGGGTAGAGCATCCTTTGGTTCCACGGTACTCAGGAGTATTTTTCCTTGAGCCACCCAAGAATAAGGTGCTAGGGATGCTGTCCCATCAGTAAGAATGAAGGCGAGATAGGACTACAGAACATAAAGAAGTTATGTACTCACCATAACGTTCCATGTTTGTAGTCTATCTCGCCCTTCATTCTTACCAACCCACCCTCCTACCTCCATCCTGGAAGTATCTGGAGACAGAAAAATGTTGTCATCATCATTTACTGGAGACCTTTTATTATTGGCTTCTTTCTGTATGCTTGTTATTATTTCTCCTAGTTAGCAGCAAACAAGATCTGGGGATTGTACTGGTGCACCATGGGATACCTACATAGCCATGAGCCAACTAGAAGACTTCGAGCTTGTAAATAGGCCGAGTCGGAGCCGAGGATCGGCTTCAATCCCATCAGTAAGAATGAAGGGCGAGATGGACTACAAACATGGAATGTTATGGTGAGTACATAACTTCTTTTTTACATACACACACATAGATGCATGCATACATATGTGTATACATGTATATATGCAGATACCACATATAGAATTAAGGATCCAGTGTTCAGTTCTGAATCTGTTAACTGTATAGAGTTCTCATGTTCCACCTGTCCATTGTATGTTTTTTTGTTTGTTTCCTACCTTCCAAAAATATGTGCATTGATGGTCACTCACAAGTAATGTGTTTATTTTAATGTCATGTGTTTGTCCTTGTAGCCTTAGAAGCCTTAGAAGTGATTGAAAAGGTTCTGAGTTGATCATTGTACTTACCTGGCTAATAAGGTGCAAAAATTAAAAGGACAGTGTTGATTAGTTTGGTTACAGATACTTGGAACATCATACAACAGGATTTTGAGGTTAATAAGAAACTGGGGCATGACCTTTCCATTACCTTTAGAAGGGGTCCTAACCTTAAAAACTTGTTAGAGAGGGTTAAGAGGGTATCCCGGGGTCAACATGGTACCTTTAGGTGTGGAAGATGCTCTCAATGTAAGTTTATTAATACCTCTGACACTATCACCATTAGAGATAGAAATTATAAAATCTCGGGCCATTTTTCATACGACTCACAAGGTGTCGTTTATTGTGCTACCTGTACCCATTGTGATGCATTCTATATTGGTAAGACCGAGCGTAAGCTCAAACAGAGGGTCTATGAACACCAATATAGTATTGTTAAGTCAATAAATATTAATGCTCTTGCAAGACACGTTATGATGTTCCCAGAGCATAAATTCAGTTTTGTAGTCTTGCAGAAAATCAAGCAAAATATTAGGGGAGGGCCATGGTATTTGAGGCTCGAAGAGGTTGAACTTGAATGGCAGATACGGACTTTAGCTTACCTATTTCCTGGACTTAATGAACAAATATCTATCAAGTGCCTCCTTAAAAAGAAAGCCCTTAATACATGAATTAGCAGTAGGTATGAACATATATCTTCAATATTGGTCAAGTAGTAAAAGTTACGAAATTGTTTAGGAAACTTATGTTATTGGTATATATATGTAAATTTGGATATTATTTATTTTTATTTTCATTCTTATTTTCTATTAGGTTATATTATTGTTTTTACCCAGATATTTTTATATATTATTTTGGATTTTTAAGATGGGTTAAATTGGGTGTAGTACAATAAGATTTAATGGGATTTGCACTTTGTATTTAGTTTGTATAATAGGTACCCGATGATGAGATCTCGGCTTAGTAGGTTGGTTTTTTAAGTTATGTTTTTTAAGAGAAGTTTTAATTGGATAATTTTCATGGTAATTAATTAGGACACTTATTGAGTGTTTGTGTATATAATCACTGGGGGTTATTTACGATTTGTTTGAATCTGGTCTGAAGAAGCTGGCGCATTTTGGCCGGTGAAAGCGCTTACCATCATTTTGCGAATAAATGATTCTTGTTTTAGTAGCCTCCTCGCCCTGCTTTTTTGTGGATTTACTGGTTACACATACTTAAAAACCTCAGTTACTATAAGGACATGAAAAGTAGAGAGTAAGTAAAAGTATTGACTGGAATTATTATAGCTTTATTGTTTGTGCTCACCGTCTGCCATTATTTATTTTTCTGGACAATCATTAGTACAGTTGTAGTTGTTTAAAGCACAAATTTGCACATTACATTGAGTGCGAGTACCTGCAGATTTCAGTCATTCTAGGCATGCTTCACAGTTGTGTATATGACAGATTTCACAAAAAGTATAAATTTTAAATGTTACTCTGTCTCCCTTCTCCCCTTTGTCGGTGCGTAGATGAAGACGTTGAAAACTTTGATGTGAAACAGTTGTCTGATGATGTCTTGCGGAACATAGAAGCTGACAGCTACTGGTGCATGAACAGACTTCTTGATGGCATACAGGTAATGAAAGTTGTTAGTAAGGCTTAACAATTTGCATCACTTAGTTAAAGGTCAGCCTTGTATTATCAATCAGTTTTGTTCCTACAACTTCCACTTGCGTACTGTAACTCTTGAGGAGGCCATTTCAGACAAATGGTCTCACAAATACACTTGCGCCTAGAGTTATCTTAGCCATTTTACAAAAAATAAAGTGAAAACATGAGCCTGACAAGTTCAGAGACTTGGTGAAGGTTTGCAGGTGAGCTGAAAACTGTAGTATGGGAGTAGCTGGCTAGAGGTGAATGTTAAAATATGTGAGTTTTTTTTTTTTTGCAGCGGGTCTAGTTGCTAGTACTGACTGCTAGGCTGATGTGTTCCTCTTACTGGCTGTATTTTAAATGCCTTCTAATGTACTGCAGTTGTGCTGGCAGTAACTGTTTAGATGTCAGACTGCATACTTGACTATGACTTGTATGTATGGCTGCCTGTTTTCTGTCATAGCCATTAAACTCATCAGCACTTGTGCCTGAGATGCGTGATGGTATGAATTCTGTTAGTATTGTAACTGTAGCAGTGTCAAAACATCTCCTGATGGGAGTGCATTCGTAAGCTTACAGCCTCTTTCTGTTTGAGACTGTGACTGTATTCAAGCTGTGTACTGTTTGCCAGTTGTAATAGTTAACCTGAACCCTTGCTTTTTGTTAGTTACTACTTCAGTGTCAGATGTCTGGCAAGGGCATCTGATGAGTGAGGCTGTTTGCCTAGCAGTGATACAAATGAATCTCTTGATCATCGGTCTGAATGCCTACGTCCTTGTAGCCAGTCCAAACGCATCTCTTGATCATCGGTCTGAATGCCTGCTTCCTGTTTGCTCATCTCTAACCCATTTCAGATAAGTGCCCCTTTGGGGTTTCATTTTTTTTCTTGATTTTTGGTTCCTTCTGGGGGTTAATGTCATCCAGGAAGAGTAAATGCCAGTGTGAGAGACAGATTCCCCATAAAGACCACCACGAACAGTGTTTACTTTCCCTAGGTGCCTCTCACAACCATACGACCTGCGCTATCTGTCAGGCTTTCATACCAAAGACTGTGAAGTAGGCTTTTTTCCCTTGCTTTTGTAGCTAGAGAATCAGAAACTTAAGCTTCTTGCTAAGGATACCATGGAAGGAACTTCCTGTCCCGCGGGTAAGCCTTTAGGAAGTTTAAAAAGCCAAGGCTGTAATCTTCCACTGTCCAACCTCTGCCAGGCGTTTTTCCTGGGGTCACTGAGAGCCTGGAGGTTTGCCTAGCTTTGTTCAGATTCCTCTGTCGCGACCAGATAGGAGGCTGGCGGGGGTCCGCCTTTCAACACATCCAATGAGACTTTGTAGACATCCATTTTGGATATTCAGGGGAAAACGCAGTTTATTATTTTCAAGGGGCCTAGAATGTTCCTCAGATTTTAGTTAGGGAAGAAATCACAGCTTCTGTAATTAAATGCCGTCCTGGTTAAGAGCCTTCTAAGTTTTACAGGGCATATATCCCATTAAAGAAAAAACAAAAAACTAAACGTGTCCCTCCTGCTCCTATGGATTGACAGAGTGAGTGGCAGACCTTCACTTAGTGTTTGTTCAGTGGTTTGATTACATTAGAACCGCCTCAGGGGTTTCTGTTCCAGCCCCCCCTTGGTCCTCTACTCTCCTTTAAAGGCTCATGGAACAGGATTCCCCTGAGGAGGAGTTGGATTTTAATGAGGAATCACTTGCTTACTCTTCCCAGATTATTTCTCATTTGGACTATAGGTCAGAGGAAGAGGAATCTAACAGTCTTTGATACTCCCTTCGAATAAATTTTTTTTGGAGGCACAATCTCCAGGATGATAGAATTTTTTAAATGGGATTGTGCTCAAGTCCCTGAAATCTACAATAGGTACTATGAGTTGCTGCAGATGGAATCTCCAAAATCTTCTGCTATTCCTCCTGGTGTGGTGACTTTGTTGGATGCATTTTACAATGTCTGTAAAGCTCCTGATTTTCTGCCCCCTGGCTCCCAAGAAAACTGTTAGGTTTTATAGGGTGCTGAAGGACTATAACTTTTTGTATAAATGTCCTGCTGCTGACCTCTCAGTGGTGTCTGTAGCCCAAGCCCTCTCATTTGCTTCCTTTACCCAAGTTACTGCCTTCTGATAAACATAGTAGAACCATGAAAAGGCTAGGTAAGAAGGTTTACACCTTGGCTTTTAGGGCTATTAATTATCAGACCCGTATGTCCAGGTATGTGTTGGCCCTTCTTTCTCAGGCTTGTTGGGTTATTTTTGATCTCCCATACTCTGAGGGTAAAATTACAGCTCTTTCCCTGTTAGGGACTTCCTGTCAGATGGTCCGTCATTCCATCAAGTGTAGTTATGATGCAGCAGATAGCTCTTCTAGGGCTGCTGTTTTTGGTTTAGTGATATGCTCATAGGAAGTCACTAGGCTATTGGCCTTAGGACCTTTATAAGTCTAGTCATGTTATACTCTTGTTCCCTTATTGACCAATTTTTATGGTCTATATTTGCAGTGTGAGTCTATGATCAATACCAACTGCCCTTATCCAAGAGGTACATGGGTGACACCCCTGGGTAAATTTACGGTCTCCCATCCAGTTGTCTAAGTTACACTTAAGTAGGGTCATTGAGGAGCTCGGTTTTATGTGAACTGGGTGTTTGTTCCAGAGGACTGGCAATCTCTCGGAGATGTATCTTTCTGTCCAGCATGTCCTATTAATGTCTCAGGCTAGGTTAAGATTCGTAGAGTGAGTGAATCTTGTCCCATTTGACTTGCAGATGTGCAGCATTTCCATTAGGGCAGGGTATGAGACTGCTCTGTAGGCTAGGCTCTCAGCAGCCTATAAGATACAGACGAGGAGGTATTCTTGGTTTTGACTTCAGCCATTGCCTGATGATGTCAGGGCTAAGTTGATGGATGTCCTCTTGATAATAAACACTTGTTTCTGGAAGCTGCTGCTGTTTCAAGTCCCTTCAGCATAAGAGGAAGGCCTTACAGGAACCCAAAGGTGTTTCATTCCTGTTCCTAATTTGAAAGAAACTACCCCAATAAGCCTGTCTTTGTTTACAGGCAATCTCATCCTCCTACTAAGGGCAAAAAGAGTGGTAAACAGGCTCCTCCTTCTAAGGCTACTCAGACTTCAGGGACTCAGAAAAAACAGGTGCTGTCTGACTATCCATCTCGTCCCAGCCACGTTACTCTTTCTCTTCTCCTTTCTCTCTCTCAATCTTCCTGTTTGGCTTCAAGATTACTCAGGATTTTTTGGTTCTGTCCATTATTCGTCAGGGGTATTTCATGGTGTGGAAATCCCATCCCCCTTTTATGGGCATTCCTCAGCCTCCTCGGGAACAACTTCCTTTTTTCCCCAGAGGTACTTCGAGAACTTTTGACTCCAGGTACTATTCAAGAGGAGCATGTGTCCCAAAGAGGGGGGGGGTCTCCAGAATGTTTCTAGCTCCAAAAAAAGAGGGTATTTGGAGACCAGTTTTAGACCTCTCTCATCTAACCACTTTCCTGAAGGTGCCCACTTTTCAAATGTTGTCCCTTCAGACTCTGTTTCCTATTTTTGCTTCCTCAGGCTTGTATGGTGTCTTTGGATCTCAATGATGCTTATCTCTATATTGCGATCCATCCTCTTTTCAGGAAGTTTTTGCATTTCTCTGTTGTTTTCTGGCATTTTCAGTTCTCTGCTTTGCCCTTTGGCCTTTCTACTGCCCCAAGGGTATTCACCAAATGCCTCACTCCTTTAAATGCTTTTTTCAGGCTTCGGGGATCCAAGTATTTCCCTACTTGGATGACCTGCTGATTCAGGCCTCCTCTCCAAAGATCCTATTGCAAAACCTTCATTTTGCCATTTCCCTTCTTCAGAGACTGGAGTTCACAATAAACTTCAAAATGTCTTCTCTGACTGCTCCTCAGGATCATGTTTTTCTAGGTTGCAGGATTCAGGCGGTGCATGTTGGCATCCCTGCCTCCTTCCAAGGCCTTAACTTTCATTTTCTTTTTTCAAACACTTCTTCCTCTGGCCTCCATTACAGCCAGGGAGGTTCTGAGAGCTCTGGGTTTCATGGCATCCACTATTCCTATTCTCTCTCTGACCAAACTCCATATGAGAAAGTTTCACTGGTTTCTAATGTCAGTTTGGCTTCAACATGCACGTCTACTAGACTTTGTAGTTCCTGTTCTTCCTTGTCTCAAGAAGGAACTTCACTGTTTGATCCATCAGTTTTCTAAATCCAGGGCTCCCTGTGCACCCCCTCTTCCCTCTCAGGAACTGTTCATAGATGTTTCAGATGTGGGATGGGGGGCAGTTTTTGGCTCCCTAAAGGTACAGGAGGTGTGGTCACCTTTTCAGCAGAAGGAGCACATCAGTGTCAGAGATAAGAACTCTTCTGCTGGCTCTTCAGGCTTTTCATCCTCTTTTCTCCCCAGGACCTCTCAAGATATTTACAGACAGTACCACAAATCTTTTATGGCCAACATCCAACAGCAGCATATGTGCGACGTACCACGCACCCATAGTGGTAAAAGTCTTTCGTATACTGGCCAATGTCGGGTCATCGTGGCAGGCAGCTTCCTCATGTTAAAAATGCTGCAACAGGGAAGAGAAGGATATCGTTATGGTAAGATTTTACACATTTGTACCTTCCCTGTATGCCCTGAACTTCAGTTTTTCCAACTCTTTCAGCTAGAGTTGTTGCAGGTCACAAAAATGAAGTTGCCTACCGAAAGTAGTTTGGCCAACAAAATTCTGTTCCTGTCATTAGCGAGACAATTTTTCAGTTGCGTAGGCAATGTATAACTAGATGTTAAAGAATTCTTATTTTAGTTATATGCCTACCTGGCTCTGTCTGAGGTTTTTTGTATTGCGGGCTGTGTTGTGAGCTTGTCATTTTTGTTTTGTATCTATCAGGGGTATCTGTTGTGCGACTGTGTGTACTTGTTTTATTAGTTATGAGGGTGTTAATAGATGTGGTATTAGGATGTCCATTCTCATCAGCAGAACAAAAACCGCAGGCTTTGTCACCTTAGCATCTAAAACTTTCCCAGACTACTAGTTCCTTCCCTTTGTCCATTTGTTCTGGTTCCTTCCCTTTGTCCATTGTTCTGGTTCCTTCCCTTTGTCCATTTGTTCTGGTTCCTTCCCTTTGTCCATTTGTTCTAGGAGCTGACTACTTCTCTAAGTCTCTAGCTGCAGATTTGGAAAAATATCCAAGGATACATTATTTTCTAGAAGCTATTTTGTGAGAAAAACTCCAATTTTTAGAGTCTTTGCTGTATATTTCTGCAGTTTGTACTGCTGTCTGTCATTTGATCTGTTATTCAGGGCCGGTCATTCTAATTTTGCTTTTTGGGGCACATGTTTACGTTACCCTCCCCTAGGATTCTGAGTTCTTTAGCAATACCTTGGCATTTGTTCTTTGTGTTTCGTGCTGTGCTGTTCTCATTGAAAAAATACATGCTTTGCAGTTATCCCACTAAGCCATTTTGGTTACTTTCTGTATTTCTTCCAGTTATTAGTAGCTGTTTCTAAGTGGTTGGCTGATAAAAAAACCTTTAGTCTTCTGTGTTTCATCAGTCTTTTGATATTTTTGTCTCAAGTGGTAGATTGCCTTCTTAAATGTAAAGTAAAGCTTTTTAAAATATTCTAAGTTTGAACTAAATTCTTCCTGACTACTAGAAACAGATTATGCATCATCCTTCTCTAGAAGGAAAACACTAATGAAAAAATGTTATATCTGTGAGTTATTAGATCTGCAAACCTTATGTAACAGAAAAAAACACGCTGATTTTGAAAAGCTTAAAAGGTAGCTTTACGTCCATACCCAGTAAATTCTTTCACCTTGGACACAATCTTGGGCTCTTGTCCATAGTCCAGAGACTGAGCTTAAATCTCTTGACTTCTGCAAAGCTTAACAGAAAGATAAGGACAACTAGAAAGCACAAACATATGGAAAATACAGTTTTATGGAGGCTTCTCTTGTCAGTAGAAAAATACAAAGTGGTGCATTATTGTATCTCTTCCCGTCACTCCTTCTATTGAATCTGAACTGTAGGTAATTTTGTTAAGTTTTCACCTGTTAGGTTAATTGGACCAAAAAGTCGTCTGTAGTGTCTTATGCTGACACACACACACACATTTCCATCCAGTTCTATATCTACCAAGTCTTTCATGTCTTTCTGTAATCACTCAGTTACTGTGAACATAGAAGATGTCGAAGACCTTTTTGAACTTGCAGCAGGAAATGTGTTTAGCTTTTTCTTCCCCAGGTACCAAGGTGAACTGAGGCACATTTACCCTGCCCACATATTTTTGTCCTTTTGTGATTGTGCTCACTGGCCGCTGTTCCCATGCCCTTTCTGATGTGGCCAGTCCCTACCCTGCAGCCATTGGTGTCAGCAGATACATCAGCTTCAGATGTGGCTCTGGCTTAGAGACTGCAATCTTTGGATTTGACACCTTCTGCATCAGTGATATCATCAGTGTTGATGGTTTAAATGTTGATATTTTCTGCATCTGAACTTCTATGGCCTAAGAACATGGGGTTGGCCAGTCAGAGTCGATTTCAATGGTGACATTGTCAGGATCATTGCTGGTCTTGGCTGTTTTGACTTTTGAGTTGTAAGCTTTGAGGTCTTTGATGTAGGGATTTAGCTCATTGGGTTCATCAGTCCTGTCATTCAGAGCTGAATAGCTAGAGTCAGCCTTAGTGCCCATTGTTTGTATCAGTTTTTATGAGCTTTGACCCTGAGCTGTATGGCTGGGTACCCTCAGCCACAAGTGTAGCCTTAACTTTGATACTGCAGACTGTACTGGATGTGCTGTCCTCAGTCCCTGTACCTATGCAGTCGTCCGCCTCGACCACATTCATTTTCTTTCTTGTTCCTTCAACTGCTGTTTTGCTCTTGGCAGTAGAAGAAAGGATCCAAAAAGAGACTTGCAGAATCAACAATAATGCACCTGGACCTAGCCCAGGTTCTTTATCCTCCTCCTTTAACCCATCTGTTGCCCACTTAATATACAGATAATGGCAATTCTCTCCCTCAACATGCAAACCCAAGTGCAGGGAAATTCAGGAAATTGTAAGGTGTGTGTGGGAGGAGGATGGCCACAGAATCCTTACCTTCTCCAAAGAAGATCCTACAAGAAGTCTTTTAGATCCCTTTCCCACTTTTTCTTGGTGGCGCCTGCTGCTATGATGGTAGCTGCTGTTAGGAGTTCATGGGAAGAACCCCCCAGTGTTGTGACAGCTGTTCAAGGAGGCCAGACAGGATCCTGGAATCCTTGGAATGTTTGGGTCCAGACTCTGTTATCACTTCAGCAGCCCTTAAGAAAGCTCTCACTAAACAGTACCCTGCTATCCGCCCTTCTGGAGGAGAATCCAGAGTGGTGGACGGAGTTGGGAAGTAAGTTTACATGCCTTCTGCTTTTACTTTGAGACTGTTAAACTACTTGTCAGCTGTATTGCATTTTCATCAAGAACTATCTGAAAATATGCCCCATTCACTGAAAAAGTTGATGAACAGAGACCTCAAGAATAAGCTGTACTCACAGTGCACAACTGTCTTAATTCCAGCTTCAGTGTGTACCTGACACTTAATTCAGACTTTGGTGCAGCTGCTATAGCATCATTTGTTAACAGTAGCTCTCTACCTTCACACATGGGTGCACCTTGCCGATTTTGCTGAGGATTCCAAGGTGGTTTTCCTTATTGCCCCCTTCGATGGATCGACCTTATTTGTTCTAGTAGTTAAGGAGAGGCTGAAGAATATGGAGAAAGAGACAAACCCCTTATACCTGTTGGCATGAAATTCCAGACTTCACAACACCTGTTTTCAGGAATGTAAAACAATCCATGGTTTCTCTGTTACCAACATGTCCAGCAACAAAGCCGTCAGTAGTCTGTGAGGAACCACTGAGGTTATGAGAACTTCCAGAACAGACATCAGCCCAAAAGCAATAGTCTTCCTTATGTTCAATTCTCTGAGGCTTTGCTTTACTGCCCCACTTTTAGGGGGTGATTGTCCTTCCACTTGCCTGTGTGTGTCTGGCCATCATGCAGGGCAAGTGGATTTGGACAATAATATCCAGAGTCTATAAGATTTCCTCCACAACTTACCCACTGCCTTCTGATGCCAGATTTCACGCCCTATCAAAGAGTGCAGCAGTTAGAGGTGCTAAATCGCATTAGCAAAAGAGCCGTCTAAGAGATCCCATGAGACCAGAGAATATCCAGATGTTCTTTGTGTTGCAGTGTTGCAGTCATCACATTTGGATTATCTGCTTGCAGTAGCCCTCAGTTGGCCTGATTAACAAAGTCTTGGGTCCTACATCGGTTGTTGTACCTTCTTCCGTGACATCAGGTCATCAGGTGTATAAAACATGCAGTCGACACCATTACATCAGTCTTTCTTGCCTTGCGGTGCCCGAAGCAGAAGTAGTTCGCAAGTGCTGGTCGGCCGACTCCTGAAATTTTCGTTTTCGAGTTTCAGAACCGAAGTCTTTAACTAAAAGCCAAGTACCCCGTTGGGGAAACTTTTTCTTGCTCTAAACCGATGTCAGTAAAATTAAATAATTGCATTACTTGTGGAAAGCCAATACCTCCTAAAGATTTTCATTCGTACGGTATTCCTTGCCTAGGCCCTGACCACAACATACCTCGCTGTCGGTTTTGTGCCTTACTTAAACCATGAACTATCCATCGTCGGTATATTTTCACCTCTAAATATTTTGGTGCTGAGTTCAATTATCCTGATATGTCTTCGGTAAGCCATCAGACTACCGACATTCCAAAAAAATGCAAAGATAAAAACAGAGGTAGGCTGCCTAGGTCCAAAGCTGCCGACGACGCTTCTACTAAGCCAGTCGCCAGTTCTCCGGTACTCAATGAGGTGCTTTCGCAGCCCCTGATACCTGGTACTTCAGATTTGCAGGCCTCTACTGAGACCCATTCGGAGCCGTGAGATGCTTCAACTGTGGAACCTGCGGATGTCTCTACCTTGGATGGATCCGGAGCCACTGTGCAGGCACCAGCTTCTGAAGGTGTATTCAGGCCTACTGATTTGCGTATTAAACCAACGCCATCTTCTTCTTCAAGGCCTAAAACCGACCGCATGGTCAGGCCTCTATGCCTAAAAAACAAATAATAAGAATGGCTGAAGACCTTATTACTTTAATCAGGGGAAGCCAACCTTCCCCCTCTAAGAGACCTTGGACTGAGTTTGCTTATGATACTTATGACCAGGATTCTGAATTTTCTATTTCCTCTGATGACCA
This sequence comes from Protopterus annectens, assembly GCF_019279795.1. Classification (NCBI taxonomy): domain Eukaryota; kingdom Metazoa; phylum Chordata; order Ceratodontiformes; family Protopteridae; genus Protopterus; species Protopterus annectens. The sequence goes on from NC_056739.1 coordinate 103,009,119, forward strand.
TGATTTACCCTTATCTACCTATGAGGATTCTGATGTTGAGGACTCTATTCCCTCTGCCCCCCACCCCCCGAGGATTTATCTTTTGATTATACCTTGCATACTCTCAGGGAGCATTTTCATTGGGAAAGTCAGGATTTCACTGATTCTATAAAGAGACTTAGGGATTTCTTACTCCTGCCCCAGCACAGGCCTTTAGCCATCCTGTACTAGACATTGTTGATGCCTTTTTGGAATCTAGCTTGGCCCCTGACTCTCTACCTCCTGCTCCCAGAAAACCTGATAGATATTACAGGGTCCCTGACTCTCTCACAAGTTCCTTTTTAAAAATCCTACTTCGGATCCTGAGACCATTTCACAGGGACCCAAGGGCATTAAAGCTACTACTGCCAAAAATCCTACCCCCTCTGCTAGAGACTCCAGGGCACTGGATAGATGGGGGAAGAAGGTATACACTTCTACAACTTTGGCCATTAGGGCCTTAAACTGCCAGTTTCATATGTATAAGTATCAGCAGCATATTATTGGATTGCTTATATAGAAAATGATGTTGATTCCTGATTGTGCTGAAAATAAGGATTTACAGGATTTACTGCATTCAGGTGAACAAGCTGGAAAACATACTTTGCAATGTGGTTTTGATTCACTAGAGGCATCTTGCAGGGCTGCAGTAACTGGGTCTGTACATAGAAGGCATGCTTGGCTTAAGGTGCAATCCTTGCCAGATCATGTTAAAGCAAAATTACTGGATGCTCCCTTAAACCAGGACCGCCTGTTGTGCAACAAGGCAGAAGAAGTTCTTAAAAAGATGGAAGAAAAAGCTAAATCTATGCAAACTGTTTGATTTTTACAAGTACAACTTCCAAGGTTTACTAGGCATTGGTCCTTTCCTGCCTCTTCCAGACCTTCTCAGTCCAAACCCAGATCCAGCAGAGCTCCCAAGCTTCAGTCCCAGGGTACTCACAGGACTAAGCAGTGGGGGGCCTCCACTTCCAAATCTGGGAATAATAAAACTCTCCCTTATGGTAAACTGTCTCAATGACTTATTTTTAAAACTTACAAGCACTTCTCAACTGACTGCCCCTTTGGGGGGAAAGATTGCTCTTCATGCAAAGAACTGGGAACTCATACCCAGGACAAATGGGTTTTAAATATAGTGTCCAAGGAATACAGATTTCACTTCCACACATTACCAACACCAAGCGGGTGGCCAGATCTACCTCCAAATCAGTGGGCAGAGGCTCAAAAGCAAGTACTTTCTCTCTTAAGCACGGGGGCTATTCAGTTGGTACCAGAAGAGGAAAAGGGACAAGGTTTCTACTTGAGAATTTTTCTGGTACCCAGAAAGGACAATTCATGGCGTCCTATCCTGGACCTGTCTGCTCTAAACACCTTTTTGGTGATTCCAAAATTCAAGATGCTGACTCTTTGCTCCCTATGGTAGGCAAAGATGCCTGGTTGGCAACACTAGATTTAAAGGAAGCATACCTGCATATCCCAATCAGGGAATCTTGCAGAAGATATCTACACTTCAAAGCAGGCTACACGCACTACCAGTTCTCTGCACTGCCCTTTGGCTTATCTACAGCACCCAGAGTATTCACAAAGTGCCTAGCTCTAGTCATTGCATTTTGCAGGCAAAGAAATATTCAAATATACCCATACCTGGATGATTGTCTAATTCAAGCAGAAAGCCAGGACATACTTTTGAATCATCTGGCCTTTGTACAAAGGGTGCTAACTTGTCTGGGGTACACCATAAACAAAAAGAAATCACACCTGGTACCCTGTCAACAAATTATATTCCTGGGAGCAAGCTTAAATACAACTTCCCAGATGGCTTTCCTCACGTCAGAGAAACAAATTAATTTGACAACCTACTTCAAACAAGTGGCCACAAAAACCATGCTGTCTGCAAGGCAAATACTACAAGCATTAGGGTTCATGGCCTCCTGCGTTCTTCTAATTCCATATGCAAGACCGCATATGAGGAAACTACAGTGGTATCTAAAATGTGGTGTCAACATTTTCAGTATCTAGAAGCAATGATTCCTATCATACCTTGCCTACGCCTAGAGTTCCTTTGGTGGACGGAGGCCTGCCACCAAAACAAGGGACTACCATTCACACTACCCCCTGCCACCCAAACCCTAACAACAGACGCATCAGACTATGCATGGGGGGGGCTCACCTGGCAGGGAAGTGCATTCAGGGCAAATGGAACTCAAGTCAAATGCACCTGCATATCAATCAAAAAGAAATGTTAGCTGTACAGTGCTCTGACAGCCTTCAAGGACCACATTCTTCCAGGACAATTAATGGTAAAGATGGACAACACCACTGTTATGTGGTACATAAACAAGCAGGGGGGCTACACATACTTACCCCCTCTGCAGACTAGCCATGGCATTGTGGAACACAGCCCTGAGCTACCAAGTGCATCTACCAGCTCAATTCCTGCCAAGAAAACTAAACACACTGGCAGACAAACTAAACAGAAACCTCATGGACCCACACTAGTGGAAACTGGAACCAAGGATTTTCAACATGTTGACAAGCAAATGGGGGAGCCCAGATATACACCTGTTTGCCACCTCCCAGAACTATCAATTGGACAAATTTTGCACAAGGACTCCCCACAAACAAGCTTGGAAAGTATGCCGTGTCCTTTAGCTGGAAAAAACTATCAGTTTATGCCTTTCCTCCTCTGCCTCTGCTCTCCAAAGTACTACTAAAGATCAAACAAGACAAATCAAGGACAATTTTGATTGCACCAGACTGGCCACGACAACACTGGTACCCCCTCTTGCGCAGTGTGTCACTGTTGGCCCTATGGCACCTGCCTCAGACTCCTACCCTATTGTCTCATCAGTAGAACCAGATTCTGCACCCTCAGCGTCACACACTGAACCCAGCAGCCTGACTCTCTCCTTTACCATCCCTCAGTAAACCAGTGATGGATATCATTTTAGAGGCAAGAAGGCCTAGTACTAGAAAATCTTATGCTGAAAAATGGAAAAGATTCTGTGCCTGGAACCAGTTTCAAGGGATGAGCACAGTAGTGCCCAATTTACCTCAGATTTTACAATACTTAACCGAGATACTTCACAAGGGCCTGTCTTTCTCCTCCATCAATATTCACACCTCAGCTATTTCAGCTCATTATAACACAGAACCTCCCCTCTTCTCTCATCCACTGCTCAAGTAGTTCCTCAGAGGGGCCCAAAATTTATGACCACCCAGGAGAGCTCCAACTCCAGCCTGGGACCTTAATTTTGTATTGGAGAAACTCAATCTTCCTCCTTTCGAGCCAGCTGCTACTGCAGACTTAAAATTCCTTCCTTGGAAAACAGCTTTCCTTTTAGCAATCACTTCAGCAAGAAGGGTATTGGAATTACAGGCCCTTATGGCAGTGGAGTCTTTCATCATCTTTCATGTGGACAGGGTGTCCATCAGGACCAATCCCTCCTTCATGCCCAAGGTGGTATCCAGTGTGACCCTTAATCAGTCCATTCATTTGCCAGCCTTCTTTCCTAATCCACAGAACAAAGGGGAACGGATACTGCACTCCATAGTTGTGCACAGACAACTTAGATTCTACTTGGACAGGACTAAACCTCAAAGGAAATCTGAGCAAATGCTGGTGGCATTTGCTGCAGGAGCAGAGGGGAAGGCTATTTCAAAGTAAACCATTTCCAAATGGATAGGCCATTGCATTCATTTCTGCTACAAGCACCATGGAAAACATAGCCCCCAGGGTATCAGACTCCACTCAACCAGGGCTGCATCTACCTTTACAGCCTTTCTCAGAGGCGTTCCTACCAGGGACATCCTAGAAGCTGCTACCTGGAGTTCTGTACATACCTTCACAAGCATTACCATCTGCCAGTTTTCTCTAAATCCAGAGCTGGCTTTGCCACTGCAGTCTTGCAGGGCCTTATAGCTGGTCCTAATGCTATCTAAATTCCTCCTCCAATCCTTAGCTTTGGGAATCTACCCAAATGTGATGACTACAACAGTGAAGCATGAAGAACATAGTACAGTTGTGTACACTTACCATAAATGTAGACGTTCCAGTGTATTCACTGTTGCAGTCCTGGTTACCCTCCCTCCAACCCCCTTACTTCTTTTGGCTATACCTCTACTCTCCTTTACTATGCTCAAAAACTTTTTGGTGTATTTGCTTTTTTGTTTGAGGTATATCCTTGTTTATTTATAGATTTAATTGCTTCCCATTAGGGGGGCACCTGACATCTAGGGCAAGAAAAACTGATGTAATGGCTTTGGCTGCATGTTTTATACCCCTGATGACCTGACGTCACGGAAGAAGGGACAGCAACCGACGCAGGACCCAAGACTTTGTTAACCAGGCCAACTGAGGGCTACTACAAGCAGATAACTCAAATGTGATGACTGCAACAGTGAATACACTCGAACATCTACATTTATGGTAAGTGTACACAACTGTACTTTATTGATGCATATTCATTTTAGTTCCAAGTAAGACAGAGGCCCTCAGGCTGATTGTAGCCCTAAATTTATTCCCAGGCAAACATTCCAGATGGCTGTAGCACTTTCCATTACATTCTTGTCTGCCTGAAGGAGACCAAATGATTCTCTCTGGACCTCCAAGACTCCAGCATATGTACCTTGGGGCAGTAGGGCTTAAGACTTTGGTAATCTTCATGATTTTTCATTCTAGGTTTCAAATGAGGATCCTGCAGTGGACAATTAAAGTAGAATGGTCACAGCTGACAGATAAAAAATTCCAAAGCATAGAAGAGTGGCTTAAAGTGATAGCTCTGTCCTGGGAATCTTAGTGTTGGCAGCTCCCCTTCAGCTTCCCATTCTAGTATTGGCTGCCACCATGGACATATCTGCCCTACTATGGGGGCTAGACAGTCCATATATGGCCAAGAATAGAGACAGGGGCAAACAATTCAAAACACATGGTTAAAGATGGAGGGCAATCTGCGGATCAGTTTCCTGAAGATAGAGTAGTCCTGCTCACCTGTAGGTGTCCCAGGGCTCCCTAGCCCATAATGCAATTGTGCACGACTAAATGCCAGTACTGTGTATGCAGACAAAACAGGTGGATGTTCATTCTTGCCTCCTGTGCTGAGAAATAGTGACTGAATAGGAATGGGCTGTCAGCAGGTTGCTTTGGAGTAGTCAGCCATGTTACTGGAAAGGCCATTTCTCTAGCAGGCAGGCTCAGTAGTTGCTCACTGATGCTGTACAAGTGATCCCTCACTCAATCATTAGTGAGGAAGCTCTTCTCTCACTGGTGGAAGCTTTGCTGCAATGTTTTTGCATCCACAATCACTGACAAATGGAGCAGCATCTTATTCCTTACTCCTCTCTCCCAGGGATGCTGGTTTCCTGAAATGTTCCCCAGAACTTCTTTACACTTACCCCATTTCCCCTTATTCCAGACTTCATCCAGAAAACCAAACAGAACAACTCCAGAGTCATTCTTCAAGTCCCATTTTGGTGCCGACTGGTGTGGTTCCCTCCAGTGTGGCTTTTTCTTCTGGAAAAGCATCTACAACTGATGCCTTACAGAAACCCTCTTGACATAATCCATCCATCAAGCTTTAGCTGGACCTTCACTACTTTCAGCTAACAGCATGAATACTCCAGTTCAGTAATGACAAGTGATGATTTATTCCCTCTTATTGTGGTCCAGATCATTACTTTTGCAGAGACCCTGTACCAGAAAGGCTTTTTTCAGAGATATATTCCAGATGTTACTACATTTTAATGATGCCTTCTTTTTTTAATTTGTCCAAATATTTTGGGTTTCTAATACCGTGATGGAAATGTACCCCATTCCTAAGTCAAAGTATGATTAAAGTTCATGAAATTAGTATTGTTTCACTCTTTGATGTCAGCCAAAAGTGCTCTTCGCACCACCCACAGTGTGTGCCAGTAATGATGACTCTTGCAATTCGTATGGAGTTACATGTATTGGTAGCATATTTAAATAGGATTGCAGACTCTTTTTTATAAGATCCATTGCTCCTACTATTATCGGAACTGCCTGGGTACCTTTCTTCCATATTGCTCTAGTTTCTGCTTGCAAATCCTGATATTTTATGACTTTGTGTCTCTCTGTATGCAGGACACTGTAGTCACTGGGTGTGGTGATTTCAGTGATGAATGCTACTTTTGTCTTCTTTTCTTGGACCACTATATCCAGTTTTCTAGCATCTATCTTTTGTTGGCAGTAGATTATCTCGTGATGTAAACTTCATCATTCTCTATGATTCTTTGTGGCTAATGTTTCCAGTGTTTTTCAGCCACTTCGATACCATAATGTTTGCACAATCCCCAGTGCAACAGTCTCTCCACATTATTATGCCTTTCAATATACAGTCGTCCTGCTATTTGTAGGTCGCAACCAGCAACGAGGTGTGCAACTGTTTCCACATTCAGTTGCTGTCTGTTTTTTATCCACTTGTGGTTTGGTTTCCATTCCTACTGGATGCAGATATGCTTCAGCTAGCCTGAGCAAGGAAGTCATCTTAGATTTATTCTCATGTTTCAAAACTCCCATTACATTTGGGTCCTGTGAGGTCAGCGGATATGTGTGGAGTACCACGATTCCAGATCTATACACGTAATCAATTTCAAGGAGGCCCATCCCTCCTTCAGAACGAGGAATATATAATCTTGGTATGCACTGATTTTTGTAAATCATTTGGTGAGCATGAAGCATCCTTTTTGTTTTCCTGTCTGATCTGTCCAAAACCTTTTGGGACCAATCAGTCACTCCAAAAACTCTAAGTTAGGACAGGAAGAGCAAATTGGTTTATAGCTTGGATTTTGTTCCTAGATGTAAACGCTGTTTGCAGGATTAATTTTAAGTCTTCTGAAGTACTCCTAAGTTTTATTCACATTTGTTCATGTTTTATTGTTGATCCTTCTTCAGTTCCCAAATACTTGTACACTCCCTCTTGTTCAAGTTCTTTTATATCACATTCTTGTTCCAAAGTGGTGATGTCCTGATGCTGCAGTTTTCCTGCTTTAAAGGTTGTTTTTGCACATTTATCAAGACCAAATGACACTCTTTTATATTATCTGAAAAAGTTTTAGCAACTTGCAGTTGTACTTTCAGTTCCTCATCTGATGAGCTGTACAGTTTCAAATAATCGACAGAGAAGATGAGAAGTCTTTACACTTTGTTGTTTTCTAGGAGCCAAATTACAGCCATGACTTAAGCTGTTAAGTAGACATCTTAATGGATTAAGAGCATGGCAGAATAGCAGCGGTGACAGAGTCACCCTGAAATATCCCTCTTTGGATTTTTATCCCTGGAATGATACGCTGTCCTTTGTCATGGGTTAATTGCAGAGTGGTCTGCCACTGTTTCATGGTCACTGTAATGTAGTCGATCAGTGTAGGGTGTATCTTACACATTTTTAAGCACTGTTTTATCCATGAATGTGGGCTACTATCAAATGCTTTTTTGTAGTCAGTCCATGCCATACTTAGATTCTTCCCCTTTTTACAGTTCTCCACTATGACTTTATTTAACAGCAAATGATCCTTTGTTCCGTATGACTTTCTTTTATTGTCATTTTCTTCTAAATGACTATAAACATTGTTGGTATCAATTCCAGTGCATAGTTTATATATCAGAAGGCAAGTTATTGGTCTATAATTTGTAGGATATCTTGCAGGTTCACGCTTAAGGAGCATTGTTTTTCCTGTTGTTAGCCAGGTTTGTGCCTTTTCATGGTGCTCATATAAATAATTCTTACTCAAGGCTAAATTTTCGTGCAAAGATGTTAATACTGTTAAACAGAAGTTAGTTACTGCATCTGGGCCCTTCCCTCCTTGAGACGTGTCATGTTAAGTAAGTTGACCCTTGCTTCCTCTTGAACCTGCTTCCAAAGCTGATTTGACATATTTGTCTTTTAAGATGCTTTTTCCTAGTGGGCATTGAAAAATTTGCAATTTGCAGGCATTAAGTATCAAATATCCTTACCTGGTCTTCCACAAGACTCGAGTGTTCTTGTGAAACAAACCTTCCTTTATGCCTCAGATTGCCACTGAAACAAACTTAATCATTCAGTTAATTTGTCTGCATTTTCTATATATTTTAACAGAGTGGAGCACTTTTTACTCCATATGGATGTCCACAGGCAACCCAAATTTTACATAGAACCAAATTGGTAGGAAAAGATTCGCTTTTTGCCCAAAAAAGTGATTTCCTTTGCCTACTGCACATTCACTTGGGGCAGTAATAACCTCCGAGGCCTTTTTTTTCCAAACATCTTTTTGTCATATTTGAAAATGTAATAATCTTACATTTATATAAATGAAAATCATACAAAATACAGTTTACTTCAGACACAAGTGAAGCAACTGTAGCTTCAAACATTATACATCACTTATAAACCATCCAGTCATTGTCAGTTAAGCATTATATAGCTCATTCAAGTCCTGCCTCTTAAACCTTGTTCCTGCTCTGCGTGTTTTGTTACCACATTTCCCATTTTTTCTATGTAGTTTGCTCCTTCCCTTTTCTAAAGGTCCTAGTTCCAGCAGTCTTATCCCTATTACTATATTCGCTTCTTCTAGTAAAGTTGGTCTAGACTTTGATTTCTATTTTCTAGTAATTGCTTTTTTGGCAGCCACCATAATTAGACTCAGCAAGGCTTTACCGTGTCTAGGCAATTCTGATTTTGTAGCGTAACTCAAAAAAAATCATGTCCCCAGTAAGTCCAGTCTGTTCACCCAGCATTTCTGACAGAGTGGTCTGCAGGGAATCCCCAGAGTCTGTCAGCTCATTAAATTCCCCAAAAAATATGTTCCCAGCTACCTCTTTCTTGCCTGTCACACCTCCAATATTTGTTATCCAGCTGAGGAAAAATTATTTGGAGTCTACTTCGGGTATAAAAATACCTATGTAAGCACTTCCAGGCAAAGGTCCTAAATCTTCTTGACTTTGCATATTTGGGAGATATACATATATCCCCCATTGTCTTTTTAGAAATTGCTTATCCAGTCTCTCTTCCCAATCCTTTCTAGGCTCCTCTGATTGATTCTTATAATTATCATGCATTATTTTATATGCTTTACTAATTATTCCTTTTTTTAACAGAAGCTTCCATTCTAAATTCTACTAAAAACTGTACCAGTGCTGGTCTTTCATTTCTCTTTGCCCATACTCTGATATCAATCCTTGATAGGGAAGGCAATCTCTAACCTGCAGACCAATTAAATTTTTGGCCTCTTCCCATTCTATTATTTATTTATTTAACATTTGTTTACTGGGAAAGGCCGACTGGCTGCAGGTCCTTTTTCAGTGGAGGCCCAGGGAGAAAAGCTCCACTTTTACTTAATAAATCATAGAACAATGTTCAATAATAATTTGACACAATACAGAAATAATTCAAAAGAATAGCAAGTACTACAGAAATAATGCAAAAGAGTATGCCATACAAAAGAGAGAGAAAGATTGCAATTACATGAAGAGGTAGTAGTAGTTTGCAGCCAACATGTCATGGATTGCATTTCATATACTAGAAATAACTGTGAGGTTATAATAATTCAATACTGTATTGATCTGTGATGTAAGCAAGCAGTTGGAGATGGAGAGAGTATGTAAAACACAGTTGGAGATAGAGAGAATACATAAATCGTCGCACAAGAGAGTATACATAAATCATTGCACAGGAGAGATAGTTGTGCTCAAATATACGGTAGCCAGTTCGAGTTTTAGAGGCTTGGTAAAGACATTCATGAGTGATTATTAGCATCTGAGGAAGGAAAATGGAGCCATCATGTAGGGTTACAGGGAGAGAGCCAGGAATTTGAAATATGGTTTTTAGTAGTGTTTTAAACTGTGGAATAGAGCAGTTGGAAATAATTTGGAAATGTAGTATGAAAATAGTGATTCACCGGCTGTGTTGTGTGCTTTGAAGACATGTAAGAAGGATTTGTAGAAAGAGAGGCGATATCTAGAGGAGTTGTATGGCTGTGAGAGGTTATGGAGAGCAGGAGTTTTATCTGGGTGATGGAGGATTTTGTGAGCAAATGTAATTTATTAAAGTGCAGTAGTTGCAGAAGTTCAAGCCAGTTGTCTAAGTGATGTGTAGTGATGAGATCTATATGAAGCACCAGTTGCAAATTTGGCTATCTTATTGTAGCAAGATTCAAGTTTGGCAAGGTCAGTTTTACGGAGGTTGGTAAGTACTGGGGAAGCATATAAGAGAGTAAATAGGAGGTGCGTTTGGGCAGTAGTGGATTTAGTATTATTGGTTAGGAATTTATTGTTCCTATACAGGAGACCGAGTTACCTTTACCTTTCTCTTTCTAGTTATTTGCTCCCAATACCTTGGTTCCTTTGCCAGTTTTCTCCAATAAATTCCAGCCCCCTCTTGCCTGTTATCTGTGTCCCTGACCACAGTCATCCTTATCGGCAGAATCTCTTTTCTCCATTCTCGTGCTGATTTGGTTCTTAGAATACTCCTATCAATTTTATGAATGTAATACTCTATATGATTTTGGTTGTTATCCTCAAGAGTCTGCACCCAAAATCCCAATCTCTCATTATTTCCTGAGCTTCCTCCCTGTGTCAGCATCATTCCTTTCCACTTTGAGTTATAGTTTTCTGTTTGTGCTATGTATAACAGCCTTAACTGTGTTGCTCTAAAATACCCCCCTCAAATTAAGTAATCCTAGTCCGCATTGTTCTATTAGTAGAATCATCACCACCACTTGAACCTTGCTGTCTTCCCTTCCTAGATAAAATTCTTCAACTCTTCTTAATTGCTATCCACAACTTCTACCCTGGTTGATAAAAGTATGCCTGACCTGTGTATAAGACTAAAAGCATTTTAATGGCTTGTATCTTAGTATCCATATAGCAAAACTTCAGTTTCTCAATTTTTGTATTATCTTCTGTTTAGTCTCTTCCCATATCCTTAGCTGCCACAACAGTCATTTCTAATCCATAGTTCTAAATACTTAATTTTATCATGTCCCCATAAATATGAATATTGTTGGACCAATTCGTGTATGAGTACATAATTTGCTGCTATTGCCTTTGTTTTAGCTTCATTAATTTTGTATCCGGAGAAGATCTGAAACTGTCTTAAAATATTCCACAACACTGTAATGTCCCTTTCTGATTTTGTCATGTATAAAATATCATCTGCAGACAGAGCCAGCTTTTCCTGACTACCATACCAATTATATCCTTGAATTTCTGAGTCCCTTATTTTCTTTGCTAGTGGTTCTAAGTATAATGCAAACAACAAAGGGGAAAGTGGACAACCATGTCTGGATGTTCTTCGTGTTTCACTGTTGAGTCATTACATTTGGGTAATCTGCTGGCAGGTTGCCCTCAGTCAGCCTAAATAACAAAGTCTTGGGTCCTGCGTCAGTTGCTGTCTCCTCTTCCATGACGTCAGGTCGTCAGGGCTATAAAACATGCAGCTGACGCCATTTTATTCAGTCTTTCTTGCTGAGCGGTGCCCGAAGCAGAAGCAGTTTGCAAGTGCCGGTCGGCCGACTCCTGAAATTTTCGCATTCGAGTTTCGGAACCGAAGTCTTCAAACTAAAGCTAAGTACCCCGTTGGGGAAACTTTTTCTTGCTCCTTACCAATGTCAGTAAAAGTTAATAATTGCATTACTTGTGGGAAGCAAATTCCTCATAAGGATTTCCATTTATACTGTATTCCTTGCCTAGGCTCAGATCATAACGTGCCTTGCTGTCGGTTTTGTGCTAGATTTAACCAACGCACTATTAAGCGTCAGTATAATTTTTCTTCTGAATATTTTGGATCAAGATTTAATTATCCTGAAATATTGTAGGTTGGTATTCTGACTACCGGAGTTTACAAAAAACGCAAAGAAAAAGACAGAGACAGACCGTTGAGGTCCAAAACCGATGATGAAGCTTCTCCTAAGCCAGTCACCGGTTCACCGGTACTCAGTGAGGTGCTTTCGCAGCCCCTGATACCCGCTACTTTTGAGTTGCAGGCCTCTACCGAGACCCATGCGGAGTCCAGTATGGTGCGAGATTCTCAGAGTATTGTACCCGCGGATGTCTCTCCCTTGGATGGGTCCGGAGCCACTGAGCAGGCACTGGCTTCTGAGGGTGTTTTCAGGCCTCAACATTTTTATATAAAACCGATGCCAGCCTCAAAAACAAGGTCAAAAGCATCTTCTATGTCTAAAAAACTGACGCATGAGCCATGTGCTCAGGCCACTATGCCTAAAAAACAGATGATCAAAATGGCTGAGGACTTAATTACCTTGATCAGGGGTTCCCAACCCCCCCCCCCCTCCTGCTAAGAGGCCTAGGCAAGGCACTGATTATGAATCTTCAGATCAGGTTTCCATTTCTTCTGATTCCTCTTCTGATCAGGAATTTTCCATTCCACCCTATGAGGATTCTGATGCAGAGGAATCCATCCCATCTGCTTCTCCTTCTGAGGATTGCTCTTTTGGTGAAATTTTGCATACTTTAAGGGAACATTTTCACTGGGAGAGTCAGGACTTCCCTTAATCAAAAAAGAGGCTTAGGGATTTCCTTCTTCCTCAGTATAGGCCTTTGGCTATACCTCCTGTATTAGACATTGTTGATGTGTTTTCGGAATCAAGCATGGCTCCTGATTCCCTACCTCCGGCTCCTAGTAAGCCAGACAGATATTACAGGGTTCCTGACTCACACAAATTTCTATTCAAAAATCCTGCTGCTGACCCTGAGACTATTTCACAGGGTCCCAAGGCTTCTACAGCCAAAAATCCTACCCCCTCTGATAGAGGTTCCAGGGCGCTGGATAGATGGGGAAAGAAGGTTTATACATCTGCTACCTTGGCAATCAGAGTCTTAAACTGCCAATTTCATATGCTTAAATAAAAACAGCATGTTATGGGCCTACTGAAAAAGAAAATTATGTTGATTTCTGATTGTGTGGAAAATAAAGAATTACAGGAATTATTGCATTCAGCAGAACAGGTTGGAAAGCATACTTTGCAATGTGGTTTTGATTCCTTGGAGGCCTCTTGCAGGGCCGCAGTTACCGGATCTGTGATTAGAAGGCATGCCTGGCTCAAGGAGCAAAATCTGCCTGATCATGTTAAAGCTAAACTGTTGGATGCCCCCTTGCAGCATGACACTCTGTTTGGTAATAAGGCAGAAGAGGTTTTAAAGAAAATGGAAGGCAAAGCTAAATCTATGCAAACTGTAAAAGATTTCTTGCAAGTGCAGCCACCCAGGTTAAGTAGGCACTGGCCTATTAAAAATTGGTCCTTTCCGATGTCCAACAGAGCCACTCAAGGCAAATCCAGGTGCTCAAAAGGCTCCAGATACCAATCCCAGGGTTCTTACAGGTCAAAGCAATGGGGTGCCTCCACCTCCAAATCTGGAGGAAACAAAGGACAACTCTACAGTAAGCAGTCTCAATGACTTTCCTCTACCATCACCAAGCATTTATCTTTTGGCAACCCCCTTGGGGGGAAAACTAGCATTTCATGCAAAAAATTGGCAATTACCCAGGACAAGTGGGTATTGTACATAATATCCCAGGGGTACAGATTTCATTTTCATACTTTGCCAATTCCAAACGGATGGCCAGATCTGCCACAGAATCAGTGGGCAGAGGCTCAGAAACAAGTTATGCCCCTCATGGATATGGGGGCTATTCAGTCAGTACCAGAAAAGGAAAAGGGACAAAGTTTTTATTCAAGTCTTTTCCTGGTACCCAAAAAAGACATTGCCTGGCATCCAATACTGGATTTATCGATTTTGAAAACGTTCCTGGACATTCCAAAATTCAAAATGCTGACTTTACAACAGCTACTGCCTATGCTGGGCAGAAACGCTTGGTTAGTGACTCTAGACTTAAAAGAGGCATATCTGCATATCCCAATAAGGGAATCATGCAGAAGATACCTCCGCTTCAAGGCAGGTGTTTTGCATTAACAATTCTCTGCACTGCTCTTTGGCTTATCTACTGCGCCCAGGGTCTTTACAAAGTGCCTTGCACCAGTAACTGCATTCTGCAGACAAAGAGGTATACAAATTTATCCTTATCTGGACGACTGTCTCATTCAAGCAGAGGACAAGGACACTCTTCTTCAACATCTGGCATTTGTAAAGAGGCTTCTAACATGCCTGGGGTACACTATAAATGAAAAGAAATCCCAGCTGGTACCCTCTCAAATAATTACATTCCTGGGTGCAAGCTTGAATACAACTGTCCAGATGGCTTACCTTATGCCAGACAAACAAAGGCAACTGACAATATACTTCAAACAAATGGCAACAAAAAGCCAGTTATCTGCAAGACAAATTCTGCAGGCTTTGGGGTTCATGGCATCCTGCATTCTACTAATTCCATATGCAAGACTGCATATGAGGAAACTTCAATGGAACCTAAAAAGTTTATGGAGCCAACATTGTCACAGTCTGGAAACAATGATACCTCTCATTCCCTGCCTACAACAGGAGTTTCTTTGGTGGGCGGAGACATGTCACCAAAACAAGGGACTGTCTTTCACTCTACCCCCTGCCACTCAAACCCTAACTACAGATGCATCAGACTATGTTTGGGGTGGCCCACCTGGTGGGGAGATGCATTCAGGGCAAATGGAGCCCAAAACAAATGCATCTGCATATCAACCAGAAAGAGATGCTAGCTGTTCAGAATGCTCTGACAGCCTTCAAGGACTTACTTCATCCAGGACAACTACTGATAAAGACAGACAACACATTCCTACCCCCTTTGCAGACTAGCCATGACATTGTGTAACATGGCTTTGACTTACCAAATACATCTTCAAGCTCAATTCCTGCCAGGAAAACAAAATACTCTGGCAGACGACCTAAGCAGAAATTGTATGGACCCACACGAATGGAAACTGGATCCACAAATCTTCAGCATGTTAGCACGGATGTGGGGGAGCCCAGACATAGATCTATTTGCCTCTCCCCAAAATTATCAGCTGGACAAATTCTGCACAAGAATTCATCACAAAAAAGCATGGAAAGTGGACACCGTATCCTTCAGTTGGAAAAACCTATCAGTCTATGCCTTTCCCCCTCTGCCTCTTCTCTCCAAGGTCTTACTAAAAGTCAGACAGGAAAAACCAAAAATGATCCTAGTTGCTCCGGACTGGCCTCGACAACACTGGTACCCACTTCTAAGGAATATGTCTCAACTCCCCCCTTAGTACTTGCCTCAAATACCTCATCTACTGTCTCAGCAGAACAATCAAATTCTGCACACTTGGCTCCAAACTCTGAACCTTGCAGCATGGCTGATCATTTAATTATTCAAACCACACCTTTTAGTAAATCTGTGATGGATGTCATTTTGGAAGCCAGAAGGCATAGTACTAGAAAATCTTATGCTGATAAATGGAAGAGATTTTGTGCTTGGAACCAAGCACAAGGAACAGACACAGTATTAACAATATTCCTCAGATTTTACAATATTTGACTGAGATGCTTGACAAGGGACTATCTTTTTCTTCAATAAAAGTCCATGCCTCTGCCATCTCAGCATATTACAACACTGAGCCCCCCCCCCCCTCTTTTCTCATCCTCTGCTTAAACAGTATCTTAGAGGGGCCAAAAATTTAAGGCCTCCCAGAAGATCTTCAACTCCTGCAAGGGACCTCATTTTCATACTGGAAAAACTCACCCTGCCTCCTTTTGAACCAGCAGCTACTGTGGATATAAAATTTCTATCTTGGAAAATAGCTTTTCTCTTGGCAGTCACTTCAGCAAGAAGGGTTTCAAAACTACAGGCTCCTCTCCCTTTTATTATATTTTACCCGGACAAGGTGTCCCTCAGGACCAATCCTTCTTTTACGCCTAAGGTGGTATCCAGTGTGGCTCTCTGCCAATATTTTACCCAAATCCGCAGAACAAGGGGGGGCGGATTCTGCATTCATTGGGTGTACACAGACAACTAAGATTCTACTTAAACAGGACCAAATCTCTAAGAGAATCTGAGCAACTACTGGTAGCATTTGCTGCAGGGTCAGAGGGGAAGGCTATATCAAAGCAGACCATTTCTAAGTGGATAAGCCACTGCATTTGTTTCTGCTATTTGCACCATGGTAAACCTGTGCCCAAGGGGATCAGATCACATTCCACCAGGACTGCCTCTACTTCAGCAGCTTTTCTCAGAGGAGTTCCAACCAAAGACATTCTAGAAGCTGCTACTTGGAGCTCTGTTCATACCTTCACAAAGCATTATCATTTACCTCTCTTTTCCAAATCCAGGGCAGGCCTAATGCTGTTTAGTTCCATCCTCCCATCCATAGCTTTGGGATTCTACCCAAATGTAATGACTGCAACAGTGAAACACGAAGAACATAGTACAGTTGTGTACACTTGCCATAAATTTAGATGTTCGAGTGTATTCACTGTTGCAGTCCGGGTTACCCACCCACCATCCCCCCCTTTATATACCTTTCCTTTCCTTCACTATACTGAAAAGCCTTTGTGATGTATTTGCTTTTAGTTGAAGGGTAAAGTTGATGTTTCTAAAAGTGCATCTATATATTTACTGTTTATTTATATATATATATATATATATATATATATATATATATATATATATATATATATATATTTTTTTTGCTTCCCATTTGGGGGGCACCAGACATCTGGGGCAAGAAAAACTGAATCAAATGGCATTGACTGCATGTTTTATACCCCTGATGTCATGGAAGAGGAGACAGCAACCGACACAGGACCCAAGACTTTGTTATTCAGGCCGACTGAGGGCAACCTGCCAGCAGATTACTCAAATGTAATAACTGCAACAGTGAATACACTTGAACATCTACATTTATGGTAAGTGTACACAACTATACTTTCCTCTACTCAAGCAGAAATTATTGGAGAGGACCCCATCCAGTTTAATTCACACCTCCGATCCCTCATATATTCTAATCAGCCTTATATTTGTGTCAGGGAAAACAAATGCTTCCATTGCCCTGCTCATGAAGTCCCAGTCTGTTCTGTCAAATGCTTTCTCTGCATCAAGACCCACCAATAAAAGTGGTACTTCCTTGCATACTGCTTCCCTTTGGGTCATCAATGTTCTGTTAATATTGTCAAATGTTTGCCTCCCCCTCCACAAAACCACACTGATCCATATCTATCAATTTTGGCATCACTTTTGCCATTCTTTTAGCCATTATAGACATAAACACTTTATAATCGTGGTTTAGCATTGAAATGGGCCTGTATGAAGCTGTATCCGATGGATCCTTACCCTCTTTAGGTATTACCTGTTACCACCACCTTCTTCCAGGATGCTGGTATTTCTCCTCCTCTTAAAATACTGTTAAACAAAACCTTCCAGATCTTTTGAGTTTTTTTCCCTCCTAACTTCCAGACTTCCACAGGAATACCATCTATTCCTGGGGACTTTCCTGTAGATTGATTTTACATAACCATTTTTGTCTCATCCCTTCCTATCCTGTTAGTAATTGAGCCTCATCTACCTCTAACTTTGGCATATTTAATTCTTCCATAAACATTTCCATTTGTACCTTTTCTTGATTTCCATATTTCTCTGCTTTATACAAATTTTCATAACATTTCCGAAGTATTTCTAATACTTCTACAGGGTCTCTTTTTATCTTCCTTGTTAAAGGCTCCCTAAGCTTGGTGTCTGCCCTGTCCATTTTCTGTTGCCTGAGTTGTTGTGGTAAATGTTTTTGTGCTCTAGAATTACTGTCAGAAAACAATTGCTTAATGGGAATCTTTCTAAACTTGTACATATTATTGAGGTAATCCCTTATTTGCTGTCTAGCAATCTGCAGTTGCTCCTTTTCATGTTCTGAAAGATTCCCCCAATTTTGCAATACTTTAACAGTTGTCAATCCCTCTAAATAATTCTTGTTACTATTTAACCATATCTCCCTTTCATTTCCAGCCTAGTTTTAAACCCCACTTTAATGTTATCCCACTCCTTAGCTATGTTTTCAGAAGATAATTATTTCTTCTCTAGTATCCACTGAATTAATTCCACAGCACATTCCTTAAACCTCTCTTTTCAACCGATAGCTGGGAAAGTGCCAGTGTCTCATTTCTGTTTCATTACCTTGCATTTTTATTTTAGTTGTTATTAGTGCATGATCTGAAATAGTTATTGTGTGCGTTTAAAGACCTTCAATTAAATGCACATGTTCCTACGAGATATAAAATCTATCTAGCCTAGCCCAGTTTTTGTATCTCAGTAATAACTAAATTCACCCCAAACTCCTAGTACTGAATTCACATCTTCTATGCCAAAGATTTTCATAAATTTCTTCAAAAGTTTACCCTCCCTTGTTATATTTTCCCTTCTAGGCCCTCCAGACACATCTTCACTGTTGCAAACCAAATTACATTCTCTACCTATAAGTAATATTCCTTGCTGAAAGCTGATTATTTCGCCCAGATTTTTCATAAGCTCCATTATAGCAGTTTTAGGGGGGGGGGTGTAAATGCATGCCAGAGTAATCCTCCTCCCTTCTTCTGTTATTATCTTTTTTCTTTCTTCTTTTACCACTATTGGAGCTCCTCTTGCAATTAATATAAGTACTCCTCTTTTCTTTTGACCCAGATATTCTGAGGAATAACCATCCTGGAAACCTTTCTTTATCAAATGCACATGTTCAGTTCTTTCCAGGTGTGTCTCCTGTTGCATAGCTGTTTACACTCTACATTTTTTACTATAGTTCACTACTCTTTCTTTTTTATATTTATCTGTAAGACCATTCAGATGGAAAGACATTACTGAAAGCATAAGTTTTTACTGAAAGCATAAGTTTTGTATATAGTTATTATTATCACCTTTTATATATAAATGTTCTTTGCTAAATGTCTGGTTCCAACTTTTATGTTAATGTATATACTGTTCTGCAGGTTTGTCTTTTATAAAGTTGTTTCATGTCACATCCATTTGCACATATGCCACATCTTCGATAACTTTTTGGGATTTTTTTGAAAGCCCTCAAACAGAACAAACAACCCCCCCAAAAACCTATGAACTTAACAGTAACACACAAAACTATGTACATCTTCAGATATTGAAGTTTTTGCTTCCTAATAAGAACATAAGTTATAAGTTGATAGCCATACAGACAGGCTAAAGTTAACCAAAAAGAAAGGTTAGTCATGCTAAGATGCATGGTACTGCCTGTGCTATTAGTAAGTGCTGTTTGATTTTGTATATCTTTGCAACTCTCCCAGTTGAGAAAATACTTGAATGCTTTTAGTAAACACCTTCTTCAAGCCATTTCTCTATATCAAATTGTCTTCTAGTGACATGCAAACCAGACACACAACTGTTAAGGGTACCTTGTTTATCAGAAAAAAGCCTTAGAATATTCATAGGTTGGTACTAGGCTATCGGCCCTAGGGCCTATACAAGCCTAGCCATAACAATTCCCTGGCTATTTCGTCCCACACTATTTACTTCCGTGGACCCCTGTCTAGCAGGGCGACTGACGTGATACCCAGGGTGAATTTCTTTTCTCCCATCCAATCATCAAGGTTCCTTTTGAAGAGGGCCAAAGAGGCACTCTGCTTGACATGTATGGGCAGTCTATTCCAGAGTCTGGGGAGTCTCTGGGTCAGGAACCTATCCCTCCAGCATGTTTTGTTTATTGTGATGATAAAATTTAGATCCCTGGAGTGTGTGGCTCTGAGGGATTGGGATTTCTTTAAGTGTAGCATGTCCAGCAGCTCTGGGTTTGACATGGCCTTGTATGTTAAGCAGAGATTGCCTCGGAGTAGACAATATGCGACAGAGTATAGCTGGAATTTTTTAAGGCAGTCAGCATAGGGCATCTGCTTTAGGCCTTTAGGCCTGTGATTCTTTTAGTGAGGTATTTCTGCGGCCTTACCAGTTGTTGCAGATGTCTTGAGATGTACATACCAAATGGGGCGTTGCATTCTATAATGGGTCTAATGAGGGGATGAGTACAGTGGGACAATGACCTCCTTTTTTCTGGATGAAAAGCCCTTAGTGATGAGGTGTGCCACATAGAAGGATTTCCTGACTGTTGTGGCGATGTGGTTATTGAAGGTGAGACCACTGTCCACCTGTGTCCCTAAGTCTCTTATCACACTTTCGGTGTTTAGTGTACTGCCACCTATGTGATAATTCACAGGTACATGTTTTTTCCCAAAGGGGATAACTATACATTTCTTGGCATTGAGCTTGAGCCCATGGTTCTGGCACCAAGCATCTGTTTCTGTAAGGCCCTTTTGTAGAGTATCCACATCATTTGGGGATTCAATAATGGCTCCCAGTTTGCAGTCATCTGCGAACTTTGTTAGCCAGAGTCCTTTAGTGTTGGCCTGTACTTCAGAGAAGTAGATGCCAAACAAGAGAGGTCCCAGGACTGAGCCCTGAGGTACTCCACTTGTCTGGAGCTGGATTTGGAGTCAGCTACTTCTACAGTGTGGGTTCTGTCAGTAAGCCAGTTGGCAACCCATCGAGTGATGTAGGGATTAATGCCCAGCTTAGTAAGTTTATCTATGATTCCAGAGTGAAGGATGGTGTCAAAGGCCTTGGCAAGGTCCAGATAGGCTGTATGGACTGCCTTACCCTCGTCCACGACTCTGGAGACTGATTCGAAGAAGTCAATAAGGTTCAGGAGACAAGATCGGCCCTTCACGAACCCAAACTGGGTGGTGTCCAGTGTTTTAAGGTTGCCAGTGTCTTTGTTTATAAGTTCCATGATAATACGTTCCATGGCCTTGCAGATCAGGCTCGTCAGACTGATGGGGCGGTAGTTCCCGGGATCCAAGGTGAATCTCCCCTTGTGGAGTGGGATAGCTGTAGCTGTGCGTCACTCAGTGGGCACGAAGCCTGAGGTGAGGGTATGATTAAACATGACACTTAGGTGAGGTGCCAGTTCATTTTGTAGTTCACGTAATACACAGCCCAGGATGTCATCTGGTCCCATGGATGCTGTATTCTTAGCTTTGGAGAGTGTGCTTTTTACCTGTGTGGCCATTATTACCGGAATTTGGCAATCTTAATCCAGTATTGAGATGGGCTGTTTAGGGGGTGAGAGGGGGTGAAGTTGGGACTGAATTGATCTGCCAAGATATTGGCAATATCCTTGGGATCAGTATATTTAATGCCATTTTGTTGTAGTTCAGAGCATTGTCATTTAGATTCTTGACATAGTTATAGAATGCCTTGTGGTTGTCTTTGGAATCTTTGTGAATTTTATTTTCGTAACTAGCTTTGGAGGATTTTATGAGGGATCTCAGCTTCTTACTCAGGCTGGTAAGGGAGTTTTTTGCATCTTGGGATTTTCCTCTTTTCTGCAACAGTTTTTTCCTTTTGTTGTAAAGTTTGTTTATGGCAGGGGACCACCAGATTGGCTTCCTTTTTTTGGAGGAGAACATCTTGGTTCTATTTGGGATGGCACGATTCATGCATGAGTGGATGTGCTCGTACAGTGCCTTAGTGTAGGACTCAGCAGTCGAATTTTCAGTTCCCGTCTGCATGGGTGTCATGAAGTTTGTAACTTCTGACTTGAGTAGCATGAAGTTGGCCTTGGAGAAGTTTTTTATGGAGGTTTCCTTACTGGGGGGGTGAGGGTGGGATATGGATGTTAAGGGTGATTAGCTTATGGTCTGATGTGACCAATGAGGGGGTGACCATAGGTGTGGAGCATTGATTTCCCATGTTGGTAATGACCAGGTCTAGGATATTGGAGCCCCTGATAGGACTATGGATTAGTTGATCCAGGGCATTAGAATTTATGAATTCCAAGAACCGTTGGGCAAAGGTGTTGGTGCACGAGTAGTTTTCCCAGTTAATGGCAGGGTAGTTGAAATCACCCAGTATTATGGTGTTTGGTTGTATATTAATATTTTCCTGCATGTTTAGAAAGGTGTAGTGAGAATCTTGGGGCATGGTGGAGGATCTGTAGCAAGCTACAGTTTGGATTGCAGTCTTACCTAGTGTTAGTTGCACCTGGAGAATTTCAGACGCGTTGTGTTGGGCAACTAACCTGGTGGTGTGAATATCCTTGGTGAATATGGATACTCCTCCACCTTTAGTGTTTCGATCCTGGTTTGGTAGCCGAAAAGTGTGGTAAGAGTTGTAGCCTGGTATTGCAGGGGTGCTCTCTGGAGCCTTGAAGCAGGTCTCAGCTACTGCACAGATATCGATGTTCTCCATTTTTAGGAGTGCCTCGAGAGAGTGCATTTTGAGGTTTAGACTTCTAGCATTGAGTAGCATTACCTTCAGATTTTGCATGCTTGTACCTGTTACAGTGGTGGTTTTGTCCTTTGAACTTTGCCTAAAATAATCTTGTTTCATTTACATGCTTTGTAATAAACTTGTTACTGAATAATGCCTAGGGTTTTTACCCAGTCATTTCCCTTTGCAAGCATGGGAAAAAGCACACTGATTTTTCTTTTGTCATGCTCTCTTAACCAGACCTTTCCGCTCTCCCCCATTTCTTCCCCTCCTCATTTTTTTCATTGCAGTACTTCTACTTCTCAAAACTGAGCAAAGAAAGAGAGAGAAGGGTGAACAAGAAAAAACAAAAGCCCCTCTTTATATTAGTATCCCCACTGCATTTAAAAAAAACTGAGAGAACTTTACTTAAAGACTGACTGTTTTTTATTATCTTTAAAGCTGTCATACCTAGGAAAATCTCTGATTGTTTTCAGGGGACACTATGTCCTAATCAATTTCTCTGTTCTTTTTTCTTCTTTTCCCTCAGCCAGTCCCCGTCCACCAGACTCTCTTAACCTCTTAAGCTTTGTTCAAAAATTCATTCTTGGATGAAATCTGTGCATCTGTAACTTGGGCTTCAGTCAATGGTTTCCCAAGACACTACAGTTGTCTTAGGAGTCATAGTCCTCCAGAATATGTTCCTATAATGACCACCCAAGAGATTAAGTTTTGGACTCTGTCCTGCTGGTAGACAAGAATCTCCTTGCACCAAGGGCAGAGGTGACATGTTTGCTGTAATAAGTTCATAGATAGCTACTAGGCTAGCTGCCCTTGCAGGCCATTTTAAGCCCAGCCAAGTTTCCCTTTCTGTGCTTGAATTAACCTATCCTGTTTGGTTACAGATTGGCCTTACCCATCCAATGGTCATATAATGGTCCTGTCATGGTAATGCTAGATGCTGTTGTGGATCACTGTTGCAGTCATAACTTCAAGGAACTCTTCAGCAGGCTGAGGTCCAGCAGTTGGACAGACATTCAGAGCGGAACCCCCCCCCCCCCAAGCTGTTTGATGTGGCCATATGTTAGATGCCTTCATGTACTTGGTATAAAAGTGACGTGCTCATGCTATATTTAGTTCTTTCTTGCCAAACTCAGAGTCTGAAATGAGTTGCTTGTCATGGAATGATAAGAGTGCGTATTTGTTAAGTCCATTAGTCCAGTCTTCAACCAAAGAGCAGAGGATAAATACTCAGTTGAGGGCCCCTCTGTTTCATTTTTTCCCTATAGAACTTTTGTCATTTTTTTCTTTTTTAATGCTGTTTAGATGCCTACAAAGTGTTTTCCCAGCACAGAGATGTAGGGTGTGTCCTCTGACAATGTTAAATTTAATAGATATATTAGCAGATATTCATGTTCTTTGTAAAGATTTCCATGGACAGTGTGTTTATTGTCTGTGGTTAAAAGATGACATCAGTAGTTGAAATATTTACAATGGGTTCAGCCAAGGCTATCAGGGCAAAATTAAAGGCTGCCCTGGCCTGTCTGAATGTAACAAACCTAGTGGCCATTTTAGATAATTCTTTTATGTCCTTGGACTTGCACACTATATATACATATGCCTCTTTAGAAAAGAAAAACTAAAAATAGGAGAAGTATAAATAGAAGCCAAAGGAGACCAAGGAGTCAGACAATTCCCCTTAGGATCCTAGAACCAAGGATGTCAGCCCTGTGAAGACACTCATATGGGGGGGGGGGCAGTAACTCCTGGGTGATGATCAAGGAGGATATCTGTGCTGCTAAGAAACAAGAACCTAGGGACATCCCCATCCCTGGGCTTCTACATCCCCTGTGGTCACCCACAGTCATAAAACTCAAACCACTGAGGCCCACCTGTGTCAATCAGGTGCTGCCAGTTAGTCAGCCCCTGCCTTTTTCCCAAAATTGGGCTAAATTGACTCAGGAGTTCTTAATTTCCTAAAAAGATTAAAGCCTGATACAACACAGCCCTGTATATTTGGAGACCAGCCTTCAAGAAGAAAATTGTAATGTAATAAGAGACTTAGACCTCCTTAGAACCAAAGGGAAAGGGAGGAATACCTGGATTATAAATCACAGGTGTCCTCCTCCCCTGTTCTGTCCTATGACAAACCCTCCAGAGAACCACTCCTTTGGAGATAACGTGTCCTTAAAGAGAGAGCATTTTCTATGGCAAATGTGAGGCTGTAGTTTCCCAGAAGAGAGCAGTGGATGTTCTCACATTCAACCCAGCCAGCTGCTCCACCAGTCCAGAAATCTTCTGTCCTGCATGTTTTTATGATGCTACTTCTGTGGAGCCAGACTCATAACTCCCTCACCCCCCCCCCCCTTGCTCCAAGGAGGGCCTGACACTTTCTGCAGGGTACAGGACCCTAATAAGTTCTTTTATGAGAATTCCATTGCAGTGCTGGACACACTGTCCTTGGAATCTGCTAGAAGAATTAGAATAGTTTTGGCATGCAACACTCTCACTAATGACAGAGAGCAGATTATTACATTTGAAAGCAATGTGTGTACTTCTGCTCCCCTAGCATTTTTGTGGCTTTTACTTTTTAAACCCTTGTTTGGAGTATGTCCTCAGACAACTTATAAGCGGTTGTAGGGTAGTGGCAAAACCCAAAAGTTTCTGTCCTCAGCCAAGCTCAAATTTTATTGCATCTGAAGAGGCATGTGTGAAATATGAGTATGATGCTGCCAGAGAAGCATTCATGGCTGCTGTGATGGTGTCTTTAATCTAGAGATAATCCTGATTTAGGACCCAGTTCCTCTCTGAGAATGTGAAGGTTCATCTCTCATTACATCCCTTCACAAGGGGCTGCTTTTTCTACCCAATACTTACAATGTAATCAAGAAACTGGAAGATAAGAGAAAGGCCATAGTCAGTGAGACACATTTTCTGTCCTTCTCTCCCCAAATGTGATAGGAACTAAACTTCTAAACAATGTCTGTTCTGCTGGAGGCAGAACGACATCAAACAAGCCACAAGTAGAAGGACCACTTAATAGAAAAAAAATAGTAGCATGACAGACGGAGGCAGGGAGCAGCTGTGATATCACCAGCTTGCTTTCCAAGAAAAAAAAACAGCCTTTTCGTCCAGTCTGCCTTTACAACAAAACTCCGAGATAGGAGACCATCTGGCTTTTTGCACCAGTTACAAACCAGTGTGTTAATATTATCTCCAGTGGGTGAAAACTCCATCTCATTATTAGGCCACAGAATAAGAGAATCCTGTTAGTACCAAAAAATAGTTTTCTGGTAGAAATGTTGGCCCAAGGTACCATAGACAACGTGCCCCCTTGACGAGAAGGACAAGGATTGTCCTCAAGGCTATTTCTGGTACCAAGAAGGAATGACCCATGAAGATTCCTATTAAATCTGTCAGAACTAAACAGATACCTAATAAGCCCAAAATTCAAAACGCTGAACCCTGCAAGCATTGCTGCCACTGCTAACTCTCAAAACCCCCTTGTTACATCAGCTGTAAGGATGCTTACTTTCACATACCAGTTTTCAAATGAAACAGGCAGTACTTAAGGTATGAGGTTTATTTGAGGCTGCTGGTTGATGAGAGTTGACCTACTTATACAGACCTGTTGTCATAAGTACTTAATTTGTGTTTACTTTATATCTTCTTTTTTTTTTTTGAGGGTTATATGTGTTTATTTCTTTTTGCGATTATTGTTATATGAAGATGTTTTCGTCTGTAATATTCGTTAATGCTTAGGTAAATTGTTTGACAGTTGTGCTTACCATATGTGTGTCAGGCACTGCTCTAGTTTAATACTGTTTGGTTATAGCAGTTGTTTTAGAAGCCTTGGCACTGAGCCTGAGACTATACTAATATGTGACACATGCACTAGTACTGTTTGGATACATTGTTTGTGCTTTTTGCAGTACAGGGCTCTGTTTCTTTTTATGATTTGCTGTGCTACACTGTCTTTCAAGATAGTTTTGTATATGAGATGGTATTTCTGGTTCATTGCTTGAGACCACTGGTAATGTGTCTGAATGTTTCATACAGGATCCCTCAGAGCATATCTTCTCTGTCTTAATTCCCCAAAACTGTTCTGTCAAGAATGCACAGGTGCTGTAAACACAAGCACATGCACAATTGCTCAGTGCCTTGTTTCCTCATTCTTGTTTGCTTACCACATTGAAGCAATGTGTACAGGTTCAAATTTTACGTGCATGTGTGTCTAACAAAGTCCCTACATTCTAATAAAACCGCTATAGGTATATACAGTTTTGGTGTGGTGGTTACGGGTTTTTGATTCAAGAGTATTATCACTGGATTTTATCAGTAATTCCTGGAGTCTGTGAATGCTGCTTTATGAGAGACTTTATCCTGTGACTGGTACAGTGCTGGACTGTCTGTGTTTAATTGGTGGGAATGTTTAATAGCCTGGTAGTATGCAACTATTTCAGTCTGTTCTGCTGTTGGGCTATATAACTAAAGTTGGATTATTAGACAGTTTTAATTCACTCATTACTGTGTCAAGGTTTAGAGTCACTCTTATTGATTGACCTTGACACTTTTGAGCTTTGTGAGAGGCATTTACTCTTGAGTCTGTTAGCCAGATGGACTGTGCCATAGATTGGCACCAAGCCTCTGTGTGCAGATGTAATTGTGATAGTGTTGGCTATTGCATTACATTGTTGATGTGATTGTTTCTCTGTCTGATAGTTACAGTGGTGAGCTATGTCTTTGACTGTTACTCTCTGATTTCATTGTAGCATGATGGAATAGCTACCAGTGACTTTTGGCAGTCTGCTTTCTAGCTTAGGGCCCCAGTGAGTCAGACATAAGGAATATAAAAGAAGTGAGATAAGGTAGCTAACATTACTAGGGATCCCTTCTGACAGATCATTAGCAAAGTGTGAGGCATTTCAGAAATGGAAAAGGCAGATGTTTTCAGTGTTGGAAGCTAGGTACAGGCAGAAAACTAACTGCCTTTTTCTAATTCTGTTTTTCTGTACCCGCCTAATGGTCAGTCTCTCCACCTCCTTCTGGCAAGTCATCCTCTCTTTTTCACCATCATGCCAGCCTATCACCTGAACTTGGGAAGATGAAAGTGGCAGTTAGTTATAATCCTTCAGTGGCAGTTAGTTATAATCCTTCATCCTGTAGCAGGATGTTTGGCATCCTACATCCCTTTAGTGGTGATTGATGGGTACAGCACTGAAGTGGGACCTGCAATACTCTCACAGTTTTGCATTTGCCAACATTCAACTGAGTCCCATCTTGCAGTGTTACTGCATGGTTTAGCATGCCAGAGCACTCACCTGTGTTGTACTGTTGCCGGTGCTACACTGTCTGACCTTGACAAGGTAATGGTCAAATACCAAGCAGAACTTCAGCTCTCTCTCTGGTGGGTGATCCAGCATGGGTACTCACCCCTTTCCCTTCCCCTAATTAGACACACCCAGAAGCTGGTCTTCCTAGTTCATAGGTAAGTACTAGGCTAGCTGCCCTTGTGGGCCATTTTAAACCTAGCCAGTTTTCTGTAAAGGTGAGAACCAAACCCTGTGCCTTGTGTCTATGAGGTAAACACCTTAACCATTATGCCATCACCCAAACCCACTATTAAAGCCCTTCTAGCAGTCAGTATTATTACTTCCCTTTTTCTTTGCCCATCATATTCACTGAATATCCATCCTGAAATCCTTTCTTTGTCAAATTCACATGCTCATTTCTTTCCAGATGTGTCTCCTGTAGCTTTATTATTTGCATTGTGCATTTATGAATGTAATCAAATGTTGTTTCCTTGTTGTCTGTACCTCTAAGGCAATTCAAATGCCAAGATAGTGTAACCATTACAATAAAAAGCTATTCTCCCCACTTATACAGGAGTTCTTTTGTATGTGTATTTCCAGTGTTTGTTTTACATGAACATACACTTAATGTTTGCCATGTTGATCTTTTATACAGGTGTTTCTTCTCATCTTCATTTTCCCTATGCCAGTTTTCTCAAAACTTTTTGCTTTAATGAAAACCACTGAAAAAAATGAATACATTTTCAAAACACCACCATTTCTTATTAACGTAGAACAAACACACAAAACTATGTACATTTTTAACAAATGAAGTTTAACCCTCCAGATAGGAACAACTGTCCCAAATCAACAGCTGCAACCATGGATATAACCTAACCTAAAATTAAGCTGCCCATGCTAAAGCACACATTACAGTGTGTTTTCCCACTTACACCAATTGCTGTCTGTTCTTTTCTTATCTATATTCTCCTCCTAGATGTGAAAAAAACAGTGTGTATGCTTTCAGAAAACATTATCTTCAGACACACTTCTGGGGAGGCTACTAGCTCTTATTCACTTTCCATAAATTAACTTCATTTTTCACTGAACTGTTGGTCATTGTACCTTTAAATTTTGCATTTCATCGGCAAATAATGTTTAGAACTCTCAAGATTAATTGCTTGCACCCGCAGATGTCTTTTCTCAATGGGGCGGCACAGTGGTGCAGTGGTTAACATTGTCACCTCACAGCAAGAGGTTCTCCAGTTCGATTCTCGGCTGGGGTGCCTTCTGTGTGGAGTTTGCATGTTCTCCCTGTGTTCGCGTGGGTTTCCTCCGGGTACTCCGGTTTCCTCCCACATTCCAAAGACATGCATCTGGAGCATTTCTCCCCGGGCCTCCGCTGAAAACAGGCTCTGTGGAACCTAGTCGGACATTCCCGGTCAACAAATGATGAAATAAAAAAAAAATAAAAAAAAAAAAAATTTAAAAGTAGTCAGCAATGAGAAAGAAGAAACAGCTAACATCTTGCAGATGCTTGAATGAATCTTTGTAAATTTCAGTCTGAAGAGAACGTACAGAATTTCCCTGGCTAACTGCCTTCAGCTGCAGGCTTCCTGTCTCATACTGAGAATTTATTTATTTATTTGCATTTGTTTACCGGGATGGTCCAGCTGGGCCAGAAGTAACCATTTTCAGTGGAGTCCCGAGGAGAAAAGCTCCACATGTAAGACATTTGACATACAGTACAGAATTTACATTAATAGACATTTAGTACATATTATTGGCAGCCTATACAATTGGTGAAAAAAAAACAGTACGTAAGTTGTCATTCTCCAGAACATTTGCTAATGGACAAAATCAAGATAATATCTTTGCTGATGCAAGAAGGTTGGCATTGCTCATGGCTGTTATCATTGTATCTTTTTTCAAGAGTATGCACTTACAAAAAATGTTTATGCCTTAAGCAAAGGGCATTAATCTAAACAATCACCCTTATATATATATATATATATATATATATATGTATATATAAAGGGAGGGGGGAATTATCATCATAGTTCTGTATATATCAGTACACTTTTTACATCATATCCCAGTAGTCCAAGATCACAGCAGTATATTCACTTAAACTGCTTCTGTTCAGCCTTTCTTCTCTTGTTATACTGCAAAATTTATATTTCTTACACCTAAAAAAGATGTCTGTTTACTTTAATATCTTTAACAGACAGTACAATCACTGAAAAAAGACTCCCCTCCATACTTCTAACTACACGCTGTATAAAACTGCTTTAAAATACAGCATACAGTTTATATAGTATTATACAAATCCTAATAAGAACAAAAAATGTTTTGCTTACAGTATTTTCCGTGTAGTTGCCTCCTAAACATTAAGAACATAACGTGGAGCATATGCTTTATAGCACACCCACAAAGAAAGTCCTCTTTTCGCTGCCTCTTTTATTTGCAGAGCCATATTTCACAAATGTGATTGATTCTTTAAAATCTTACATTTATTCACTAATTTCAGTGTTGCTTGGTCTGCTTCCTGATCATCTCCCAGCACTTGACTCTGGTTCAAGTCCAGGGTACTCCTAATTCTTTTAGCCAATCTCTATGCTTTTTTGTGTGTCCCAAGCATTTTCTTTGGAACTTTGGAAAAGGTTTCACTGGCAAAAATCTGTCTATGAGCTGTATTGTCAGAAGAATGAGAAGCAAAGTCCCATTCTGTTTGATGGGTCACTTTTTGTTGGAAAAACTTTATTTCCTCCTTAGCCTGTTCTGCATCAAAAATTACTTTGATCAGTGACACAGTTCCAAGTTTTTCAGGATATAATATAAATTAAGGTAAAACGGAGGTTATAGCAGTAAACCATATTCCCGCACATGAACTGGTTCAGCAATACCTATATTTGTGGGGACATGGTAAAACGAGGTATTTAGGAATACAAGTTAAAAAGGATGCTGCTATGGCCCCTAAGGATGTGTATGAAGAGACTAAACAAAAGGTAATACAAAAACTGAGAAACTGGGGGCTCTTGCCTTTTGGTATGGATAGCAAGATAAAAGCAGTAAAAATGTTTAGTCCCTTTAATTTTTTACATAGGTCAGGCATATTTTTACCAACCAGATGAGAAGTTGTGGCTAGCAATTAATAGAGAGTCATTTACTGCACTGTTATAACTTGTTAACCTCTGCTATCTCTGAAAAAACAAAAAACAAAAAAAAATCTTGCTTTTTTCCCACTTTTCTGAGATTTAAAAAAGTTCAGTTACAGGCTTGCTGTTCTTGAACTGTTTGTAAGTTTCTGTGAGGCCATTTTTTGCTTGGGCTAAAGGAAAGTCTCTCTGTTGATCAGTGGCAGTGAAAAACATTGAGCAGCCTGCCTGCCCCTGTGGGAGTGGTTACTGACTTGAAACTGTAGTTTTATTGGCCATTTTGGGTCAATTCCAAAACTCCTTCATCTTCCTCTCTTAAAACCCTCTTTTGCGCGTTTTTGAGCGTAGCGCAGCAACGGGCAGCGTCACCTAATTGGGTTTAAACTATTCCTGGCTCCACAAAGTCTGCTCTCCACTTTTTCCCTTAGAACTGCTCTATCTCTCAATTTAAACACCATATTCTCATTCTAAGGCCCTTCATTGGTCCAATTAAGTAATCCTACAAGTTAGCACTATTAAACCATAAGCACTACTTACTCTTATACTCTCTACGATTACCTTGTCCTCTATTGGTCCGTCTTAAATTCAGTTTCCCTGTTACTCTAGCATGTCCAAAGGTCAGTCAATGGTTTCCTCTCCAGTCCAGCTGGTGAATCTGGGAAATTTGAGGCAATGTTACAACTGTCTCATGTACACGGACAACCCTCTCCTCCTCCAAACAGGTTCAAATATATGTGAGAGATGCAACTATTTAGCCAAACTGGAGGCTGAGCTCTCTCATCTCAAAACTGGTGTAACCAGTCAGGAGGAGAAGGTAACCTCACACAACACAATTCCAGTATCACATAGTCCCACCACATCAGCGAACCAAACACATAAATACACAAAACATACTCGGAGGCTCTAAATAAAAATCTACCTAAGCAACAGAGACCTCCAAAGCATACATCCAAGCAAACGCTACCTCAAAACAAAACACACACAACACATAACCCACAAAGTCAGTGTGCCAAGCAGCCACAGCCCTTAAAGCTGAATAACACACCTGATACTCTTGTTATAGGTGACTCTATTGTCAGACACACTGACGTCCCGCTCACCAGGCTGAATAAAGAGAAGGTCACGGTGAGCTGCCTGTCGGGTGCTAGGATCCGACACATAACGCAAGCACTCAGGTCACTCCAAAGCAAATACAAATATGACTCAGTCATTGTACATGCTGGTGTGAATGACCCGAGACGTACCTCCCTGGACTACATGAAAAGAGACATAGAGGAGCTCTATGATCATGTAGCCCAGGCTGTTATGACCTTGACCAGCATCTTACCCTCACCTAGAATGATGCCACAGTACAAAGACAAAATGATCGATTTTAACAATTGGCTAAAATTTTGGTGTCATTCAAAGGGGATCCAGTGTCTGTCAGCCTGGGATGACATGTTCGACAAGCCACGTTGCTTCGCTAGGGATGGCTTGCCACCTGTCACCACTGGGCTTTCGGATATTGGCAAAGGCTCTTGCCACCCCCACAGTGCCTTTTCTAGGCAAGGCTCAAAAGTCAAACCCACCCCCATAGACAGCACAAGGAACAAGAAACTAAGGGTAATGCTGCTAAACGCCAGAAGTCTTAACCTCAAGATGCACGCACTCGAAGCTCTCCTCAGTATGGAGAACATCGATATCTGTGCAGTGACAGAAACCTGGTTCAAGGCTCCAGAGAGCACCCCAGCACTACCAGGCTATACCTCGTATCATGCTTTTCGGCCCCAAAACCCGGACCGAACCACAAAAGGAGGGGAGTTTCCATATTTATCAAGGATATCCACACCTCCAGGTTAGTGGCATTGCACGGTATCGGAGACCATCCATGTGCAACTAACAGTGGGCAAGACTGCTTTTCAGTTTATAGCATCCTACAGACCACCCTCTCAAAGTCAGAATCCCATTCGGCTTTCCTGAAAACATTGGAGAACATGAAGATCTCTCCGAACACCATTATATTGGGCGACTTCAACTACCCAAACATTGACTGGGAGCACTACTCAAGCCCCAGCACTTTAGCCCAAAGATTCCTGGAAATTATAAACTCAAATGCTATGGAACAACTAGTCACCACTCCCACAAGAGGGGACAACATACTAGACCTGATCATTACCAACATGGGGACTCTACGCTCCACACCAGAAGTATATCCCTCATTGGTAAGATCAGACCATAAATTCATTTCACTGGATGTCTACATCCCGACCCCACCCCCAGCCCAGAAAACCACAGTGAAAAACTTCTCAAAAGCAAACTTCTCACTTCTCAAAACTGAAGTGGAATCCTTCAAGGCCCCAGGGCCAGTGGAAACTACAGCCCAAACTGCAGAATCCTATATAAATGCATTCTACGGACATCTCCAGGAATGTATGGATCATGCTATCCCAAACAAAACCAAGACCCAATCATCCAAAGGCAGGTGTCTAGTCTGGTGGACCCCTGCCATAAATAAACTGTACAACAGAAGGAGGAAGCTACTACATGATAGAGCAAAATCCCTAATAGGGAAGGCATCTCTGATCAGTACTAGCAAAAAATTACGATCCCTCATAAAATCCTCCAAGGCCAGCTTCGAGAGAAAAATTGCACAGGACACCAAAGACAATCATAAGGCTTTTTTCAGTTATGTTAGAAACCTGGGATGCAACTCCCAGACTTGTTCTGAGTTGATTCTAAACGACAAAAAATACACTGAACCCACAGACATCGCCAATATCCTGACAGACAGGTTCAGTGCAAACTTTTCCACCCCCTCCCCCCCAAAAGAGCAAGTATCTATCCCGGCAGAGGGCTGCCTCCCAAACATCTCAGATGCTCAGGTGAAGGCTGCCCTCTCCAAAGCAAAAAACACTGCTTCCATGGGACCAGATGGCATCCCAGGTTGCGTCCTACATGAACTACAAGAGGAACTAATCCCTCAAATAAAAGAGCTATACAATCTAAGCCTCACTACAGGATATGTGCCCACAGAATGGAGTACAGCAACAGTGGTCCCACTCCACAAAGGTGGAGCCTCTACGGACCCTGGAAACTATCGCCCCATAAGCCTGACTAGCTTAGTCTGCAAGGCTATGGAGAGGATCATCATGGAGCTCATAAACAAAGACATTGGGGACCTACAGACACTAGATCCTACCGAGTTCGGCTTTGTCAAGGGCAGATCCTGCCTTTTGAACCTGGTTGACTTCTTTGAAACAGTCACCAAAGCCATAGATGAAGGGAAGGTAGTCCACACAGCCTATCTGGACCTTGCAAAGGCATTTGACACAATACCCCACTCGGGCATCATAGATAAGCTATCCAGCTTAAATATAAACCCCTATGTCACAAGATGGGTTGCAAACTGGCTCAAAGACAGAACCCACAGAGTGAGAGTTGCTGGAGCCATGTCAGACTCTAAACCGGTCACAAGTGGCATCCCACAGGGTTCTGTCCTGGGACCACTGTTGTTCGGTATATACTTTTCCGAGGTACAGGCAAACGTGGGAGGACTATGGCTCACCAAGTTTGCAGACGACTGCAAACTGGGCGCCATAATCAACTCTCCAGCTGACACAAACATCCTTCAAAAAGGTCTCACAGAGACAGATAACTGGTGCCAGCGCCATAGTTTAAAGCTAAATGCCAAAAAATGTATAGTCATACCCTTTGGCAAAAACAATGTGCCCACAAATTACCACATAGGCGGAAACCCATTAAGTACAGAGAAAGTTATTAGGGACCTGGGGACCCAAGTTGATAGCAATCTCTCCTTTGAAAACCACATTGCCAAAGTGGTTAGAAAGACCTTCTACATAGCCCACCTCATCACGAAGGGTTTCACATCTAGATCAAGAGAGGTAATCGTGCCCCTTCTGGGATGTACCTTACCCGACACCTGCAGCAATTAGAAAGACCCCAAAAGTATCTCACCAAGAGGATCAAGGGTCTCAAACAGATGCCATATGCTGCTCGGTTAAAAAAACTCCAGCTCTACTCAGTTGCATACCGCCTACTTTGAGGCGATCGCGATCTATGCCTGACATACAAAGCTATGTCAAATCCAGAATTAATGGACATGCTCCACCTCAGTAAATCTAAATCCCTTAGAGCCACACGCTCGAGGGACTTGAACCTCAGCACAGAAATAAATAGAACTTGCTGGAGGGACAGGTTCATAACCCAGAGGCTCCCTTCGCTCTGGAATAGAATTCCAGTTCATGTGAGGCAGAGCACCTCACTGAATCTCTTCAAGAAGAAACTCGATAAGTGGATGGGGGATCGTAAGTTTGTCCCAGGGATTACTCCCGTGTCACTATTAGACAGAGGCACAGTAAACTAAACCTTAAAAAGGGCATAGTATACTCAAATCAAGGGGTGGCGTAAGCCATACAGAATCGGGCTAGGCTTATAATTGCCCCAGGGCAGATAGCCTAGTATGAACCTATGAACCTATGAGTTGAAGGATTTTATCTGGTAGGGGATTAGGGCAAGAGTTGAGTGGGATAAGTTGATCCTTCCAGTAGATCAAGGAGGTTTAGGATTACCTGATGTAAAGGGATGTTGTAGAGCTACACAGTTAAGGCTCTCATACATAACACAAGCAGAAAGCTACATTTCAAAGTGTAAAAGAGATGTTGAAGCTGGGGAGAAATTCATGAAATAAGGGAAGAGTGGGATTTTGGTTGCAGATCCTTAAAGGGAATAAAAGTCATACAGAATATTATATTTATAAATTTTCAGAAAGTGTACTAAGAACTAAGCCAACAGACAAATGGAGAAAGCAGATTCTGCCAGTAGGTATTACTGCAATTAGGGGTACAAATAATAGGCAAGAAGGGGGCTGGAATTTACTGGTGGAAGCTGGCAAAGGAACCAATGTATTGGGAACAAGTAATTAGAGAGGGAAAGATGACAGAATGGGAAGAGGTCAAGAAGACATTTGGACTGCAGGCTAGAGATTGCCCTCCCTATCAGGGATTAATATTAGAGTATAGGCAAAGAGAAAGGGAAATGGTAATCCTAAGTGGAAGGCCAGCATTGGTAGACCTTTTAGTAGAATCTGGAACAAAAGCTGCTGTTAAAAAGGGATAATTATTAGAACACATAAAGGGTTGGGGTGCCTTCTCTGTGGAGTCTGCATGTCCTCCCTGTGGTTGCGTGGGTTTCCTCTGGGTGCTCCGGTTTCCTCCCACATCCCAAAGACATGCTGTAGGTGGATTGGACACTCTAAATTGGCCCTAGGTGTGAGTGCATGTGTGTATGTGCCTTCTGTGGAAGGCTGGGCGCCGGGCTGGCAACTCGACACTGTAAAATTCCGCTGGCAATCATGAGCGGGCATGTGATCTACTGTGGCGACCCCTAACTGGGAAAAGCCGAAAGAAGAAGAAGAAGTAGAAAACATAAAGGATTGTATGATATGTAAATCACTCAGAGGAGGTCAGAGAAGATTGGGAAGAGAGATTAGATAAAGCAGTTCACAAAAAAGATTGGGATGATGTGTATGTCTCCCAAGTATGCATCATAGTCTACAAGATTTAGGATTTCTGCTTGGAAGTGTTTGCAAATGTATTTTTATACCCCAAGCAGACTGATTTTTTCCTCAGGTACATGTCAGATGTTAAGAGGTGTAATGGGGAAGAAAGAGGTACTTGGGAGCATATGTTTTCAGAGTGTAATCAGTTGACAGACCTTAACAGTTTCCTACAGAGTACTAGACAAGGAAATGAGTGTAACTAAGGAAATTATTTTCTGAGCTAGGATACAGAATCTGAATTGCTTATAGATAGTAAAGCATTAAGTTTAATTCTGGTGGCTGCCAAAAAAAAAAAATCAAAGTCTACACCAACCTTACTTGAAGAAGTAAAAATTGTGACAGAAATAAAATAACTAGAATTGGGATCTTTAGATACGGATAGGAGTGAGTTACATATAAAAATGGATATAGTGAGAGCAAAATATGCAGAACAATATTTCGTAGGATGAATGGGGTTTAAGCGAAGACAGGAACTGAACAAGTTTTGTAATGTTGGATTGATTATATTGTTTAGAAGATTGTGTGTTTGTAAATGTGAGCTTGTTAGTATTGTTTGATTACTTATATATAAATGTAAGTTTTCCTTTGTCACAAGTGATAGTTCAATAAAGATGATTAAAAATGTCTGCTCCTCCAGGAAACTACTCTGAAGACAGCTGTATACAGCAGCTTGAGTCTCACACCTGCCTTTCAACATTCCTTCATTTCAGGGGTATATTTGCTTCTCTTCTGCCTGATGTACAGTGGATAATCATTTTCCTCAAACACTCTGCTGTCTCTAGTTTTAATACATTTTCTCTTCGCTACAGGTGTCAGAATAAACTGGTATGATTGCATCTTTACTAGTATAGGTTTATATTGCTTTCTCATGGCCAGGTTTGGAGCATACACTCGACTTGCCCTTTTATTTAACAAACCCTGCTATGGAACACCATTCCAGTTGCTTATTTGTGCTTTCATAAAATTAATACAGTCTGTTTTTTCCAGTTTCTCTGATACAGTAGAATATTTCAGATTTTCTCTATTCTTTAACTCCACTATATTTTGAAAGCTCTTATTGAGAAGACTCTAATTAGTCAACCTTTCCTTCATTTTAGCCTCTTATGATGCAGCTTTATCAGTTCATCTGAATAGCTAATTAAAGCTTCTCCTTTTTCCAGCCTCACCTCTGAGTACATTTGATTTATTTTGCGTCTATATTACTGAAAGTCATCTCTTGAATCAAAGCTGAAGCGTGAACTGCTTTTTACTGAACAGTTGCAGGATCCTTCCCAGCCATTGTTTTCTCTTCACCTTTTCTTGTTTATTTTCTTTCACATTCTCCAGATTTCGTCTTTGCTGGCATCCCAGCAGTGTATTTATTAGCCGGTAACTGTATTTTACCCACGTAGGTTTCAGTGGCGCTTTCTGTTTTCACACTGTTGGTCAGTATGCAGCAATCTTGGAAGTCCTCATTTATGTAGGATAACAGATTAGTACATGTTGGAATAGGGATAGCCTGACGTAATGCACCCATGGACTTAACATAAAGTCCTTTCATTTGCACCTGTAGTTACAAACACAAGGTGCAGGGTTTGAGTC
This sequence comes from Protopterus annectens, assembly GCF_019279795.1. Lineage (NCBI taxonomy): Eukaryota > Metazoa > Chordata > Ceratodontiformes > Protopteridae > Protopterus > Protopterus annectens. The sequence goes on from NC_056739.1 coordinate 103,046,881, forward strand.
TCACAAGGGATAATTGGCTAGGCTTAAAATGGCTCGCAAGAGCAGTTAGCTTAGTACTAAACTATGAACCTATGAACCATAGTTCAAAGTATCTCAAAATTTCATCAGGCACCCTAGGTACTTCACACTCTTTCTGTCTTTCCCTCTCTTTCTCAGACAACAGGCGGCATTACTGTGAGCCCTGGCTCATGATATGCTATCTTCAGGAAAATTTTAATATCTACAAGATTTAGGCATCGGGTACTAGAACCCTCCAAAATGCTACAATCAAAACTGAAACTGTGTGAGAAGAAGAAAAGAAACTTGCAAGCAAAGATGCGAGTCCATCCAGGCCTAACAACACAACATACATTGACTAAAGGCATGTAAAGTGCTAACCACAGAAGCTGAAGAGGTTTCAGATGTGTACTAAGCTGTGGAATATCAGAAGATATTCCATCACTTGCCCCCATGGTTCCCACAGGTAGTCTCCCAACAATTACTCAGCCATCATTTTTTCACAAAACATAATGAGTATCCTGTCTTTTAAAGTAAACGTTGCATTCTTTGTGCAGAGTTAGCAAAACTGCAGTCAGGGTTCTATGTCAGACATGTATTGAGCTGATAAATTACCAATCATTTTCACTTCACTAAGAGAGAAAGTCTTAATAATGCTTCTGAATGAAAGAACAGTGAATTACCTGCAGATGACTGTCATACCTCTCAACTGTACAGATTTCCTCAGAATGTCCAGAGTTTTTGCCTCATGTTTTTGGTCTGGTCCTCATAAAAATTGTGTTTTTTTGATAAATCACTGGGATGATCTAAGGATTTAAGTCACTAAATAATGACATGCATTTGAGTTTCAGACTTCATATCCTTCAGAAAATGCATTCTGACACAAATTCTGTTATTATAACAACGTATCTAAGTTTATAAGAGCAGTATTTAAAACGTGTAACTATTTTTAGCCCTTTGTCCCCCTATTATGTCAGGCTTTGATTTCTTACGCTAAGAAGTTGAGAGGTATGAGTGACTGGTGAATTTGCACATCTTTAGAGATTTTCAGTGTTATATTGACAGTTATACAATTAAGCATGTTTTCATATTTCTGTAAATATGCCAGTAAACATGCACACACAGAGGAATTTTTTGATATGTGAAACCTTATGTCTGGTTAACAAAAATGTTCTACCAATCTATGTCTAGGTAGCATAGTTTCCAAGTTATGATTGTTTGTGAAAATTTAACAAAAGTGTAATTTGGGGTTTGTGTACATTATAATATATTATGGTATTTATGGAAGGACTGGGGAGGGCGGCCACGGTGGTGCAGCGGTTAGCGTTGCTGTCTCACAGCAAGAGGTTCTCCAGTTCGATCCTCGGCTGGGGCGCCTTCTGTGCGGAGTCTGCATGTCCTCCCTGTGGTTGCGTGGGTTTCCTCCGGGTGCTCCGGTTTCCTCCCACTTCCCAAAGACAATGCTGTAGGTGGATTGGACAATCTAAATTGGCCCTAGGTGTGAGTGTGTGCCTTCTGTGGAAGGTTGGGCTCTGGGCTGGCAACTCAACACCGTAAAACACCACTACCAATCATGAGCGGACAGGTGATCCGCTGTGGCAACCCCTAACTGGTAAAAAGCCGAAAGAAGAAGAAAAAGATTTATGGAAGGACTGTGAATGCATGACTTTTATCACTGTAAAGCACATTTTTTACTGATAACATTGCTATTTGTATAGTTTCAGTAGCTTCTGTTGTTCACAAGATATTTAAATTTCTTTATCTTGTGCTTTTTAAGTGTGTTTTTCAAAAAATGCTCTGGAATGAAAGATGTTTGTAGGCTGCTAGAGTTGTGACATTCCACATCACATAGGTGGTAATGAGTTAAAAAAAGATGGAAATCACCTCTTCTACCCAATGGGCTTTACTTTCTAGATTTCACTGGCAAGTGATTTGCAGATATAAATCACAACAGATAAAAGGAGGGACAGTAGCAGTTAGGTGAGTCTTCCTGTCAGAGAAAGAGAGAGAGAAATCACCACAGACACTGGACAGCTTTCAGTATGAAGATAGGTAGAAGACTTACTAGTCTGAAGTTGTGACTGGTGATGGTCCCAGCATCAGTGGCTACTGCCACGTGGATAACTCTCATGGTACCTTATCATGACTTGTTCAGAGTCTGGAACAAGTACAACTTCCACCTCTTCTGTTAGCAACTGCTTGCATTCCAGTACCATTGCCAGGCCTGATTGTAGTTTCACCCACTAGCTGGCTATTCCATTACAGGAGAGATGTGCAACTAGTATTGTATTGTTAACATCACCAGTCTTTCAGATCCATGGGTATTACTGACACTGCACTGCAATGACAGGATGTTGTACTCGTGAGTATGCTGTCCTGTGAATGAGACATTGAATTGAGGTCTTATCTGCCTGAGTTTGTGGTAGTACAGATGGATATAAAACAATCTCACATTACTTGTCGAAAAAAGAGTAGGAGGAGTTTCCCAGTGCACTGGACAAATTTCCCCTAATCAGTATGAATGCCATCTTGAGTCTCCCCCAAAAAGAGGACACTGGCCTGTTGGGACTAACCTGGTAAACAAAGAATAAATAAATAAATAAGAATAGACTGTAATTCAAGAGCAGAAATGGAACGTGGTCTGATCCTAAACTAGCCCCTGCAGACTTGTCCCACAGGAGACACTTGGAAGACATCAGCTGGGACTCCGTTCACCACAGCCAGGTACTGCTTCTGATTCAGAGTTGCTAATCCATAGTCCACTTCTGTCAGGTATGCCTGAAGTCAAAGCCTACTTAGCCTCCTACCATCTCTGATTATGGTCTGTTTGTGCAGGCTTTCCTGGATACTTTCAGGTAGAAGCATATATTGGCTTCAATTTCTGTGGCATTTTTGGTATTTTGACTTCGTGTCCACGTGGGAAGAAATGTAATGAGGGTTGTGCTGCCTACAGAAATTATTTTTTTATTAATTTGGTTTTAGTTTCTGAAATATGTCTGAGTTTTGTTTCAGGTTAAGAACAGTGATTTCTATAGTCAAGTGGTACTTGCTTTTGTTGTGTTGGCATGGTTTAGAGAAGTTCCACTGGTAGAGTAAGGAGCTGAGCAGCTGTATAATCCTCCTGTTTCGCCTTCTCCCAGTGAGAAAGGAAGAAGAAAGGAAACAAATCAAAGTCGGACATAACTTTCCTCAAAGAAAAGGAAAAGAGAGAACTTCCTTTTATTTGAAAGAGGTTCCACTTCCCATCCATAGTGTGCCTCATTGTCTTATGACCCTAATTTAGTGGATAAAACACACAGTTTCTTCAGTCAGCCCGAGGTGATCCCTCATTCAAGGAGTTCCTCAACTAATGCAGAAAGTCATGAACTGACATAACCAGATGTAACCAAAATCCTCTACATAAAGGAGCTGATATAGATTCCTGACCCAGTTCTCTGGGCTGTATGACTACTGCTTAGTTTAGTCTGGGTATTTTATTATTGTTTCATGAAAAGACCAGTAGAAATTATTATCTGCCTGAGAATATTTATATATTTTTTTAACTCAGATGAGGATTATGTTAGATTTATTTATTTTATTTATTGATTGATTGATTTATCCTCATATCCAGGATCCTTGGTATTAAGTGGAAGTTTTAGAGGAAGAATGCTCTTTCAAAGCTTCAATCTGTTCTTTCTTCCTCGGCCCTTCAAGAGGTGTAAAATCTCTTGAAGACAGATAAAAACGCAGCATGCTGTGCTCTCAGAAACTTTTACAGCAAGTTGCTTTATGGATCAGTACTTAGAGCAGGTATCGGCCAAAAACACTTTAGTGTCATTAGAACAAGTTTCATCATGTATTGTAATCCCTTGGAGATTGCACTTCATTTTTTCTGCTTGGGGGACTTATAATTGCAGGAGTGTCAGCCTGACTTTGGTGGTGGGAAAAGTAATGTCAAAAATCCTCAGGAAGATTCTGTGGAGTTTCTGACTGTCACCAGTCCACGATAGAAATCAGAGAGTTCCCAGCCAAAACATCCTTCTAGTCCAACTTGATTTGGTTCTGTGTCTGCATCTTGGCATAAATTAGACATTTGGACATACCAGTAGGTACACATTTCTAAATTTCACGAAGGTGTGTGGTCCAGGTATTCTAGGATGGTGGTTAGTAAGATCCATTGGACCATACTGTTTGTTACTTGTAGTGACCAGTTTTAACTTGTTTCCCTAAATTTGTCTTTCTGAATGGGACAGATGCATTGCACTCAACCATGGAAATGAGTATGAAATAAATAAAAAGAGGTGTATTTCAGTAATATTTCCTCTAATAAATTTAATCTGTGGGCTTCCACTATGGCACCAAAGCGCTAACCAGCTCCCCTTTGCCAGTCCGCCACAGAAAGTAAATTATATGCTGCAAACAAGGGAAAAAATGTAGGGAAAGGTGATTGGAGCACTTAATAGCCATAACTCTCCACGCGACTGCCAGGGAAATAAGGAAAAGAAGACTATGGCAGTATGAATACCTCAACAGTCATGTGTCCTGAATTTGAGGAAGGAGAGTGTGCCAAGCAAGTTACTCTAAAAGATGGTCTGGAGAAATTAAAAGTATGCAGTCAACATTAGAGACGTTTATGCCGGACATTCAGCTAAGAACACATGAAACAGAAGCATTTCTTAGCAACAATGTAGACAATATCCAAGAAACACTAGAGGACACTGAACAACTGCAAATAAGTTCTGAAGCTAGAGATGACCTAGTGAAGGAAAACCCATCAGACCAATAAGATAGCTGTAGATGCAAAAATTGTATGTTAAGTGGTGTACCTGAAGGGAAAGAGCTGAGAGGCTTTGAAAAATTTGAAGTACAGCTTTTGGCACAGTGGAAGAATTTACCAGTTAAGCCAGTTTTGGTATAGAGAGTACATTGGAAGACATGGGCACCAGGAGCACGTGGTACTCACAAACAGAAGAGTGTACATTTCAATGCATATAAACCTAAAGAGGTATTTTGGAAATTGTAGAATATTTATTGACCAGGATTTATCTTCTATAAATATCTAGGACTTCTCTTCTTCTACGAGAAGCAAAAGGTCTGCTTTTACACCAGTCATTGAGATGGCCAGATATAAAGGAGCTCCTTTTAAGTTGCAGTATCCAGCTGTGTGCAGACGTTTTTTGTTACAAGTGGGACTAAATGTACAGAGGACCCTAGGGAAGCACTGAAACTGCTGGAGAAGTACCCCTCAACCCAGGTCCTTGCCACTAAACCAACATGATTAGTGTGACACAAGGTAGAAAAAACAAGATGTATGGGAAAGACTCACAGGTGTCCATGTGTAATACTAATGGAATTTTCCCCTTATTCAAGAGGTGTCGGGTGTTGAGAGAGCGATCTAGAATTGTATGTCAACTAAGGCAGGAGCACCTTGCTGCCTCGGCAGAGGATAATGTTGATGATATCTAGCGAGGTGACAAGATGGAGCCATTTGTGCCTTTTTGCAACATGGCTATAGCATCAAGGAACGTACTGTATTAGACTGATTACTTGACTGTAGTGTATGAAGGGATGTTACACTTAAACTGCTGTTAAAATGTACCATTGAGTAACTAAGAGACCTGGAAGGATGAATATGGCTTGTAGATAGTTCTGGAAATGAGAATAAGTGATGATTGTGTTACTGGCTTCCAATAAAGATAAGCGGGATATTGGAGCTCAGAACAATTAGAAAGCATGTATAGTAACTAAATATCACATATCCCTTATTTTCTTGTTTTATATAGATGGCTTTTTAACCTGTGGCTATTTAAGATTAATATAAGTTAATTCCTATCACATAAGTTGATGCATTGCTGTAAGTGCAGAAAAAATTGTAGCGAGATATTAGATTTGCATGTAATTTATTTTTGTTCTATAAAGAATCTGATAAAATGAAAAAGATTATGCTGCAGTCTAAATTCACAGACTGAATAACTGGAGTCTTCTGGAGGATGCTGTTGTGCAATATGGTCAACAGTGCCATGCTCTGGAAAGCTGCATGTTCAACAAATTTGTTTATGGCCCAGTGGGCCTATTTTAGGTTGTCCACACCCACGCCTTTGAAACTTGATATAAACATATCTATCATACCTCTAAACCTCCAGACAAGAGAATCGGGGACACCTAATTAATATGAGATATACACGTTTAAATAATCTCATTAGTGGATATGGCCACACACGTTCAGTTACACAGATAGTGTATCATTTTAGAGCATTTTTTGTTAAAAAAAGTTGTATACATACATAGACATGCTCAAAATATAGGATTAGTCATATTTTCACACAACTATATACATTTAAAGTAATACATGCTCACCCCTCACACCCGTGAGTTCCAGTCTTAAAAAGATAGGTGCTTAAACATATGCAAGACACAAATACATATGTAAAAAAACAATAAGGCGATTTACAGTCAGACTGTTGACTATGCAGACTATTTGCTACAGTTCTACACATCTTTTCCCCATGGCCATATGTCAAACTAAAAGTTGCTCATCTTCAGCATCTTGGCAGGCAGTCAGCTTCTGCAACTGATGCCATGGAATGTTCTTTGTTATAAGGAGCTGTTGCCTTTCTTGCCGCTTCCAGCATGTTCTTCGGATGTTTCCTGCAGTATCTTGTCCTCATTTATCTTTATTGCTAATATAATTTAATGTTTTTGAGCCAAGTGACTCCCTGAGCTCAGTTTTTACTTTGCAAACCATGTGAAATGCTTGTTCTGCTTCAGTGTTTGAGTGTGGCAAACAGCACAGTTTGCATTAGTTTTTGAAATGTTGTGAGATCTTGTACTGCAGGGCTATCAAGCACCATCAATTAGGAAATCAGATATGTCTGATTCATATGACCCGTCAGTCAGTTTGCAGGCTCCACTCGTGAACTGCAAAAACTGAGACAAGTGCCAATGTCTGCAGTAGTATTGGAATAAAGGATCTCTTGAATATTTTTTTTTTTTTTTTCATTTTGAGTAGGACTGCAAAGTAAAACTGCTTGGCTCTCTTGAAAAGTCTCTGCTGTGTTGTTGTATCCCTGATATCATATCATCCATGTTGTCACTCAGATTTGTTTCAGCATCAGGACCAATACAGATTTCACTGTCTTGCACTTAAGAACTGAATCAGTAGTACTTACATTTCCCAGAAACTGCCCAGCAATTGGTTGTCTGAGTACCCTACTAGCATATGCCTGTAGTACTTTCTGGATGTCATTATGCAAGGTGAGCAGTTTGCTTTCCTTTCTTGCATTTGCACATTGAAGTTCTGCAATGGTTCAATGGCATACTGCAGGAGTAGGAATGCCAGCTTAATGCCATTACTCTGCATTTCCAACCATAATAAAACAAAAATATTGCAGCAACCACAAAAAAAAAAAGTGGTCAGGATTCCAAACAAACTTTTATTTAAAAAACAATAAAATAGATTCTCTAGCACCTCTGCTATTAGAGTATAAAAATTCACTAAAAAACATTCCTTGTATAACAGACCACATAATTAACAGTAAAACAATCAAATTAACCACTTCCAAATGCACGCCAAATTTAACCCTTTAGGGGACAGCGTATCAGACTTTAAAGTGGTTAATTTGATTGTCACCAGATATGGGGCTGAATCTGAATGTATTAAGAGTATTTATATATATTTATTTACACAATTAGGTCATTGATCCCATTGTACCACTTTCAGTCTTAGCTCAGAATGTGTTCACACATCAAGTGGAAAAATAAAAATGTAAAACACCATGCTAAAAACAAAGGTATAGTTAATAAGCAAAAGAAAAAAATGTAAGAAGGTAGTCAACCGAAACCATTATGTCAGGAGTTAGAGAAGCGATGCTATAGTAAAAATGTTAGGCAGTATGTGTTGGAGATTAGGGAGACTAGTTTGTGACCTCAAGCAGAGCATTTACAAACAGCTTGGTTTGTGAATTGTTCTTTTAAGTTGTGCCTGAAAAGAGTATTAGAGAGCTGCCACCATAGCTTGGGTCCAAGGGTAGAAAGGGAGTGGTTAGAGCACTGCAGTCTGGTTTTAGGTGCTCGCAAGAGAGGCCCTGAATGTCTGTGGGATCTAAGGGTATATAACGGAGGCTGTCTAAGTAAGATAAAGGAAATAGAAGGGCAGGTATTTTCTTTCAGGAGGTGGAAAAGTTGGGAGCCAAGGTGTAGACTGACTTGTTGCTGAACCTGCAGCCAAGTTGGCTTTAGCTAGTGTAAGACAGTGGTGTTCATACTTTGGGGAAAGGAGTAATTAAATGACAGAGCTGGAGATTTTTGGATAGTGGAAGAGTTTATTTTGGAGGCAGATGCTAAAAGAGGTAGGCAGTATTCAAGTTAGGGTAGAAGAATCCATTTGTCAATGGCATGTTTTGTTGGATGAGAAAAGAAAGAGGAGATTTTGTTGGCCCAGAAGAGTAGGGAGTTTTTTCCAAGAGCTTTTGAGATGATGGTGGAAGTTAAGTGAGGGGATCAAGCCAGACTCCTCGGTATCTGAAGGTGTTTACCTGCTAAATTACATTATTAAGGTAGTCAAGAAGAAGAAATGATTGTTTGCCTTTTAATGGAGGTTCCAAAGAGCATAGTTTTAATTTTTAAGGAGTTAAGTAATAGTTTTTTAGTATTGAGCCAGTTAACATGAGAGAGGAAATTTGTTTTGTAGATCATGTTGGATTGAATGGGTTGTGTGATTGAAGCAGGAGATAACCATGTTATTGGTGTATATTAAGACTTGAAGTTGAGGAAGATCGAGTGTAAGCTTACTTTTAAAAATGGAGAAAAGAGGGACCAGCAAGGAACTCTGAGAAAGTAGGTAGTGGTGGCTGATGTACTGAGAAATGTTGCATGTATAGGTCATTTTGGAACGAGGAATAGTGTCAGGGCTAATCCTGGTATCACTGTGGTGGTCAAATAGGATTGGGTGGTCAACAAGGTCAAAGGCTGTGGTAAGGTCTATAAATATGGCTCCTAGTAATGAGGCGTCCTTTGTCCATAGTTAGTGTGAGCAGTGAAGGTCCAACATGCAGTGGAAGTATTACAACTGGACCAGAAACCGCATTGCTTAGAAGAAAGAAGGCAGTATTGACTTCTGTAGTTTGAGAGTTAATTGTTTTTCTAAGATGTTCCAAAGGTTTGCGAGGTTGGAGTAGACAGTAATCACTGGGCAGCTTGGGGTTGGCTTTATTGGGGAAAAGTATGTATGATTTTTGCTGTTTTCTCTGTACTGGCCATACAGTTTTGAGTTAAGCAAAGGTTGTAGATTTGTAGCAGAGGAATACCAATGTACTCCCTATATTGGAATATGAACCAGAGGAAAGGGTGTCTGCAGGCGAGTCAAGTTTTAGATTTTCAAGGAGCGGTATAATGTCTTTGTTACAATCTTTTTAAAGTAGAAGGGGGGATTATAAGGGGAGGTGAGGGAGAGGTTGATTTGAGGGAGGGAAGTACATGAGCTGATGGAAGGGGGGATGGAGGAGTGAGTACTAAAGTCTGAGGAAGCGAGAAAAGAGGATGAAGAGTGAGCACTGGGAGGAGATTTACAGCCTGTTAACCAGTTGACCTTTGCTCAGAACTGTTTAGGGTAGTGAAAAAGATCTGATGTGTTCTCATATGATGGCTCTTATGACGTCTCTTATGATGTATCATATGATGCCTCTCATGATGTCTGATTGCTTGATTGAATAAGAGTATATTGGAATTGTGTACTGAGGCTCAAAAATGGGTAACTGCTGGTGAATATAATGAGACTGCACCATGCCTGATGTCTGTATAGTTTGTAATAGTTAAAAATGTTGATGATGAAATCATTTTTATGGCTTTTTGCAAAATTCTATTGTGGTATTAGCACTTACTGAAAGTGCCATTGTACACTTGTGTGGATTCCTTATGTGCTTCCTCCCACCTCGCTTCTTTGTTCTTTTCTTGAGTATCTCACCTACCTGCCCTGATGTGTTTAGCAGATGATGCAGTGCATCAATCCACCAGCTGTCCCCTTTACTAGACTTAACTGGCAGGGTACTTATAAGTTCTGACCCTGCCTGCTCCCTTGCCCCTTTCTTGGTTTCGATGATTTTTCACCCCTGACAGCACATATGAGGTAAGAGCATGAACTTAAGCACTCCTGTAGTTGTCAGTGTCTTTATATGCCTACTGAAAAAAATGCAGGTGGGTTAAAGGTACATGTGTACATAACATTTTGAGTGCCAAGACCAGGGATTGGTAGAAGAGTTCCTCCTGCATTCCCAAACATTTGCTGGAGCAGCATAATGAGGTGAAAAATGTAGATGACAAAGATCAGTCATACTGTGCTAGAGTACTCTATCCCTCAGGATAGATTGCAGTCCTTCCATATTACCATTTCCCTTTGACAAGTGAATGGACAAGTTTGCTGTCTTCCTCTGTCTTTGCAGAAGAGAAACCCCTGGGTGTCATCATTGTTGACACTACTGTCGAGAGGCTAGGACTTTTGGATTTCCACTCATGGAGCACTCCCTCAAGTCTCCAGAATGTATACAGTGGTAGCACTTAAGACAGGGACTACCCTTTCCCCTCAGCCCAAATTGAAGAGGGTCTTCCAGGTCTTCCCATTCCATCAGGTGTACCACAACAAGTCCTGGCACATGACATCAGACAGTCTAGTGTGACCTTTTAATCTGTCCTTACAGGTGCAGCAGTATAGCCTTATGGATCACAGACTGATGTTTGCCGCAGGCTGTGCTCAGGTCTGTCAAAAGCCCTTAACACCTTTAGTGGGCATATCCCCAAACAGTGGTGTTTCATCACCAGACTACTATGTAGCTCCACCCCATTCAACTTAGCTTCGCCTATTCAGTTTCTTTCTGCAGCTTCATTTTTTTCTTTGAAGTTGACAAGCACCCCTTACTTATTAGTTTATATTTGGGTCTGTATGTGTATGTTTTCTAGTTAGGCTTTATATGTTTGCTTTGCTAGGTTAATACTGCATTCTTCAGTTAACTGTGGTGTGGAGACTTTTTGTAACTTTGTCTCAGGTCATTTCTGAATGAGTCTTTTTCAGATTAATACACTTACCAGGTCAGCAAGTAAGTAAATAAAACAAGTGCCACACTTCCATTCTTTGTTTTTCTTTTCTTTAGGATAACTACACATTTGCTCAGCCAGGGATACAGAAAAAAGTTAAAGCTTTGGAAGAACTGGTGAGCCGGATTGATGGTATGTAATTTTAAATCACTTCCCTTTGGGAATTCTGTATACTTGTTTTGGTTGAAGGTTAGTTGTAATCAGACATTTTTTTAAGTGGCACCTTCCTACTGTAGTGCACGTTAACATAATGCACTATTACATCACACGAGTGCCTGTCACATGACTAATGCAATAAACAATATCTATGCATGTTTCCCAGATAGCGTAATGTGCAAGTACAGTGAAGTTCATGCTGTCATCACTGAAAACTTGAGTTGAGCTTTACTTTTCACTACATATTGGTAAATTGATTTATTTTATCTTAAGACCCATTATACAGCCAGCATGGTTTTACAGGGTGAAACTGCAACTAGAGGGAAAATGTGGTTATTTTGAGTATGGGGGGAATTAGGTAGATGCTGCTATGTTGCTTGTGTGTATTTTGGGTTTGTGCATGTTAGATTAGTTTTTTTTTTCATTGCAGTTTATAGGAGAGCTTACTTGTTTTTTTTTCTTATATTTTAATATTATATACTTGAGTTATGGTTTTGGAGGTGCTGGAGTTTTTATTCTGTTTTCCTTTATAGTCAGTGGAGAAGCAGACCCAGCTTGGCATGTTTACTTTTACTAGGATGATGTGATCAAACTATGGATATTTGTTTAGTAGTTAATACTTTGTACGAAATATGTTTTTCTTCCATCCATTTTTGGGCATCCAATGTTAAAATAATGAATTGAATACTTTATAATCTTTTTTTTCCCAGAACACCATGTGACTAGAAACGTTTGATCAAAATAATACACCGAGTTTTAAACCATTCTTACAAAGATTTTGTCTGTACTAGCTGAAAGAATGTCAAAGGTGTTTCCAAAATTAATAGATATGGATGGTCCAATGTTGTTTTGTGTAGGGAATGCAAACTGTCTCTCACCCCATCCTCCTCTCCAAACTCTCTCAACCTCTCATCAGTAACTATTTTCTGGTTCAGTAGCTACCTCACAGACAGACTGCAGTCTATAAAATGGCTTTCTGCTCTTTCTCCCCATCAAAGTGGGCGTCCCTCAGGGCTCTATTTTAGGTCCCCTCCTTTTGTAACATTTTTACTAACCAACTTCACACATCCAGTCCTCAGTCTTCCCTCATATAGTATGCAAATGACTCCACCATCATTTCTGTCTCTGACAGTCCCACTGACCTACTAACCCTGACACAAACATCTTTCAACCTCACTGAAATGTGGCTTACTAACAACCAAATCATACTAAACCCTAAAGAGACAAAACTTATTATCTTCCTCCCAAAATCCCTTTACCATCTTAAATCCTCATTCACCATCTCTTCCCTCAAAAACACTACAATCATAGATGAATCACACACTAAACTGGAGTAATAGTGAACGATCAACTAAAATTTGACCTTCATGTACTTAACTGCATTCAAGAAAACCAACCAAAAGCTTAGTTTACTGTATAGAAACAAAAGGTTCCTCACACCCAACTCCAGGATCTCACTAGCTCAAGCTTACCTTCTCCCCAACCTCTTTTACAGTTCACAAATTTTAACCAACTTATAGTCTTCACTACTTTCCAAACTTGAAACCACCTACAACAAAGTTGCTAGATTTGCAGTCAGTCTGCCCTCAAGATCACACCACTGTCATGCTCTGCAGACACTCAGCTGGCTAGAGTTTCCTAACCAACTCTTATTTACCCAACTACTCATTATCCATACTGTTTTGAATAAGCCCTCGCCTTGCCCTAGTATTGTCTCACTTGTCTCCCTCTATAAAGCCCCCTCTATCCCTCAGACCTGAAGCTCAGACCAATGTCTCTTACAAATTCACAAACCTAAAAAAAATCTATTGGACAGAATCTCGGGTTCCTATTATAACAAGGAAACGGCTGAAGATCGAACAGCCTAAAATGCAAAAATGCCATTCATCGATTTTTTTGTGAGGTTGCTGTACAGTGAATATTGGAAAATTTGCCCTTTCCACACTGTAGTGCGATCTCAGAGTTTGGTATATATAATTAGTGGGGGGGGGGGCCCCCTACAAAAGCAACTTCGAGGTATGGCATTTTCAGCTTTTAGGCCGTTTGACATTTGGTCTTTTCGATGTTATAATATAGACTCCAGAATCTCTACAGCTACTTCCCTGCTCTTGCATGGAACAAGCTAAGCTCCACAATTTCAAGAAAACTCTCAAAAGGTACCTAAATAGCACATGGATTTGCCTCTGTAATTATCCCACATAAACCCACCCCTTTCTCTGTCAATATCCTCTCTATCCCTCCCTTCCCTACTACCATAACTCACTTAACTGCTCTGTATTGTACAATTACCCTCTGAAGATAACCCAGTGTGTTATGTAAATTCATTCAGATGTTTTATGGTATATTTCTTTGCTATGTTTTTTCAAGAATGTTATAATGCCTCTTAACTATGTTGTACTGTGGAGGTTTATCTACATTTGCTTAACTGTTTTATTGTAAAATTTTCACTGTATTCATCTTCAACTTTGTAAATTTTCTTGCCTACTTGTACTGTGGAGCTTTTCCCCCTGCGCCTCCACTGTAAAAGGGCTTTTGCTCAGATGGACTATCCCAAGTTAACAAATGTCAAATAAATAAGTAAAATAATAGAACAATGATGATCCAGAGGAAAGCAGAATACAAGAAAATACTGCTGTTGGTAATGGGTCTTGATGCAGAGAAAGCCTTTGATGGAGTTAGCTGTGATTTTATGAGTCGGGTAATGGATGCATGTGGATTCCCTGATAAAATAATAAGGTTAATTAGGATGTATGGGGAATCAGAGGCAAGAAATAAAATAGGAGGGTTCCTCTCTGATAACTTGCATCTGAACAGTGGAACCAGGCAGGGGTGTCCTCTTTCTCCTTTATTTCTTTATATTTAGAGCCATTGACAAAGAAAATAAGGGATTCAGAAATGCAGGGTTATGATTGGTATGGTAATCAAGAAAAGTGGCTTTATTTGCAGACTGTATTGTTTTGTGCCGGATAAATTCAGTAAAGGACATTTCAGTGTTGTGGAACATATTAACAGTTTTAAGTCTTTTAAATTTATAGCTGTGAATGATGTACCACACATGAATTGGTTCAACAATACCAATATTTATGGGAACACGATAAGATGAAATATTTAGGAGTAGGGATTAAAAAGGCGTCTGTTATGGCAGCTAAAGATATGTGAGAAGAGACTAAACAAAAGATGGTACAAAAACTGAGACTGGAAGCTCTTGTTTATAGATGTGGACAGTAAGATAGACGCAGGGAAAATGGTTTTAGTCCCTTTAGTTTTGTCTACAGGTTAGGCATAGTTTTATCAACCAGAGGAGACGTTATGGACAATAATTAATAAAATGTTGAACAAATTTATCTAGGAGGGGTAGAAGGCAAGATGCAAGTGGTATAAAGCTGATCCTTCTAATAAAACAAGGTGGTTTAGGATTACCTAATTTAAAGGTATATTTTATTTATTTGTTTTTTTTATTGCATTTGTTTACTGGGAAAGTCCACTGGGCCTGGAGACCCCATTTTCAGTGGAGGCCCAGGGAGAAAAGCTCCGACAAAAACATAGATACAGAAAACGTTACACATTAATTGGTACAAAAGTAGATACAGTGTTACATATAGTGATTACAGTAATATATATACAGAATATATACATAAAAGCAGGAATTTTGTCGGTTGCCAAATGAATTAAATCAAAGAGGTATAAATAGAGATATATTACTCAGCATTATTGTACCAATGTCAACAAGTGATGAAAAATAATTATGGAGAAAACATCATCAGTCAGCAGTAGCAAAAAAAAGGAGTTTAGTTATCATATAAGGAGAAAGAGGAGGTTAGATTATGGAGTTAGATTATAGAACAGGTACATAGCCAGGAAGAGTTGAGATGATTTTTCAGTATTTGTTTGAAGGTGGTGGTTCTGCCTGTGTTTCTTTCAGAAGTGAGTTCAATTGTTTGGAGACGCTGAAGGAGTAGAGGAGTTGACCAGCAGGTAAGGTGGGCTTTTCTACTTTTAGAAGTAGTTGATTCTCAGATCTTAGTTGCCTGTTGGATTGGTATTGGGCAAGTAGTGTCAAGACAGCAGGGTAGTCTGTGGGTCTGCAGATTATTTTGTGTGTTGTAGTTGGGTGAATGAGAGATGGTGGGGGGAGTTCCAGCCAGCCTAATTGTTTCACTGAGTTACAGTGGTGGGATGAGAATTTGGCTTTGGTGGCAAATTTGGCTGTTGTGTTGTAACATGTTTCAAGTTGGATCTTGCAGAATTTTGGATATTAGTGAGGAGAGCTGCACCATAAAGGAGAGGGTAATAAAAAGGTGGTTGCAAGGGTCTCTCTAGTAGAGAGGCTAAGAAAGTGTTGATGCCTGCAGAGCATAAAGAGCTTTTGGTGTGTTTTTTTGATGTTATTGTTTATGTATAGGTCAAAGTTAAGGTTTTCATCTAAAATAATGTCTAGTAGTTTAGTTTATGGGACAACTTCTATAGTGGTATTGTCTTGGGCTTGAATAGTGAAGAGTTTTTTTTAATGTAGGGGAGTTTTCTTAGTGGTAAAAAGTACTAGTTTAGATGTTCATCGTGTTTCACTGTTGCAGCTATTACTCTTGGGGTTGTCCTGCTGGCAGGCTACCATCAGTTGGCCAGAATTCTAAAGTCTAGGTCCAGCGTCGGTTGCTGGCGCCTCTTCCCTGACGTCAGTGCGCCAGGGGTATAAAAGATGCAGCCGACACAATTTTCTTCAGTCTTTCTTGCCGCACGGTGCCCGAAGCAAAAGCAGTTCGCAAGTGCCGGTCGGCCGACTCCTGAGATTTTCAAATCCAAATTTCAGGACCGGTCTTCATTAAGGCCACCCCGTTGGGGAAACTTTTTTTTTTGCTCCAGACCGATGTCAGAAATAGTTAACAGTTGTATTTCTTGTGGGAAGCAAATACCTCATAAGGATTTTCAGTCTTACTGTATTCCTTGCCTAGGCCCTAATCACAACGTTGCTAGCTGTCTGTTTTGTGCTAGATTTAACCAACGCACTATTAAGCGTCGGTTCGATTTTGCATTTCATTACTTTGGCCGAAGATTTAATTATATAATGCCGTCGCAACAGCCGACAACCGGAGGTTACAAAAAAACGCAAGGACAAGGAAAAGGATAGGCATCCGAGGTCCAAAACCGACGCCGCGCACTCTGCTAGGCCAGTCGCCGGTTCTCAGTGAGGTGCTTTTGCAGCCCCTGGCACCCGCTACCTCAGAGCCACAGGCCGCTTCCGACTCCCACATGGAGCCAACTGGGCCTCTGGATACTCAAGGTATTGGACACTCGGAAATCATTCCCTCAGATGGGTCCAGAGCCGCTGAGCAGGCATCGGCTTCTGAGGGTGTCTTCAAACCTACACAACTATATATTAAGCCATCTTCAGCTTCAAAGACAAAGACTAAAGCAGGTCTAAAGACAAAGAAACAAGTACAGCATTCTCCTACTCAGACTTCCATGCCTAAAAAACAGATGCTCAAAATGGCCAAAGACCTAATTATCTTGATCAGGGGCTCCCATCCCCCTCCTGATAAGAGGCGTAGGCAAGAGACAGAGTATGATTCTTCTGATCAGGTTTCTGTTTCCTCTGAATCCTCTTCTGAACAGGATTATTCCTTGCTTCCCTATGAGGATTCTGATGCTGAAGAATCCATTCCTTCAGCCTCTCCTCCTGAGGATTATTCTTTTGGGGAAACCGTGCATACCATGAGGGAGCATTTCCACTGGGAGAACCAAGATTATTCTGAATCTAAGAAAAGGCTCAGAGACTTTCTGCTACTTCCTCAGCACAGACCCCTTGCTATTCCACCTGTTCTTGACATTGTAGATTATGTATTTTCAGAGTCCGGCCTGTCCCCTGACTCTTTACCCCCTGCACCTGCTAAGCCAGACAGATACTACAAGGTCCCGGATTCTCATAAATTCCTATATAAAAACCCTGCAGCTGACCCAGAAACTATATCTCAGGGTCCCAAAGGGGTTAAAGCTTCCACTGCAAAAAACCCTGTCCCCTCTGATAGGGATTCTAGGACTCTAGACAGATGGGGGATAAAAGTCTACACTTCTGCTACCTTGGCTGTAAGGGCTTTAAATTGTCAGTTTCATATGCTTAAATATCAGTAATATTTAATGTCTCTGCTTGAACAGAAATTGTTGACAAATACTGAATGTTCAGAGAATAAGGAATTGCAGGATTTATTACATGCAGCTGAACAACCCGCGGTGGTGGTGCTGCAGTAGCGTTGTCGCCTCACAGTAAGACGCTGTCCAGTTTGATTCTCAGCTAGAGCGTCTTCTGCGTGGAGACATACGTGAATGGGCGTACCTTCATTGAAGGTTGTGTGTCAGGCCTGGCAAGCTGGTACGTAAAAATCAACTGCCAATCATTAGCGGACCGGAGTTCCGCTGTGGCGACCCCTAACCGGGAAAAGCCGAAAGACACAAACAAACAATTACATGCAGCTGAACAAGTGGGAAAGCATACTTTGCAATGTGGTTATGATTCACTGGAGGCCTCTTGCAGGGCCGCTATTACAGGTTCTGCTATTAGAAGGCATGCTTGGTTAAAGGAACAGAATCTGCCTGATAATGTTAAAGCAAAATTATTAGGTGCACCATTACAGCATGATACTTTGTTTGGTACTAAAGCAGAAGAGGTGTTGAAAAAAATGAAGGATAAAGCAAAATCCATGCAGACAGTCAAGGATTTCGTACAAGTACAGCCACCCAGGTTTAGCAGGAACTGGCCTTCTACAAATTGGTCTTTTCCAATGTCAGACAGACCACAAAGAGGCAGATGCAGGTGTCCCAGAGGCAGTCCTCAGCCCCAAGGCTCATACAGGCCTAAATAATGGGGTGCTCCTACCTCCAAAAGTGGAGAAGACAAATCACAACCTTAAAGGAAACTGTCCCAATGACTTTCCTCTGCCAGATCCAAGCACTTTCCTTTTGGCAGCCCCCTTAGGGGGAAAACTGGCACTTTTTTCATCAAATTGGCAAATGGTAAATTGGCAAATGGTTACCCAAGACAAATGGGTCCTGAACATAGTGTCCCAAGGCTACAGGTTCCATTTTCACACTCTGCCAAGGTCAAAGGGTATGCCAGACCTGCCACACAATCAATGGGCGGCGGCACAAAAGCATATTACAGCCCTCATGGACATGAAGGCCATTCAGCAAGTACCACAACAAGAGCAGGGGCAAGGATTTTACTCCAGACTTTTCCTAGTACCCAGAAAGGACAAAACCTGGAGGCCTATACTGGACCTGTCTATACTAAATACGTTTCTGGAAGTTCCAAAATTCAAGATTTTGACTCTACAGCAGCTACTGCCCATGCTGGGCAAGAAGGCTTGGCTCGTAACTTTGGACCTAAAGGAGGCATACCTGCATGTCCCAATCAGACAATCTTGCAGAAGATACCTCAGATTCATAGCTGGCTCAATGCATTACCAATTCTCTGCACTGCCCTTTGGCTTATCTACTGCACCCAGGGTCTTCACAAAATGCCTGGCACCAGTAATTGCGTTTTGCAGACCAAGAGGAATTCAAATATATCCCTACAGCATTGGCTTTTCAAGTTCACCTGCAAGCACAATTCCTGCCAGGAAAAACAAACACTCTGGCAGACGAACTAAGCAGAAACATCATGGATCCGCACAAATGTAAACTGGATGCAGAATGATCAGCTTGATAACAAGGAAATGGGGATGCCCAGACATAGATCTATTTGCCTCACCTCACAACTGCCAATTGCAGAGATTTTGCACAAGGAATTATCACAAGCAAGCATGGAAAGTGGACGCCCTGTCCTTCAGCTGGAAAAATCTAACAGTATATGCCTTTCCTGCACTGCCTCTCCTTCCCAGGGTACTCCTAAAGGTCAGACAAGAGAAGCCAAAAATGATACTGATTGCACCAGACTGGCCACGCCAGCACTGGTACCCAATCCTAAAGAGCTTGTCTCAAGGTCCAGCATGGACATTGCCTCAAACTTCTCACTTGCTGACCCAACAAAACAATCAGATCCTGCACAGCCAGCTCAGGACTTTAAATCTGGCAGCATGGTGGATAATATAGCCATTCAGAACACCCCTCTTTTAAAAGTTGTTATGGATGTTATCTTGGAGGCCAGGTGGCCCAGTACCAGAAAATCTTATGCAGAAAAATGGAAGAGATTCTGTGCTTGGAACCAGGAACAAGGCATTGACACGTGTGTACCAAATATCTCTCAGATTTTACAATACCTGAGATGCTGAACAAAGGCCTTTCTTTCTCATCAATTAAGATTCATGCCTCTGCCATTTCAGCCCATTAGAATACGGAACCACCTATTTTTTCTCGTCCTTTAATAAGGCAGTACCTCAGAGGGGCCAAAAACATTAGGTCTCCAAGGAGAGCACCAGTTCCGACCTGGGTCCTCAGTTATGTTTGGGAAAAACTCACACTGCCTCCTTTCGAGCCAGCATCAACAGCAGATGTAAAATTCTTATCCTGGAAAGCAGCTCTTCTCCTAGCAATAACCTCTGCAAGGTGAGGCTCAAGCACTCATGGCTGTGGAACCTTTTATCATTTTTCATCCAGACAGGGTTTCTCTGAGGACAAACCCTACATATATGCCTAAGGTGGTGTCCAGTGTGGCCCTCAACCAAACCATTCACTTGCCTACCTTTTATCCAAATCCACAGAACAAGGGTGAGAAAAGTCTGCATTCTTTGGACATACACAGGCAGTTACGTTTCTACTTGGTCAGAACTAAAGCTTTCAGAAAGACTGAGCAACTTTTAGTGCCATATGCTGCAGGATCACAAGGAAAGGCTATCTCAAAACAGACTATTTCTAAATGGATAGGCCATTGCATTATTTTCTGCTATTATCAACATGGCAAATCAGTGCCTAAGGGCATTAGGCCTCATTCCACCAGAGCAGCAGCCACTTCAGCAGCCTTCCTCAGAGGAGTACCAACCAAAGATATCTTACAGGGTGCAACTTGGAGTTCAGTGCACACTTTTACTAAGCACTACCACTTACCGCT
Source organism: Protopterus annectens (assembly GCF_019279795.1). Lineage (NCBI taxonomy): Eukaryota > Metazoa > Chordata > Ceratodontiformes > Protopteridae > Protopterus > Protopterus annectens. Next base: position 103,067,135 of record NC_056739.1, read on the forward strand.
TTACTCTAAGTCCAGAGCAGGCTTTGCCACTGCAGTTCTGCAGGGCCTCATAGCCTCTCTTAATCCTATTTAGCCCAGCCACCCATCCTCAGCTTTGGGATTCAACCCAAGAGTAAAGACTGCAGTAGTGAAACATGATGAACATAGTACAGTTGTGTACCTACCATAAATGTAGATGTTCGAGTGTATTCACTGTTGCAGTCCAGGTTACCCACCCACCATCCCCCTTCTCTTTGCTGGGACTTATCTGCACTTCTCTATCCTATACAACCTATTTGGTGTATTTGCTTGTAGATGAAGGAAATGTTATTTTTGTGCATACATTGGCATATTTTTCAGCCTTCCAGTTTGGGGGCACCTGACATCTGTGGCAAGAAAAACTGAAGAAAATGGCGTCTGCTGCATCTTTTATACCCCTGATGCACTGACTTCAGGGAAGAGGCTACAGCAACCGATGCTGGACCTAGGGTTTGGAATTCTGGCCGACTGAGGGTAGCCTGCCAGCAGGATAACCCCAAGAGTAATGACTGCAACAGTGAATACACTCGAACATCTACATCTTTTTTTTCGGGTTTAGGGCAAGATGATTGTTAAGCATGAAAGCTTCAGTAGGGGTGAGGGCATTCTGGGTGATTTGCTTGAGTTCAGAGCTGGAATTTGCAGTGCATATTATTGTAAGGTCGTCAGCATACTGGATTACTGAGCATTCTGGGAGAATAGAGTTAATGTTGTTAGTAAAGATGCTAAATAAGAGAGGACCAAGTATGGAGCCTAGGGGCACCCCTGTGGAAGTACTGAGAAAGGAGAGTAAGATTATTGCCATTTGGTGGATTGCTTGTTGGAGAGTGCTATTGAACCGTTGTAGGGTAGGTGGTGAAATGTAGAGGGTGGATAGTTTGGAGAGGAGGATGGTGTGGGAAATGGTATCAAAAGCTTTGGAGAGGTATAGGAAAAGAGAAGCAATTATTTTGCCAGAATGCCATGCCCAGTTAACTGTATCAAGGAAGGAGAGGAGGGCAGTAGTGGTACTGTGTCATGGTCTGAAAACCACGCTGACTGGGTGATGGAATTTGGTTTTCAAGCAGGTGGTTGAGGAGTTGTGCATGGATGCATTTTTCCAGTATTTTAGAGAGGGGTGAAAGAATTGCTATGGGCCAAAAGTTTGTGGTGTCTGTGCTGGTGCAACCGTTGTGTAAGGGGAGAATGTATGCTTTTTTCCAGATGTCTTGGACTAGGGATTCTTTAATCGATCTGTTAATGAGTATGCTGATGGGATAAGCTATAGAGTTTGCAGCTAGCTGCAGGAAGTGTGGGGGTAGATTGTCAGGGCCAGAGTACAGGGTTTTAGCTTAAGTAAAAGTTTTTTGTATTGTGGCGGTGGGCATGGGGGAGAATCTTAGGGTTGGAGTTGAGGGTAGGATTGTTTTCTGGGATGATTTGGTCATCAGCTGTCGTGGTGGTGGTAATGCTAACTGTAGGAAAGGTGGTGGTTAGGTTAGCTATGGTGTCAGTGAAGTAGGAATTGAAGAGGGTGGCAAGTTCGACGTGGGTTTTGTCTGGGTCAAGGGATGAGTTGCTTTGAGATCCTCGGTATAATAGTTGGTTAATGGAGGACCAGAATTTATGGGGATTATCTTTATGCTGGCTTTGTAGGTGGAGGTATTGGGCTTTTTATCTCTGGTTATTGGTCGTTTTGGCTAGTTACGGAGTTGCTTGTATTGTAGTAGAGTTGAGGGGGTCTTTGTTTTTCTGCCATGATTTCCAGATTTTATCCCTTGTGGACATGACTACTTTGGATTTTGAGAGCCCGGTTGCATGGTTGTGTTTTATTCGTTTTTGGTGGGTGGGTGCTTGCCTATTTAGGAGTCTAGGAATGTTGAGTTAAAGAACTCAACAGCCTCATTAAGTGGTAGAGATTTGAGGGGTTGCCAAATTACTTTAGCTAAGGTTTTATTAAATATGGATGGTTGGAACGTAGTCAAATTTCTGGTTGGTTTGTATTGGTGATGGCTTGGGGTTGGAGTAGATTTGCATAGGATATATACTGGATGGTACTCGCTAATGTTATTGGGTAGTATGCCTTCAGCGGTGATGCTGTTACAGTTGGGCGCTAATATCCAGTCTATTGTGAAGCCCCAATTGTTATTTTTTGGGGTCTGGTGATGTCTTAAATTAGTTGGGAGAAGTTGTAAAGGTTTATTTTTTTTGCGGGATTCTTTTGGGCAATGTCTTGCCAATCAATGTTTATATCACCTAGGGGTGATGGTTTCATTATCTGTGTTTTGCTGTGTCCGGGCAAGTAGGTTCTCCCTGGCCTCCGCAGGGGCAAGAGCTGAAAAACTATCCATTTAAGGTGAGTAATAAGCTTAAGATATCAGTATCTAACAAAAGATTAATCTAAGTAGCCCTAGAATGCTTTAAATAAGTATCACTATAAGCGCACAAACAGGGTTGTTGGGCAGTTATAGAGAGTTGGAATTAGTATAGAGAAAATGCTGAAAGTAAAAGCAAAACTTTGCTAATTTAAACAGTGAATGCTTAGCACTGGAAGACTGTGTGTGTGTGTGTGTGTGTGTGTGTGTGTGTGTGTGTGTGTGTGTGTGTGTGTGTGTAAGGCTAATTCAAGGTATTATGGCGCTACCTAGTGGTAATTGGCTGGAATAATAGGGAAGGGAGAATCCTTCATTGACTGTGCACACACCTTTTAACACTAAGCCTTATAACTTTACAAAAACTAACTTGTAATTCATCTATTGCAACAGAAAAGCTGTAGGGTGTCACGCTCTTGCTTTCCAGAGGCTTTATTTAGTTAAAAGATAGCCAGCTTCAATGGTCAAAATAAACTTTTTTTTTTGCAGTTTAATCCTAGGTGGGGGGGGAGCCACACAGTCAAGAAACCCGTGCAAACTGAAAAATAAAGTTAAGTAATGCAGAATTAGAAGGTTACAGAAATGTGAAGTGAAGAGCATGCAAGGTATACAGATTGAGGAAAATTGGTTATATTGCATACATTGTTAAAAAGGTCTGTAAAACCATAGACTAACAGCATTAACTTGCAGCCTCCAAGTCAACTGATAACAGCTGTATGATTTAGCAGTGAATACACACATGATATATTGCACAAAGCAAAGGAAGCATGGCTGTTCTAAGACAATAATTCTACAGCTGTGTTATTCAATGTGAACTAACAGCAAAATGAAGTGCAGTTGCTTAGCCTTCTATAAAAGCAGTTGTAAATTCCAGTCTCTAAGTCTTCTATGAGCAGTAGTATGTTACAGGAATGCTTACAGATGCAGCCAGAACATGATATGCTCTGCAAACAGTTAACAGGATTGCTGGCAGATACGCAATGATTAAGCTCTACCTTCATAATACAAGATAGAAATAGCAAGCAATTTGCCAGTTAATACATTAGCTAACTCTCATAACATATAAGATTTCTGAACAGCAGTTTCAGCTCAGCACCATCAAATAAATCAGCAGTTAACAGTAATAATCAAATAAATCTGCAGTTTACAGTCATAGTAAGAAGGCCGTAATGCATATCCGCTCTAGTATACATGTGCCACTGCTCTACTTACTTGTGCATGCACAACGAACAGAGGGGTAGGGAAGCTAAGGCGTCTACAGGATGGAAGATGAATGTGAGTTAGGTAGTTTATAGATAGTTTCAAGATGGCACTCTAGGAGGGGACTGACTAATGAAGATAATCGGGGTGGGGGTGGGAGTAGCAGACATTGTGAATGGAGTAGAGAGCAGCCGGAACAGGATTAATCAGGAACTTATGGGTCCCATCCCCGCAAGGACAAGAGCTGAAAAACTGTCAGTTTAAGGTGAGTAATAAGCTTAAGATATCAGTATCTAACAAAACATTATTCTAGGTAGCCATAGAATGCTTTTAATAAGTATCACTGTAAGCACACAAGCAGGGCTGGGGAGTTGAGAGAGTTGTGATTAATATAGAGAGGATGCTGAAAGTAAAAGCAAAACTACTAATTTAAACAATGAATGCTTAGCACTGGAAGACTGTGTGTGTGTGTGTGTGTGTGTGTGTGTGTGTGTGTGTGTGTGTGTGTGTGTGTGTGGGGCTAATTCTAGGTATTATGGCGCCATCTAGTAGCAATTGGTTGGAATAACTGGAAGGGGAGAATCCTTTGTTGATTGTGCACACATCTTTTAACACTAAGCCTTAGAACTTTATAAAAACTAAGTTGTAATTCACCTATTGCAACAGAAAAGCTGTAGGCTTTTCGTCTGATCCTAAATCCCAAAAAAAACTAAAATGCTGTTATTTTCACCAACACGTAGGTCTACTGCTTTCACCTTTACCATAAAATCAAATGATGGCACAATAATCTCCCCTGACCCATCTACAAAACTGTTAGGTTTATATGCTTTAGTAATTTTTCCTTTTTTAACAGCAGATTCTGTTCTAGAGTCTACCTGAAAACTCTGTCAGTGCCGGTCTTTCATTTAGGCCTCCAGTATTTCTTTCTGATTGCCTATACTCTTACTCACTTCCTGATAAAGGAGGGTGATCTCTAATCTATAGTTCAAATAAATTATTGGTGTCTTCCCACTCTATTACCTTTCCCTCTCTAGTTATTTGCTCCCAATACCTTGGTTACTTTGCCAGTTTTCTCCAATAAATTCCAGCCCCCTCTTGCCTATTTTATGTATCCCTAATTGCAGTCACCCCTATCGGCAGAATCTCCTTTCTCCATTCCCATGTTGGCTTAGCTCTTAGAAAACATTCTGATACTTTATGAATATAATATTCTGTATTATTATTGTTTTTTTTTTTGTGTGTTCCAACATCTTTATTAAATTTCCACATATGACAAAGGCAATCTTACATTTATGTAAATGAAAAACATACAGAATGCTGTCACTTTAGTTGCAAACAGTTTACATCACAGACACCATTAAAACAACTGTAGTTGTAAACATAAATCACTTATAAACCTTCTAGTCATGGTCAGTTAAGCATTGTATAGCTCATTCAAATCCTGCCTCTTAAACCTCGTTCCTGCTGTGCATATACTGTTCCCACAATTCTGATTTTTTCTATGTAGTTTGCTCCTTCCCTTTTCTAAAGATCCCAATTTCAGTTGTTTTATCTCTGTTACAATATTCACTACATCTGGTAAAGTTGGTCTAGACTTTAATTTCCATTTTCTAGTAATGGCTTTTTTTGCAGCCACCATAATTAGACTCAGCAAGGCTTTACTGTGTCTAGGCAATTCCGATTCTGTATCATGACTCAAAAAAATCTCCCAAGTCAGTCCAATCCACTCACCCAGCATCTTTGACAGAGCGGTCTGCAAGGAATCCCAAAAGTCTGCTAGCTCATCACATTTCCAAAAAATATCTTCCCATCTACCTCTTTCTTGCCCGTCACACCTCCAACATTTGCTATCCACCGGAGGAAAAATTCTTTGGAGTCTACTTGGGGTATAAAAATACCTATGTAAACATTTCCAGGCAAAGATCCTAAATCTTCTAGACTTTGTTGCATATGTGGGATATATACATATATCCCCATTGTCTCTTTGTGAATTGCTTATCCAATCTCTCTTCCCAATCATTTCTAAGCTTCTCTGATTGATTCTTAAAATTGTCATGCAGTGTTTTAGATGCTTTACTAATTATTCCTTTTTTAATGGCAGCTTCTGTTCTAGATTTTATTAAAAACTCTACCAGTGCTGGTCTTTCATTTAGGAGCCCCCATTTCTTTCTCTTTGCCTTTACTCTGATATCAGTCCTTGATAGGGAAGGTAATCTCTTAACCTGCAGTTCAAATAAATTTTTGGCCTTTTCCCATTCTATTACCTTTCCCTTTCTAGTTATTTGCTCCCAATACCTTGGTTTCTTTGCTAGTTTTCTCCAGTAAATTCTAGCCCCCTCTTGCCTACTATCTGTATACCTGACCACAGTGAACCATATCGGTAAAATCTCTTTTCTCCATTCTCATGCTGGTTTGGTTCTTAGAATACTCCCTGCTATTTTATGAATATAATACTTTATATGATTTTGGCTCTTCTCCTTTAGAGTCTGTATCCAAAATCCCAATCTCTCCTTATTTCTTGAGCTTCCTACCTGCATCAGCATCATCCCTTTCCACTTTGAATTATAGTTTTCTGCCTGTGCTATGTGTAAAAGCCTTAACTGTGTTGTTCTAAAATACCCCCTCAAGTTAGGTAATCCTAGTCCACCTTGTTCTATTGGTAGAATCAGCTTATTCCACTTGACCTTTGTTGTCTTCCCTTTCCAGATAAAATCCTTCAACTCTTTTTTAATTGCTATCCACAATTTCTCCTCTGGTTGATAAAAGTACGCCTGGCCTGTGTATAAGACTAAAGGGACTAAAAACATTTTAGTGGCTTGTATCATAGTATCCATATCCATATAACAAAACTTCTACTTTCTCAATTTTTGTATCATCTTCTGTTTAGTCTCTTCCCACATATCCTTACCTGCCACCACAGAGTCATTTCTAATCCACACTCCTAAATACTTCATTTTATCATGTCTCCATAAATACGGATATTGTTGGACCAATTCGTGTGTGGGTACATAATTTACTGTTACTGCCTTTGTTTTAGCTTCATTAATTTTGTATCCCGAGAAGATCTGAAACTGTCTTAAAATGTTCAATGACATTGTAATGTCCATTTCTGGGTTTGTCATGTATAAAATAATAATATCTGCAAACAGAGCCAGCTTTTCCTGACTACCATACCAATTATATCCTAGAATTTCTGAGTCCCTTATTTTCTTTGGCAGTGGTTCTAAATGTAATGCAAACAACAAAGGGGAAAGTGAACAACCCTGCCTGGTTCCTATACTCGAGCAGAAATTATTGGCAAGGACTCCACCCACTTCAATTTTACACCTCTGATCCCTCATATATTCTTCTAATCAACCTTATAATTGTATCAGGGAAAGTAAATGCTTCCCATTGCCCTGCTTATGAAGTCCCAGTCTACTTTGTCAAATGCTTTCTCTGCATCAAGACCCACCAATAAAAGTGGTACTTTCTTACATTCTGCTTCCCTCTGGATCATCAGTGTTCTGTTAATATTGTCAAATGTTTGCCTCCCCTCCACAAAACCACACTGATCCATATCTATCAATTTTGGTATAACTTTTGCCCTTCTTTTAGCCATTATAGACATAAACACTTCATAATCATGGTTTAGTATTGAAATGGGATTGTATGAAGCTGGATCCAATGGATCTTTACCCTCTTTAGGTATTATAGTTACCACCTCCTTCTTCCAGGATGCAGGAACTTCTCCTCCTCTTAAAATACTGTTAAACAAAACCTTCCAGATCTGTATCAGTTTCTTCCCTCCTAGCTTGCAAACTGTATTATTATTGTTATTCTCCTTAGATCTGCATCCAAAATACTAGCCTGTCCTTATTTCTTCAGCTTCTCCAGTTTTTTAATCTCTTTCCACTTTGCATTATAGTTTTTTTGCTTGTGCTATGTATAGGAGCTTTAACTGTGTAGCTCTGAAATACCCCTTCAAATCAGGCAGTCCCAGTCTGCCCTTCTCTGTTGGAAGAATAAGCTTATCCCACTTGACTCTTGCCATCTTCCCCTCCCAGATAAAATCCTCCGGCTCTTTATTAATTGCTATCCACAACTTCTCCTCTTACTGACAAAAATATGCCTGACCTGTGTATAAGACTAAAGGGACTAAAAACATTTTAACGGCTTGTATCTTACTATCAATATCCATATAACAGAGCTAACAGAACTTCCATTTTCTCATTTTTTTGCATCATCTTTTGTTTAGTCTCTTCCCATATATCCTCTGCTGCCACACTGTAATAATTTTTAATTCATACTTCCATACTCCTAAATATTTCATTTTATCTTGTCCCCATAGGTATGGATATTGCTGAACCAATTCATATGTAGGTACATAATTTACCGCTATTGCCTTAGTTTTAGCTTCATTAATTTGGTATCCTGAAAAGATTTGAAAACTGTCTCAATATGTTCCATAACACTGTAATGTCCCTTTCTGGTTTTGTCAGGTATAAAATAATTTCATCTGCAAATAAAGCCAGGTTTTCTCGACTACCATACCAATTATATCCTTATATTTGAGTCCTTTATTTTCTTTGTCAGTGGTTGTAAGTATAATGCAAATAACAAAGGAAGATACAACACCCCTGCCTGGTTCCTCTGCTCAAGCAGAGATCATCATAGAGGATCCCACCCACTTTAATTTTCGCCCCCAGTCGATCATATATCCTCCTAATCAACCTTATAATTTTATCAGGGAATGCAAATGCTTCCATTGCTCTCCTCGTAAATATCAAATGCTTTCTCTGCATCAAGACCCATCAACAACAGTGGTATTTTCTTACAGTCTGCTTCCCTCTGGATCATCAATGTTCTGTTAATGCTGTCAAATGTTTGCCTCTCCTCCACAAAACCACATAGATCCGTGTCTGTCAATTTTGGCATCACTTTTGCTTTTCTTTTAGCCATTATAAACATAAGCACTTTATAATCATGGTTTAGTATTGAAATGGGCCTGTATGAAGCTGGATCTGATAGATCTTTACCCTCTTTATGTATTACAGCTACCACCACTTTCTTCCATGATGTTGGTACTGCTCCTCCTCTTAAAATACTGTTAAACAAAACCTTCCAGATCATTACCATTTTTTTCTCTCCTAGCTTCCAAACATCCACAGGAATACCATTTATTCCTGGGGACTTTCTTGTAAATTGGTTATACATCACCATTTTTATCTCATCTCCTCCTATCCTAACTGTTAGTGATTGAACCTCCTCTACCTCTAACCTTGGCATATTTAATTCTTCCCTAAACATTTCCATTTGTACATTTTGATTTCCACATTTCTCTGCTTTATACAGTATTTCATATACTTTTTGAAATATGTCTAATACTTCTACAAGATCCCTTGTTAGCTTCCTTCTTATAAGATCCCTAACCTTGGTGACAGCCTTTTCTACTTTCATTTGCTCTGAGTTGTTGTGCTAAAAGTTTTTCTGCTCTAGAGTTATTCTCAAACAGTTGCTTAACAGCAGTCATTCTAAACTCATGCATATTATTGAGGTAATCCTTTATTTTCTGTTTAGCATTCTGCAGTTGCTCTTCTTCTTCTGTGAAATTCACCCTTATTTTGCAATACTTTAACATTTGTCAGTCTCTCTAAATAATTCTAGTTACTTCTTAATCATATCTCCCCTTCTTTTATTTCCACCTGATTTTTAAACTCCACTTTAATTTAATCCCACTCCCAAGCTATATTTTCAGAAAAAAATCTATTTTCTTTAATAGCACTTGAATAATTTCCACTACCCATTCCTTAAATTCATCTCTTTTCAACAGATAGTTCAGAAAGCACCAGTGTCTCATTTTTATTTCATTGCCCAGTGTTTTTGTTTTAGTTATTATTGGTGCATGATGTGAAATAGTTATTGGGTGCATATCAAGACCTTCATTTAATGGACATTTTCCTGTGAAATGTAAATTCAGTCTAGCCTAGCCCAGTTTTTATATCTTGGGGAATATGTAAATTTACTCTGAACTCCTAGTACTGAATTCACATCGTCCATGCCAGATATGTTCATAGATTTCTTTTAAAAGCTACCCTCCTTTTGTTATATTTTCCCTTCTGGGCCACCAGACATGTCTTCACTATTGCAAATCAAATTCCAGTCCTCACCTATGTAATATTCCTTGCTGAAAGTTGATTATTTCTCTCAGATTTTTTAAGCTCCATTATAGCAGTTTTCTGTGGATATAAATACATACCAGTATAATCCTCTTCCCTTGCCAGAAGCCCCTTAGTACTACAAATCTACCATTATTGTCTTTTTTATCCTCTTCTTTTACTATTGGAGTTCCACTTGCAATTAATATAAATACTCCTCTCTTCGTTTTTCCCAGGTATTCCGCTGAATAACCATCCCGAAACCCTAGCTATTTGCACTCTACATTTTTATTGTAGTTCACTACACTTTCTTTTTTTTTGTATTCATCTGTGAGACTATTAACATTTAAAGACATTATAGAAAGCATCATATTCTTGAGAGATTGTTATTCCCACCTTTTATGTATAACAGCTTTTTTTGTAAATGTCTAGTTTCAGTTTTTGTTACATGTATGTTGTGTTTAGCAGGGTATTCATTTATACGGTTGTTTCTTGTCATCTCCATTTGAGCATATGTCACATCTTAGAGAACTTTGTTTTATTGAAAACCCTAAAATAAACACACACACACACCCAGTGCCCTCTAAAATCTATTAACTTAATAATAATACACAAACCTATATACATCTTCAAATATTGAAGTTTTAACCTCCTGATAGGAATAAAAGTTCCAAACTGACAACCACACACACACAGACTCAAGCTAACCTAAAAGAAAGGTTATCCAAGCTAAGACTCATGGTATAGCCTGTGGTTCTATAAGTGCTGTCTGTTTTTTGTCTTATCTTTGTAGCACCCTTATTTGGGAAAACACTTGAATGCTTTCAGAAACATGTTTTCTAAGCCATTTTACTTTATCAGATTGTCTTCTAAAGACATAAGAATCAGACACGAAACTGTTTACTGAAAAAAGCCTTATAGTATTCCATATTATTTTTCATTTACTTGTTTACTTGCTTTCTCTTTAAACTTGTTACTAGATGAAACTAATGGCCTTAACCCAATCATTCCCCTATACAAGAATGACAAAAACGTACACTAATTTTTCTTTTGTCCTGCTCTGTTTACTAGATCTTTTTTTTTCTTTTTACATTGCAGTACTTAAAACTGAACAAGGAGAAAGAGAGAAGGAAGAAAGAAACAAAAAGAAACTACAGGAGCACCTATTTACCTTAGTATCCCCATTACACTTAAACATAACTGGAAAAACTACTTTAAAACATGTATTGGAGATCTTGGACTATTTTAATAGTACTACTTAAAATGCATTTTACTTAATTAACTTTCTCCCTCCTCTTCCCCTCTCCTTAGTATGTTTCTGAACATTAAAGACATGAAGTAAGGTATATGCTTAGAGTCCCCTACAAGTTTAACAAAGTACAATTTCCAGATTTTCTTGTTCTATCATGTTTCACGAATAGAATTATTGCTTTGTAATTCCACATTTGTGAATTTCCAAGTTACTGATTTTATTCTCCAAACTTGAATGACATGAAGTAGGGCATATGCTTTAAAGTCCCCTACAAGTTTAACAAAGTCCAAGAAAATTCAGTATTTACAGAGTTTCTTGTTTTATTCCTGTTCATCTCATTCTGCCAGACCTTGTCTCTGCATCATTTCTAACATACTCTCAATTCTTCTGATCAACTCTTGTACTTTTATTCCATGTATCAAACATACCCTTACTTAGTTCTCTCCCCTTAACTAAATATACCCTCTACTTGGCTCTCTCCCCTAACTTTCTCCTTTCCCTTTACCTCCTTCTCCTACCCATCTGTTGCTTGATTCCATTCTTTTACCTGCCAAACGACAGCATTTCTTCATCTTAAAAGTGTGTTACTTCTGTTTGTCCAAACAGTTTATTAATGCTCACTGTGCTAAACTAATTTCAGTTTTTATGCTTGACATTTTTTTCTGTTTATAATTTTATATTTTTGCCCAGTTATTCTTCATGTATTTTGTACTGTATACACTATGCAATCAAAATTGTTTTACTATGTTTACATTGTTCATAGGTTCATAGGTTTATACTAGGCTATCTGCCCTAAGGCATTTATAAGCCTAGCCCAAAGTTTTGTGGCTTACGCCACCCCTTATGTTAAAAAATACTGTGCCCATTAGTTTGTTGTGCCTCTGTCCAGCAGTGACACAGAGATGATTCCCGGGGTAAATCTACGATCTCCCATCCACCGGTCAAGATTTCTCTTGAACAGAGCCAGCGAGGTGCTCTGCCTCACATGGACCGGGATTTTATTCCACAGCATAGGGAGCCTCTGGGTGGCAAATCTATCCCTCCAGCATGTCCTATTTATATCCGTGCTAAGGTTTAAGTCGCTTGCTCTAGTGGATCTGGTAGATTTGGATTTTTTGAGGTGGAGCATGTCCATTAATTCCGGGTTGGACATGGCCTTGTATGTCAGGCACAGGTCACCTCTGAGCAGACGGTATGCGACTGAATAGAGCTGGAGTTTCTTCAGTCTGGCAGCATATGACAGATTTTGTAGTCCCTTTATCCTTCTGGTGAGGAACTTTTGGGGTCTCTCCAATTGCTGCAGGTGTCGAGTGAGATACATCCCGAATGGGGCATTGTACTCGATCATTTACATTGTACTTGTGGAGCTTTTCTCCCCAGGCCTCCAATTGAAAACTGGCCATCTTAGACCTAGGTGGACTCTCCAGGTAAACAAATGGAAATAAATAAATAATGAATAAATTAGTTTTCCGTTGAAACAGTGGAAAATGTTTCACTGGCACGTCTCTCTCTGGTCTGTTAAATGTGTAGGTTATTTTCTCATCGATAGGTTTTGAGCATACACACAATGTGCCCTTTCAGTTAACAATTATTGTTGCAGAATACCAATCCAGTTGCTTTTTTGTGCTTTCATAAAATTAATACAGCCTGTTCCTTCCAGCTTCTCGGGTAAAGCAGAAAATTTCAGGTTTTCCCTATGTGCTGTGTCCTCCAATTCTATTAGTTTTTGAAACATCTCTTCTTGTGCAATCTCGTATTCCGCCAGCCTTCTCTTCATTTCAGCTTCTTAGTTTTGCAGTTTTATCTTATCTGGATATCTGCTTAAAGCATCTTCCATTTTTTCCAGCCTTTTATTGTTTGAGTTAATATACTCCATCAGTGGTTGATTTATTTTAGTCAGGTCTGTCTGCAGTTGCCTTATACTTTCCTCTAGGTTACTGGAAGTCATATCTGGAGCTTGCGTTGCTATTTGCTGACAAGCTACAGTACTTTTCCCAGTCACTGTTTGTCACCTGTTATAGCTGATTTTCCTTCAGGTCCTCCATATTTCTTTTTTCCTGGCATCCAGGCAGTGCACTTACTTGCCAGTTACTGACATTTACCCAGAAATCTAGGCCAACTGGCTTTCTCTGCCAGGTTCCTTTTTCCACACTGGGAGATCTAGAATTAAGCTGTTACTCAGTTGTGCAGCCATCTTGGAAGTCAGTCTTGTTCAAGTTGTTATGCAGACTTTGGGCATTTGTTAGAGCACAAGACAGATTAGTTAGTTGTTGTAGTTAGTCGTAGAGTTTTATGTGCAATTTGTGGATTGTGGTTTGGCTTCGTTTGTCATAATGAGTAGTAAATAGATAACTGAGGTGAGATGGCGATAAATTTGTGCAGGCAGAAGTAGAAGTAATATGTTAGAGTTGAGTAAGGGAGTTAGAAGGATAATTTGACTTTTCTTTTTGAGTGTGTGATGGAAATGTAATTTCCTGTGATATAGCATGTGTACTATAAAAGGTGTGAGTTTCTAGGTGTAAGAAACAGATTTGAGAGTGGTTTGTGAGGTCTAGGAAGTAGTAGAGTAGAGAAGTGTGATTTTTTTGAGTATTTGAGCATTTTGGAAGAGGGTTGATTTTGTGAGAGTTGCTACATAAATGCTGAGGAATAGAAACAGTACGGGGCAGCGTTTTTGTTTTGTTTTTTTAATGCAGATTGTGTAAGTTGTATTGGTGTTGCTTTAAAAGTGAGGGGTAAAGAAGGAAGATGTGAGTTTGGAGAGAAAAGTTTAAATTGAAGGATTTGGTGTGTCTGGGGAGTTGGTGGTTGGTGTGGAGCAAATAGGCTATACTTTCCACTGTGCAGGAGATGATCAGTCTGCTATATGGAAATCGGCAGACTTTTCAAAGCACAGCTCTATAGTGTAAGTGAGAGGAAAGCAGCATAAAGCAGAATACTGGAAGAGTATTACAGATAAAAATATATCTATAGCACTGTGTGGTAGGAGTGGCTCAATTGTTAGATGTTTAATTCTTAATAAAAAGGGTGGAAGAATTAAACAAGGGGACCATATGCAGTACGAGATGAACACACAGTGGCTCCAAGCTTTATAAATTAGGAGGCAATGTCTTTTCCAAGTGTACAGGTACATTGGAGAAAGGATCAAGGCTTTGTAGCACTGTAGATGTGAACCACATTCTACACTTACGTGCGGTGAGTATACCTAAATGCAAAGGTTCCTCTACCAGAGGCTGCCTAGTCTCTGGAATAGACTCCTTATACATGTCAAACAGAGTACCTTGCTGACCCTCTTCAAGCACAACCTTGATGAGTGGATGGGAAACCACAAATTTGTCCCAGAGGTTCCACCTGTGTCCCTCATTGACGGGAGCAACATGTGTTGACTGAGGTTTCTTTTTTGGGGATAAACTGTTGGCTAGGCTTGTAAGGGCCCCAGGGCCATTAGCCTAGTAACCTCCTGTGATTTGTTGATTGGGAAAGTCCAAGTAGGAGAGAGCCGATTTTCAGTGGAGGCCTGGAGAGAAATGCTTTGGATGCATGTCTTTGGAATGTGGGAGGAAACTGGAGTACCCAGAGGAAACCCAAGCAAATGCAGGGAGTACATGCAGATTCGTCACAGAAGGTATCCCAGCTGAGAATCAAACTGGAGAACCTCTTGCTGTGAGGCAACAACTTTAACCACTACACCACTGTGCCACCCAGTTTAAAGGAAAGCTTAAGCTTCCTCAGTAAGCATAAGTGGTGGTCTTCCCATTACTTAAAATAGGTGGTAGGGCAGCGGTGCAGACAAAGTGCTCAAAGGATATGGAGAAAAGAGGAAGCCACCACCACCACCACCACCAAGAACACTACACAAGTGGTGCAAGCTTTGAAAAGGGATAGTCAAGACTCTCTGCAAAGATTTAATGAAGCAAGGTATCAGACAAAAGTCAGAGGAGAATGAGAAAAAAAACTGGAAACTTAACGCCTGAAAAGCATGAATCAAGCTTTGGAACCAGCAAGTGAGATACTATTCAAATGGTTTTATAAACTCCCCTTCTCAAAAGGCAAAACATGGAAGAGACTGCATCTTTTTGAAAATGAGAAGCAGACACAGCTAATTCTTATGTTTTAGGGATGTCTTTGGGTGATGGTACAGAGAAGCGTAGGGGAGGATTGGAGAAAATGTCTTAGCTAAGAGAGACCTGTGACTTGAAGGGCCTGATGGAGATGGTGAGTGCAACATATTAGTAACGTATGCAGTATTCTTTTAAGAAGTACAGGCAGTCTGGAGTGAGAGTCATGTGATTTACATGGTTTCTGCACCTTTGAGTAAATGCCTGATGAAGCATCTCTCATAGGTTCATAGGTAGGTACTAGGCTATCTGCCCGAAGGCATTTATAAGCCTAACCAGAATGTGCCGACTTTCGCCGCCCCCATAGATTAGTTCCTTGAGCCTGTGTCCAACAGAGCCATTGAAGTGATCCCCAGGGTAAACTTTGTTTCCCATCCACTCATCAAGGTTTCTCTTGAAGAGTGTTGGCGAGGAGCTCTGCCTAATGTAGATTGGAATCTTGTTCCAAAGCATGGGAAGTCTCTGGGACAGGAATGTATCCCTCTGGCAAGTCCTATTTATTGTTGTGGTGAGGTTTAGATCCCTAGAAGCATGTGGCTCGAGGGGATATGGTTTTCTTTAGGTGGAGCATGTCCATCAATTCTGGGTTGGACGTGGCTTTATATGTCAGGCAGAGATCACCTCTGAGTAGGTGGTATGCAGCTGAGTACAGCTGGGGTTTCTTCAGTCGAGCTGCATAGGGCATCTGTTTGAGGCCAGTGATCCTCTTGGTGAGGTACTTCTGTGGTCTTTCCAGCTGTTGCAGGTGTCTTGTAAGCAGGGTTGCCAGACGTCCCTATTTGGGCAGGACTGTCCCGAGATCAGCAGCCTGATCCCGAGTCCCGCCCTGCCATTTAAATCCCGGCCAGCCTCCGCTTTGTTTTTTTTTTTTTTTTTTGATTCTCCCGTATACCTGGCGTACGGGCCAATCAAAAATTGCTAAACACGGAGCTTCTTGTGTTCCGCATTAAACACGAGAAGCTCCGTGTTTAGCGACCTGATTGGCCCATATGCTGGTATACGGGCCAATCAAAAATCGCTAAACACGGAGCTATTTGTGTTGAATGCGGAACTGCAATGCATTAAACACGAGAAGCTCTGTGTGTTCCGCATTAAAGACCTTCTTTTTTTTTGGTTTTCACTTGCCGTGACCGACCTTCTTTTTTTTTTTTTGTCCCTACCTGGGGTGCTGGAAATCTGGCAACCCTGCTTGTAAGGTACATCCCAAATGGGGCGTTGTACTCTATGATGGGTCTGATGATTGATGAGTAGAGGGGCACAATTACCTCTCTTGATCTGGATGCGAACCCTTTTGTGATTAAGTGGGCCACATAGAAGGATTTCCCAACCACTTTGGCAATGTGATTATCAAAGGACAGATTACTATCTACTTGGGTCCCCAGATTCCTTATTACATTTTCCGTATTTAGGGGACTACCACCTATGTGGTAGTTTGTGGGTACTTAGTTTTTTCCAAAGGGATGACTATGCACTTTTTGGCATTTAGTTTGAGGCCATGATTTTGATACCAGGTATCAGTCTCAGTGACCCCCTTTTGGAGGATGTCTTTGTCAGCCAGAGAGTCAGTTATAGCCCCTAGTTTGCAGTCGTCTGCAAACTTGGTCAGTCATAGTCCTCCTGTGCTTGCCTGTACATCTGAGACGTATATGCCAAACAGGAGGGGTCCTAGGACTGAGCCCTGGGGAATGCCACTTGTAACCGGTTTATAGTCAGACCTAGCTTCCGCAACTCTCACCATGTGGGTTCTGTCTGTGAGCCAGTTGGCAACCCATCTTGTGATGTAGGGGTTTATGTTCAGGCTGGTGAGCTTGTCTATAATACCAGAATGGAGAATGGTGTTGAAGGCCTTTGCGAGGTCTAAGTAGGCTGTGTGTACCACCTTTCCCTCATCTATAGCCTTGGTAACTGTCTCAAAGAAGTCCACCAGGTTTAGGAGGCATGATCTGCCCTTAAAGCCGAACTGGGTAGGGTCCAGTGTTTGGAGGTTCCCAATGTCTCTGTTAATGAGTTCCATGATGATGCGCTCCACAGCCTTGCAGACCAAGCTAGTCAGACTTATAGGGCTATAGTTCCTGGGGTCTGTTATGACTCCACCTTTGTGGAGCGGAATAACCATTGCTGTGCACCACTCTGAGTACGTAGCCTGTGGAGAGGCTGAGTTTCAACAGTGTGTTTAGGTGAGGGGTTAGTTTGCCTTTGTGCTCATGTAGGACACAGCCTGGGACACCGTCCAGTCCTATTGATGCTGTATTTTTGGCTTTGGAGAGGGCTGTTTTACTCTGAGTGTCTGTGATTTCAGGGGCTCTGCATTCTTCTGGTATGGTTATGGGCCCTTTTGGGGGTGAGAGGGAGTGAAGTTTGCACTGAACCTGTCTGCCAGGATGTTGGCGATATTGGTCAGTTCTGTGTACATGTTGTATGTCCTATTGAATGTTTTCATGTTTCAGCCTGATGTATGTGCTAAAACAAATCTACACTGCAAATCTGAGATGGTGTCAGAAATTCTAAGTTTTGTATTATTTTCTCCTGTCAGATATAGAAGAAGCCACAGATTAATTTTCATCTGCCTGGGTTTTTCATTATTTGCTCCATGGCAAATCACCTTAGTAAGACATGGTTATATGTAAACTTACTCTTCATAAGTTCAATTTTCACATTTCACCAATAAAAAAATCTTCATTAATTCATAATTGCACAGAGAAGATTTTGTTTGAAAATGCATATTTCAGTTTCAGTGTAGTGTTCTGAAACATTTTTAGATGAAACTGCTTCAGTTTTTGGTTTGATGTGGTCATTCAATCACTGACAAATCAGAATTTGCAGGAGAAATTCTGACAGAGAATCAGAAGTCCTGGTTTCAGCATCATCTCACTGTGTGGCTTCAAGGACAAAACAGAAAACATAGTGTACACCATGTTTCTTGA
Organism: Protopterus annectens; assembly: GCF_019279795.1. Classification (NCBI taxonomy): domain Eukaryota; kingdom Metazoa; phylum Chordata; order Ceratodontiformes; family Protopteridae; genus Protopterus; species Protopterus annectens. Next base: position 103,085,135 of record NC_056739.1, read on the forward strand.
TATTGTAATTAAGGAATCAGTTCATTTATTTAATTCCTTTCTTCTGTAAAAGAGTCAGCAGTATGGAAAAATTCCAGGCATACTGTGAGCCAAAGAATGTAACGAATGTGATGTATTTTGTTTTATACCTGAAATCAAAGGGTCCAAGAAAATACAGTGCATACATCAGCGAGTTAAGACACATGATACATGATTGTTCGTAGGCTCCTACTAAGTTTATGACCAAAAAAGATCATTGAGAAGTACAGCCACCTCACCTAGTACTGTTGGGAGACTAACAGTGTCCCCCATTAAGTAGACTTTCTCCATATATCCCAGGTAAAAATTTGCAATCACCCATCCAAACTCGTTTTAAAAGGTTGCTCTGTAAGAGCAATATATTTCATAAATGAGATACATTTGATTAGGTATCTGTCAAGCCATTTGGTGGTGCTGATGTGGTAGAATATGCTTAGGTGTTTGCTTTACCACTGGTTCTTTTTAGGTGAAGGATTTCAAAGCATGCTTGGTCATTCAAAGCAGTGAAGGTTAAGGAAAAGATCCATTTTCAAGAGCGTGTATGACACTGAGTAGAGGGCCCATCAGTCAGTTACAGTAGCTTCCTACGAGATGCCATAAAGAATAAGTTATGCAAAGCAGAATAATGTTCTAACTGCTACATTGACATGGGTATAGAAAATCTGTTGTCATCCTATGTACCCAAGCCTGGAATTTGGACAACTGTATGGCTTCTTAGTTAGCAGTAGTCTAGTCTGTGGCAAAAGACATGAGACAAACTGTTAAAAGAATTTGTCAACACTGGAAAAAAGCCATATGTATGTATTGTGTGAGTTAATTGACAAGTGTTCAGTTAATAATGTATCTGTAACTGAGGGGTGGAGGTGTGCAAGATTGTGAAAGTAAAATGAAAATAAAACCCTAGAAACTGTAAAAATAATAAAATAAATGTGAAAATGTAGACAAATGCTGGTAAAGCGGTTGCAGGGAGTCATTATGTCAGGACAGCCAGACAGTGGGCAGCAAACTCATATTTTAATCAAGACTTATTTTGGGCTCAGAGAAGAACTATCCTGAATATAAGGCCTTTTTTTTTTTAGAGGAGATAAAGTAGTATTCCTTGCCAGTTAAGAAGCTAAATGCTGCCAAAGGTACAGGAATCTTACCTCAGAATGCCAAAGTGTGAGAGAGACAGTGATCTGATATGGTCTGGTTCATCCTCTTCTACTAGTATGGCTGCACCTTTAGCTTAGCTTGCAATTGGCCTGGTGCTAATGCAAAACTTTCCTAGACATCACCTCTTCCCAAGTCCCATAATTCCACATTCACTGTCATCCTGCCCAGACCTTGTTTGCCACCCATCAGATCATTAAGTGGTTCCGGACTTAGCTTTTGGATTGCTTCTTAGCAATGCTTTTTTTTAGGTTCATGGGTAAGTACTAGGCTAGCTGTTCTTGCATGCCATTTTAAGCCTAGCCAGTTTCACTTTTTGTGCTCGAATTTCTGTCCCATTTGGTTGCAGATAGGCCTTAACCATCCCATTGTCCTTTTTCCTTTGCTTTGTGAGCTATTTCCTGTTGTTTCTCCAGAACTGATCTTCAGCAATCTTATTGAGATTTGTTTAATACTTTATTTGCTGATGGGACTATGAGATTGGGCTGTCTTCCGTTTCCTGATTGTAGCCATATTCGCAGACCCAGCTTCTTAGTGGGCTGGCTCATTAGATGCCTGCTGATGGAATATGAATGGTCCCAAAGCTAGAAGGTGGTGATAACTTTTTTTTTTATTTTAAACCATTTGGGAAGCCTCTGTATGACTTTTTCCTCAAGCACGTAACTTTTCCCTTTTTGCCCACCAGTTCAGAGATCCAAAGTCACCCTTGTAGGAGTGGCGTCTGGGTTTTCATTACATCTTTCCCCTGTTTTCTCTGATTCCCAAAAAGTCTGCATGAAGAAAGCTGTAGTAATCGTCATATTCTGTTTTGTCCTTAAGACGTGTATTTCCTGTGCTTTGAACTCACTCGAGTGTTTTCACAGTGTTGCAGTCCTGGTTAGCCTCCCTCCAGCCTCCTGACTTCTCTATGCTTTCTACCTTTACTCTTTTTGGACATATCTTATGGCCATGGTATTTACTTTTTACTGGAGGTGTTCCACACCATGCAATTGCTTCCTATTTTGGGGGCTCCTGACATCTGGGGCAGTAAAAACCTGCTGCATGTTTTATACCCCTGACAACCTGACGTCATGGAAGAGGCGACAGCATCCAACACAGAAATCCCAAGACTCTGGTATTCGGGCCAACTGAGGGCTACCTGCAGGCAGATAACACAAATGTGATGACTGCAACAGTGAATACACTCGAGGCTCTACATTTATGGTAAGTGTACACAGCTGTACTATCTGTGTGGTTCACCATCCTCTACAGTTCCTACCTACCCCCACCTTAGCATGGAGTGAGTGTGGATTGGTTATGTGTGTTGTGGCTGTTTTCGTGTCATGCTCAGAGTGGCCATATCCAGTCTGGAAAGGATGGTGATACGTCAGGAATTGTGTGATTGGGGGAGGAGCTGAAGCCTGGGAAAGGTTGGCATTGATGCAGAGGTAATTGTGTGCAGAAGCTGCTGTCATAGCAGTAGAGAAGGATGAACCATGACCGTGTAGATCTGCCATTACTGTAAACCTGTAACTTTTATATTTTATACATTGGCCTAACATGACACTGCAAATGGAACAAGTCTGTATTTTTGTAGCATGTATAGGAATTGAAACCAGAAGGAGGAGCTACTTCCATGTAAACTTTGATATCACTATGGTTAAAGTTGGGAATTTACTTATTCCAGTAAAATAATGTCAACTTGTTTGACTGTTGCTCTAGATATCCAGATGTCATTCAGCTTAAATATACTACAGCTACTTGTAGTGCACACACATTCCCAGATGTTGTCACTGGCAGTGGGAGTGATGGTAATAGGCTGTTGCATAGAGCTCCCTAGAATTTCTAACTAAGGGAGAGAATGGTTTACAGGCCAGTGCACACAACACTGCAGAAGCTCTGAGTGGCAGAAGGAGGTAGGGCGAAAAGGCTGGTGCAGAGGACACCAAAGGTCTCACTGGCAGATGAAAATGTAACGGACTAGTGCACAGCATGCCAAAGAAGCTCTCATTGGTGGAGGGATGGATAATATGCCGATGAGCACACATAAGTTTTCATTTGCAGTGGAGGAGGTAACAGGTCAATGTATAGAACAAATGTTGTTCATGCACTGGGAGGACGAACAGTAAACTGCAAAAATCTGCACTAATAAACCACAATTTTCTTTCTCTCTTTTGCCAGAACTGCAGTTGCTTTGCTTTTTTTCTTGTCTTATCATATTTGCATCTCTTTTTCAGAGGAGGTCCATCAGCATTTTGCCCGCTATGAAGTGGAATATTTACAGTTTGCATTTCGCTGGATGAATAATCTGTTGATGAGGGAATTGCCACTAAGATGCACTATCAGGCTATGGGACACTTATCAGGTGAGCAGTCATATGCTGTACCATGTAGTCACAACTTGCACAGCCGTAGTGCATGGTAAGTTTCTGTGAGCAGTATTATATGTACAGTACTCTTAAAAAAAAAAAAAAAAAAAAAAAAAAAACACGTTACTGACTGCATATACCTAGATATAATCTCCAGGTCTGTGAGTGGTATATATATGTAAGTATGAATGTGGACTTGTGTGGTACATGTACAGGGCTTACAAAAAATGTGTTGTTCAACTTGCATCGATAGTGAGGAGACAGCTCAGTATGAACTCTAAAATGAAAATCTGTTTTTTTCCATCATTTTTGTGATATTGTTCTGAACATACTTTTATAAATCAAGACAGTGAGAGGTAAAATGCATGATGTTAAGTTGTCAATCTCACCTTCATTCTTGCTGGATGGGTTTGGAGCCGACCCTCGGCTCCGACTCGGCCAATACTAAAGCTCGAGAGCTTATTCCACCGGCTCGAGGCTCCCCTATATCCCACAATGCCAGGCAGTAACTACCCAGATCTCGTTTGCCGCTTAGCTGACGAGGTGCTTTCTTCTACCAGCTCTGGCAGGTTAGTGAGTTTTCTTGTTAAAAAACTTCAAATTTCTACCCCTATCTTTTCTATTTAGTTTAGTTTTTATACAGAGTATCCCTTTAGTTTAAATTGGGTCCCCCTTGTGTTTGAATTCCAGTTTTATCCCCTTTTTAACTTTTAGGCCTTTGGCCCACTCCCTTTTTTTTTTTTCCTCTGTCCTTTCAGTGTGACTGGATTTTTATTTGGTTAAAGGGTGTGTCTGTGTGTTGTGTTTGTGTTTCATACATCCTTTTCAGGATGTCTAAAGACTCCAAGGTCTCAGGCTTCAAGAAGTGTGATTCGTGCTGTCAGAAAATGTCTCTGACAGACGGTCACACTTCTTGTGTCTATTGCCTGGGACCTTTGCACCTACAGGACTCGTGCTGTTTGCCATGCATTCAGCCCTAGAATCCTGCAGGAACGCAAAAACAAGCTCATACTTCGAGGCTTGTTAAAGCCTGAAGGTCCCCCAACCCAGTCTGCATCGGGGAAGCCTTCTAAGACTTCCAGGCCGTCGGCGCCAGCTACTGGGAGCATTAAAGCTGCTTCAACATCGGCTCCGGCTGGAGTCAAGGTTTCGAAGTCTCATACCGTTACCTCGGCTCCGGCCGGAGACGAGGTTGTCAAGACTCAGTTGTCTCCGATAGGCTTATCGGAGCCACCTTCAAAGAAGAGGTCTAGGTCCCCTTCCATCGGCTCCATCCACTTGGCTCCGGGATCCCCTCTTCTGTCGGAGCAGAGCCATAGGTCTCATTCCTCTCAGTCCTCCAGGCTGTTCGACCATGACTTACAAAGGGTGGTGAGTAGACTTCTCAAGTCCGAGGCACTGGCCCAAATGCTGCTTAGCCCTACTCAACAGTCAGTGGCTATTCCCATCCCTGATTCTATTCCTCCTCCGACTCCTTTGAGTTCGGAGCCGGGGCTCATCGGAGCCGTGGCTGTCGGTGCTTCGGAGCCGATACCTTCCCTTTTGGCTCAGTCATCTGCTCCGATTTCCTCCTTGGAGGGATCTTGGCGCAGAGCTTCCCTCATCGGCTCTGAGGGGGCGAGTGGCATCGGACCCTTGTCCGACCCCGTTCTCCCTCTCGGGGCGTCGGCACTGCTGAGTTCGGCTCCGACATCGGCCTCGGAGCCGTCCCTGTCAGTACCGGGGGGGGTCCTTGTCTCCTCGGAGCGGGGACCTCTGGCCTTGGCTGATAAGGGCACCTTCGAGGTAATGCGGAGCGCACTAGACCCATTGTCTACCCCACAATCAGCTCCGTCAGCTCCTCCCTCTTCAGTGTCTGCGGTGGTTTCTACCCACCCCCTTGTAACAGACCGTAGAGAGCCAGCTCCTCAGGTTTCCCCATTGGGAATATCCTCCTCTTCCGAGGCCTCTCCTGATCTGGTAGGAGAACCCCCTCGGAAGAGACAGTGCAAGAGGAAGCACATTGACTCACCTGAGTCTGTCACCTCTGACAACGACTTGGAGGAATCTGAAGGTTCCCCTCAGTCCCCCTCTGAGGATGTCTCTTTTGCTGACATCCTTGAAATCCTGAAACAGAGGGGGAACTGGCCCGCCCATAACCCTTCAGAGGATGAGTCGGTTTACCTTGAGGCGTTTGGCTCTCGCCCTTCCACCTCCTGGGTGTCCCCTCCCTTTGACCCCCCTTATAGAAGTGGTGGCAAGGAAGGCTTGGACGGCCCCTGATTCAGTGGAACCTACCCCAAGGAGGCCGTCAAAATTTATTACTGCCTCTAAAGAGAAAGAGTTTCTATCTAAAGGTGTCTCTGTTGATGCCATGGTGGTGGTCGCAGCCACTAAGAAGGAATTAGCCGATCCTTCGGTACCTGTCCATCCTCCTAATAAGGACCAATGACAGGTACGGTAAGCGGATGTTTTCATCAGCGACCTTTTCCATGCGGTCGCTGAACTACTTGTGTCACTTCACCCGTCTCCAGAGGGATTTGCTCAAGGATATGGGTGAGACCATGCAGGATCCAACAGCTGAGGGGTTCCAAGACAAAATGAACTCCCAGTTGGCAACCCTGAATTCTATTGTCAACTCCTCCATGCGGCTTATCTCATATGCGGCTGATGGGGCGAGTAGGGCCGCAGGCACAGGTGTAGCTTTATGACGTCACTCCTGGATGCGGCTTTGCAATTTTGCGGACCCTTACAAGGTGTCCTTCACCAATTCCCCCTTTGATGGCTCAACGTTGTTTGGACCTTAGGTGAAGGATAAATTGACTAGGTGCGAGCTGGAAGGTAAGACTCTCTCTGCTGTGGGAGTCTGTTTTTCTACCCCTTCTAGACCTTATCCAAAAGGTCAGGGGGGGGGGGATGTGGTTCCGCAAACCACAGGGAGTCTCATCTGACACACAAGGTCGATTCCCCTCTAGAGGCAGAGGGGGGGATAACAATAGATGCCACCCTAGGGGCAGAGGTGGTCCGCAAAACCAGGGTAGCAGAGAAGCTTTCTCTGATAAACCCTTTCAGCATCCCTGAGGAGCTGCCCGGCTGTCCACCTTCGGAGACAGTCGGGGGAAGATTATCACTGTACCCAAAAGCCTGGCTTTCCCTCACTCAAGACAAATGGGTACAGTCAATCATATCCGAGGGTTACAAAATTCCCTTTATTCACATCCCATCCCACCCCAAAGGATCCCTTCCAGATGTTCCACCCAGTCTAAGGGAACAAGCAGCATTAGAAATATCAAAGCTGCTGTCAAAAAGAGCTATCCATCCAGTCCCAGCAGACCAGCAAGGATCCAGAATCTACTCCAAATTCTTTTTGGTACCAAAAAAAACAGGGGACTGGAAACCAATACTGGATCTCAGCAAGTTAAACAATTATATCAAAAAAACAAAATTCCGGATGGTCACGCTACAGTCCATTCTACCCTTCTTGGGTCAGGACAATTGGATGTGCTCGATAGACCTTCAGGATGCGTACTACCATATCAAAATGCACAGACGCTCCAGGAGGTTTCTCCGCTTCAGGCTGGGAGCCAGTCACTACCAGTTCAGAGCCCTGCCCTTTGATCTCACTACAGCTCCCCGAGTGTTTACCAAATGCATTGCAGTGGTCGCGGCTCACTTGAGACGTCAAGGATTCCAGGTGTTTCCATATTTGGACGACTGGCTCCTTACCGCCACCACCAGACTTCAACTGCTTCTATCCAGAGACTTCACCATCCGAACTTGCCAAGCTCTAGGCATTTCAATAAATTTTGAAAAATCTGTCTTGTTGCCTTGTCAATCTATTACCTTTATAGGCGCCACCTTAGACACAGTCCATCTTTCCGCCAGACTTACAGAGCAGAGAGTATTAGATATCCGCAAACAAGTTTACCTTCTACTTTAATGCAACAAGGTCAAAGCCAGGGTAGTCTTGAAGGTATTAGGACTCATGGCAGCTACTATTACACTTCTCCCATTAGCTCGTTTTCACATGCGGATCCTCCAGTGGATGCTGTTTACTCCATGGTCCTTCCAACAGCTCCTGATGTCTCACATCGTCCTACTAACTCAGTTATGCAAGAATCACCTGTCTTGGTGGATCACATCACCTCAAGTTCTCCAGGGCAGACCCTTCATTCTCCCCCCCCCCCAATCGCCACGGTGACAACGGACGCCTCCCTGATCAGGTGGGGGGGGATTATCAAGGCAGGACAGTCCAGGGCACGTGGCAACCTTTCGAGTGCCACTTGCACATAAATGTCTTAGAGATGAGAGCAGTGCTTTTAGCATTGCAAGCCCTTCAGGACTCTCTTCCCACAGGGACTATTGCAATTCATACGGACAACATGTCCGTAGTGTGGTACATCAACAAACAGGGCGAAACCAAGTCCTACCCCTTATGTCGAGAGGCACTCAGACTTTGGCAGTGGGCGATTTCTTCTCAGCGTTTTCTGATAGCAACGCACATTCCCGGGAAGTCCAACGTGATTGCGGACAAGTTGAGCAGGGCCATTCTCATTCCTCACGAGTGGTCTCTAAAAAAAATCAGTGCTGGAAGAAGTCTTTCAAAGATGGGGCCGGCCTTGCTGCGATCTTTTTGCTACTCCCCAAAACAGCAAGTGTCACGACTTCTTCACTCTCTTCCCGTTACCAGGCCATCCCACCAGAGACGCTCTAGTCCACGATTGGCCCCGGGGACTTCTGTATGCTTTATCCCCCTTTCCACTGATCTCTCAATTAATTCAGAAAGCTATCGCTTTGAGAGTCACCATGATCCTCATTGCCCCTTAATGGCCTCGACAGATATGGTTTCCGTTCCTCCATCATTACCTGTTGTAGCAGCCTTGGCATCTGGACCTGGTGCCAGATCTTTTGACCCACCAGTCGGGCCAGCTGCACCACTCCCTTCAATCTCTCAACCTCACAGCGTGGTTTCTCCGATTCCTACCCTAGCCAGGCTTCCCTTAATCTCTCATTTGGTCCGTAACATCCTGATAGCCTCTCACAAGTCTTCTTCCAGGAGGATTTATAATAGTAAGCGGAAACGTTTTTCCTTCTGGGCAGCATCAAAAAATATAGACCCCTTCACTGCACCTATCCAGTCTATCCTAGACTTTCTGGCATCGCTCTTTCATTTAGGCTCTTCCTCATCTACCATTAGAGTACAACTAGCTGCTATATCTAACTTTCATGTAGGTGTCTCGGACTCCAGTATCATGTCCCATAAACTCTGCAAAGCCTTTTTAAGAGGTGTTTTTTTCTGCTCAAGCCCCCAATCAAAGATCCCCTACCTCAATGGGACTTGAATTTGGTCCTAGCATCCTTGATTCTCCCCCCCTTCGATCCAGCGGCTTCATGCCCTCTTAAGTTGCTCTCATGGAAAACACTTTTTCTAGTAGCCATAACATCAGCTAGAAGGGTATCTGAACTTCATGCTCTTTGCAGTCGTCCTCCTTACTTAGTTTTCCATAAAGACAGGGTGTCCCTCCGGACTAATCCGTCCTTCTTGCCTAAGGTTTCCTCTGAGGCAAACCTAAACTAGACGATTGATCTCCCCGTCTTCTTCCCTGATTATTCCAACAGGTCGGAACAAAAGTTACAATTTCTAGATGTCCACCGCCAACTTAGATATTATTTAGACAGGACTAAACAGTTCAGGAAATCTGATCAGCTTTTCCTGTCTTATGCAGAAGGGAAATTGGGCCTTCCAGTTACTAAAGTGTCCCTTTCATGATGGCTTACCTCTATGATAACCTTCATCTATGAAATCAGACATCAAAAACTGCCTTCAAGACCTACAGCTCATTCAACTAGGGCATTAGCTACATCTGTAGCTTTTCAGGACAGGCTACCAATAGATTCCATTTGTGCAGCAGCCACATGGGCTTCTCCTCATACCTTTATTTTGCATTACAAATTGGATATGGCCTCCAGAAACCGTGCCAACTTTGTTTCCACTGTTCTCAAGAGTCTGTTCCGATAGGCCACCTGGGGTAAGGTGCTAGGGACGCGGTCCCATCCAGCAAGAATGAAGGCGAGATTGACAACTTAACATTAAGAAGTTATGTATCTACCATAACGTTCCATGTTAGTTGTCTTCTTCTCACCTTCTTTCTTGCGTCCCACCCTCCTTCCCCCTAGCCTGGACAGACCGATAGGAATATTTGGGATCTTTCATTGGGATTTTTTCCTTCCCACATGTTCTAACACCTCTATTCTCCCTTTTTATGTTTCTGGTAGTTTACCAACAGTTTTATATATAGAGGTGGGTTCTTTTTCTCTCTTCTCCATTCTATGGAGACCAGAACTGCTTGGTTTTAGCTATCAAACGAGATCTGAGTAGTTACCGCCTAGCATTGTGGGATATAGGGGAGCCTCGAGCCGGTGGAATAAGCTCTCGAGCTTTAGTATTGGCCGAGTCAGAGCCGAGGGTCGGCTCCGAACCCATCCAGCAAGAAAGAAGGCGAGAAGAGGACAACTAACATGGAACGTTATGGTACGTACATAACTTCTTATTCTTTAGACAGAACATTAGCATTAAATGGAGCACAGCTAACCCATTCATCATGTTAAATGAGATGTAAAAGTGTTCTAAGTATATCATGAGCTGCATTAAATGTAAAGTGGAATAAAAAATATGATACTGGGGACACTGCTGGATTTATATATAGGATATCCATTTTTCTCTTTGTTCATTTTTAAGAAGCTCCCACGTTCGCAGTGTACAGCATACATTGTCACACTTCATGGTATCAAGAATCACAAGATGCCAACACACCTCACTCTTTAACTCATCAGTTCTTTTCTGCCATTCAGAGTCTGAGTTTCAGTCCTTGCATTCTTCGTAGAAAAGTTCCTGCATTTTATACCTAAACTACGTAATCCATCCTGTTCACAAGTCAGAACCAAGGGTTGCATTATTTTACTGCTTAGGGAAGAAGCATGATATAAAATATTGCCATAATTTGCAACATTTCTGACTTAATTCCCAAAGAGACAAGAATCTTTCCTACATCTAATCTTAGGGAATGGTGGTTGCTGAGAGTGACCACTACAGGTACTTAGAAAAAGGATTTTCGCTACAGCTATGGGCCTGTACTAGAGCACCATCAGAAAAAGAAGAAAGCAGCAGACAGGCATCTGTCATATCCCCCCAGATTTAAGTCCCCCCCCTAAAAATAGCCTTATGGTCCCCAAGTGTTATGTCCTTATCCTCAACTAGCAAATGTTCATTTTCATAACTGTCTTCTGCATTGGCAGATGGCAAGGGACTTGTGCAGGATTGCGGGATGCATCCAAGCAGTTGCCACAGAGGGTAATTCCCAGGCTTTAAACACTGTCTTGGGAGTCTCTCCTTCCCTAAAATCTTCCTTTAGTGTTCCTACTGATTTGTTTTTTTCACTTCATTTAACATTATTGGAGCTATCACACTTTCCTCCTCTTGCTCTGCCAACTACAGATTCATTTCCTCAATGAAAGTTGCCATTTGATTGATCCTATCATTAATTTTCCATGTACTCTGTAAATCTTTATAAAAAAATCTCTAATTGCCTTTGAGATATTTATGGCTCCTTTTCTATCCTGCCCATCCTGGGGTCCCAAATTTTCACATTCCCCTTTCTATTTTGCACTGTTTGAGCTTTTGTGATCTAGAATTGCTTTAAATGTTAATCTATGAGTTTTTTTTCACTCCCTTGTTTATTTTCTGTAAATGGTCTTCCACTTTCTGCTTGTGTCAACTAGCTCACCGCTTTCTGCTGTTGTCGACTCCCTACGATATTTTGAGGTGCTTTTATATTTGCCAGAACCCGAGGTTATGGCCTATTACTCCTTTCCAATAATACCTCTCAGTCATCTGAAACTGCTCCTTATCTGTCAGTTTTTAAATCCTCCCAATTGTCTATAATATCCCCACCATTGCTATTTAACTCTCTATGCTCTTCTTCAAGATGTTCTTCGTTCCACATTGCTGCAGTCCTTACTATTGGGTAGTCCGCTGTCCAGTCGGCCCGAATACCAGAGTATATGGCTGACGTCGGTCAGGGCGCATTAGACTGACGTCAGTACGTCAGGGTACTAATGCGCATGACCGACGTCATATCCTCAGTCTTTTTTGCCGCATGGTCCGATGCAGAAGCAGTTTTGCGAGTGCAGGTTGGCGTTCTGAAATATTTCCGAAACCGGAGTATCAGACCGAATCAGAGTTGGCTAAGTACCCCGTTGGGGAACATTTTGGTTTTTACTTGCCTCAGTATTTAACCGGATGTCAGAAAAAGTGAATAACTGTATTTCTTGTGGGAAACAGATACCTCATAGGGATTACCATACCTTGTGTATACCTTGTTTAGGGCCTGAGCACGACGTTGTTGGATGCCGCTCTTGTGCTAGGTTTAACAAACGCACTATTAAGAGGAGGTTAGACTGTGCCAGGTTAGTGTTTGGGAAGCGTTGCAATTATAAAATGCCGCCGGATGCTCCGCCCGCTTCGTCAAGAAGCGCAAAGACAAAACAGGGAAGCCTAGGGGTGATGAACCGGCAGTCCCGGACGCCGGTTCTTTAGAAGGCTCAGTGGAGCCAGAGGTATTGCCAGGAGTTTCTTTGGAGTCTCAGGCAGAGACTTTACTGTTACAGGATGTGCCTTCTCAGGAGGTAGGCCAGGCTGAGGGGCTTCTCACGTAACTGTTCTTCCCTCTGTTCCCAAGGTAGTTAGAGCCTCTCCTTCTGTTGCCAAAACTTCTTTGAGAGGTAGGGCAAGTTTAGCTTCAGTGGGGCTTCTCCTAGCACTTCAGGTTCTGTGCCTAAGAAACATATGCTTAAAATGGCAGAAGATTTGATTACTATGATTAGAGGTTCTATGCCCCCTCCTGATAAGAGGCCTAGGGTGGAACCTGAGTTTGAGTGTTTGGAACAGTATTCAGAGGCTTCAGAGTCTTCTGGAAGATTTGCAGGAGTTTCCTCCTTATTCTGATTCTGATGTGGATGATTCCACTCCTACAGCTTCTCCTCCTGAGGATTTCTCATTTTCAGAGACTCTGCATTCCATGAGAGAACACTTTAAATGGGAAGGCCAAGATTACTCTGATTCCAGGAAAAGGCTTAGGGAATTCTTATTTTACCCCAACATAGGCCCTTAGCTATACCTCCTGTGTTGAATGTGGTGGAAGATGTTTTTGCAGAGGCTTCCCTGAACCCTGACTCTTTGCCTCCTGCTCCTGTTAAACCTGATAGGTACTATAGGGTGCCCGAAGCTCATAAGTATTTGTTTAAGAGTCCTAGGGCGGATCCAGAAACTGTTTCTCAGGGGCCTAAAGGTGTTAAGGCCTCTGTGGTTAAAAATCCTGTTCCCACTGATAAAGAGGCAAGGGCTTTGGATAGGTGGGGAAAGAAAGTGTATACTTCTTCCACTCTAGCCATGAGAGCGTTGAATTGTCAGTTTCACATGCTAAAATATCAAAATTATCTCCTTTCGCAATTGAAATCTAAGGTGGATGCTTTAGCGGAAGGTATTGAGTGTAAAGAGTTGCTGGATTTAGTTCATGTGTCTGAACACGTAGGTAAGCATTCTTTGCAATGTGGTTTTGATGCTGTACAGGCCTCTTCGAGGGTGGCTGCTACTAGTTCTGTTCTTCGCAGGCATGCCTGGTTGAGGGATCAGAATTTAGCTGAGCATGTTAAGACAAGGATTTTGGATGCTCCTTTACAGTCTGATGTGTTGTTTGGTTCGCCTGTGGAAGCAGTTTTAAAGAAAATGGAGGACAAAGCTAAGTCTATGCAAACTGTTAAAGATTTTTGCAGGTGCAGCCACCAAGTTTAGTAGAAATTGGCCTGCTAAGGGGTGGACATATCCTGCTTATGACTCCCAGTCTAGGGGTAGGTCTAGACGTGGTAGGGGCAGAGCTCAAGGTTCTTTTAGGCCTAGAACAGGGAGTTCACCTGCTCAGACTTCTGGTGAGGGCAGGGGTCAGTCCTTTCGTAAACAGACCCAATGACCTGCCTTTTCAGCTGCCAGAAGATTCTCGTCTGGCAGCTCCTTTGGGAGGAAGACTGTCTCTTTTCAAAGAAAATTGGGATTTAATTACTCAAGACAGATGGGTGTTGGATATCATTCACCACGGTTACAGGTTTTATTTCCATACATTGCCCCCTTTCAAAGGCATGCCAGACGTTCCTCCTCCACAAAGAAAAGAGGCTCACAAGCAAATTTCTCAGTTACTCCAGATGGGGGCCATTCAGCCAGTCCCTGTATCAGAAAGGGGCCTAGGATTTTATTCTCGCCTGTTCCTAGTACCAAAGAAGGGGAACACATGGAGACCAATTTTGGATTTATCTCTCCTCAACACTTATCTGGACATTCCAAAGTTCAAGATGTTGACGTTACAACAGCTTTTACCTCTGCTGGGCAAAGATCACTGGATGGTAACCTTAGATCTCAAGGAGGCTTATCTTCATGTGCCTATAAGGCTAAGTTGCAGGAAGTATCTGCGGTTTCGAGCTGGAAATTTTCATTATCAGTTCTCTGCATTGCCCTTTGGCTTATCTACTGCGCCCAGAGTATTCACAAAGGTTCTGGCTCCAGTGATAGCTTTTTTCAGGCTACAAGGAATTCAAATCTATCCTTACTTGGACGACTGCCTGATTCTGGCTCAAGAAAAGGAAGACCTTCTACAGCATCTGGAATATGTTATAGCAGTGCTAAGATGCCTGGGGTATTCTGTGAACGAAATAAAGTCCAGTCTAGTACCCTCTCAAGACTTGTGCTTTCTGGGTGTGAGACTGAATACAGCAGCCCAGATGGCCTTTTTAACCCCGGACAAACAAAAGAGTCTATCACATTACTTCCATCAACTATCTCATCAGTCCGTGCTGACTGCAAGGACAGTCCTTCAAGCATTAGGGTTCATGGCATCTTGTATTCTGGTGCTTCCCAATGCCAAACTGCATATGAGGAAGCTACAATGGTATCTCAAAATGTATGGACACAGCACTGCCAGGATTTGGACACTGTCATTCAAATAATACCTTGCCTTCAAAAAGAATTTTTGTGGTGGGCTCAGGAATGTCACCTAAACAAGGGACTCTCTGTGACCCGGCCAGAGGCGAGTCAGATTTTAACGACAGATGCCTCGGACATTGCTTGGGAGCTCATCTAAATGGAAAGTGGATACAAGACAAGTGGCCTGCCAGACTACAGCATCTACATATCAACATGAAGGAGATGTTAGCAGTCCAGTTTGCATTAATGGCTTTCAAGGAGTTACTTCTTCCAGGGCAGGTGTTGATTCTAACAGACAACACAACTGTCATGTGGTACATCAACAAACAAGGGGAACACATTCTTACCCATTGTGCAGGCAAGCAATGATTTTATGGGAGACTGCGCTCAGCTTGCAACTAACTCTTCAGGCAAGGTTTCTGCCGAGCACAGAACTCCTTAGCAGATGTGTTAAGCAGACAAATCATGGATCCCCACGAGTGGAAACTGGATCTTCATGTATTTCAAAGGTTGACAGTGTCCTGGGGAACTCCAGACATAGATCTGTTCGCTTCTCCACTAAACCACCAGCTGCCAAAGTTTTGCACAAAGAGGTTACATCACACAGCTTGGAAAGTGGATGCTCTCTCTTTCAGTTGGGAAAATCTTCATGTGTATGCGTTTCCACCTCTTCCTCTTCTTCCAAAGGTACTTCTAAAGGTCAGACAAGACAAGCCAAGGATGATTTTAATAGCTCCAGATTGGCCTCGGCAGCACTGGTACCCATTACTGAGGAGTCTAGTAAAGAAGCCTCCATGGCCTTTACCCTTGATTCCGCACCTGTTGTCTCAGAGAGAAGGCCACCTGCTCAATGTCAAGCTTCGCTCTCTTCATCTAACAGCATGGCATATTCTGTTTTGAGAGACAGCCGGTCTCAACTTCCTCAACAAGTTTTAAATGTGATTATGGAAGCTAGAAGACCTAGTACAAGGAAAGTGTACGCAGAAAAATGGAAGAGATTTTTATTTTGGAGTGCAGCAAGGAATTTGGATATTTCTGAGCCTAATTTGAGTGTGGCTCTTCAATATCTTACTGAGTTATTGGACGAAGGTTTGTCCTTCTCTTCCATTAAGATTCATGCTGCAGCAATTTCAGCTCACTATGATTGTGACCCTCCATTGTTTTCGCATCCTTTGTTCAAGCAGTTTCTCAGAGGGGCAAAGAATATAAGACCCCCACGTAGAGCTCCTACTCCTGCTTGGGATCACAATTTTGTGTTGGAAAAACTTACTCTACAACCTTTTGAGCCTGCGGGTACTGCTGATTTGAAATATTTGTCATGGAAGACTGCTTTTTTGTTGGCTATTACTTCTGCAAGAAGGGTTTCTGAGTTGCAGGCCCTTATGGCAGTAGAGCCCTTTCTGATTTTCCATAAGGATAGGGTATCATTACGCACTAATCCTTCCTTTATGCCTAAGGTGGTTTCTAGTGTGGCTTTAAACCAAACTATTCATTTGCCCACTTTCTATGCAGATCCCCAAAATAAAGGGGAAAAGATTTTGCACACTTTAGATGTACATAGGCAGTTGCGTTATTATTTAAGCAGGACTAAGGACTTCAGGCAGTCTCAGCAGTTGTTTGTTTCTTTTGCTTTGAGTTCTCAGGGCAAGCCTGTGTCTAAGCAAACTATTTCTAAGTGGATTGGGTTTTGCATTTCATTTTGTTATTCCCATCATGGCAAGGAGATTCCAGCTGGGATTAGGCCTCATTCCACTAGGGCTACTGCCACTTCAACAGCATTTCTAAGGGCGGTGGCAACTAAGGATATTTTGGAGGCAGCTACATGGAGTTCAGTGCATACTTTCTCTAAGCATTATCACCTTCCTCTCTACTCTAAGTCTAGGGCTGGTTTTGCCACAGCTATTTTGCAAGGCATGTTGTCAGCTCCTGCTTCTTTATGATTTGCCAGCCTCCCTTACCTCTGCTTTGGGATTCTACCCAATAGTAAGGACTGCAGCAATGTGGAACGAAGAACATAGTACAGTTTTGTACCTACCATAAATGTAGATGTTCGAGGATCCACATTGCTGCAGTCCAATTTACCCTCCCTCCTTCCTCTCTGTGTTTAGGGGTGGTTGTGTAGGTGAGGTTATATGTTGATATTTTTGTATATATTTCTGTATATATTGTACATATTTTTGGTGCAGGTATTTTGGGCCTTGTCTTTTTAGGGTCTTCTGACATCTGGGGCAAGAAAAGACTGAGGATATGACGTCGGTCATGCGCATTAGTACCCTGACATACTGACGTCAGTCTAATGCGCCCTGACCGACGTCAGCCATATACTCTGGTATTCGGGCCGACTGGACAGCGGACTACCCAATAGTAAGGACTGCAGCAATGTGGATCCTCGAACATCTACATTTATGGTAGGTACAAAACTGTACTTTCTCTGCTGTACTTCATTTTATATTTTTTTCCTCTTTCTGTATAGAAAATGCCAGTGCTTTGTCTTGTCTTCTTGAACTAATGTTATGATCTGAAATTGGATTGGGGTATGTTCCATGACACATATTGGGTGAATTTTAAATTACTTCAAATAACTGTACTCCTGTCAAATATATCCCCTATCTAATCTTGACAAACTATTTTGCTTCTGCGAGAAGGTGTATTTTCTTTCCTTATGTAGCACACAGGTCATATAATCCAATCCAAAAGTCTTCAAGTAAGATCTTAAAAATGTCTATTCTTTAGATATTGCTACCCTTCTCGATCCTCCTGAGGCATTTAGTCTGTCTGTAACCATGAACCAGTCAGCAGATGCTATCATTATTCCTTGGTGGTAGCTTATTATTTCACTAAGCTTATTCTTTTTGGTAGTCCTTTTTAGGCTCTGAGCTTGTGCTTCTGATTTTCTAGTTTCCCTATCACGGGCAGCCTGGGTGTGGGTACAGACCAGGCTTGACTGTGTTTCTCAAATATAAAAGTTGCTTTGTTCATGAGAGTGGATTTTATTGTGCTCTTGAGGTGCCTGAGACTGCCTCTCCGTACATTTTGTTAGCCTCTTGCAGCTGATCTCAAGTATTAGGGTCCTGAATTTGTAGTCTTCCCACAAAACCTTGGTTGGATTTTCTCTCCCATAGCCTTCCAATCACTGCTGATAGGTAGCTTCTGACAAGGGAGTACTTGAGGGCTTGGTTTCTCCTGGTGAAGTTATAGTTGTTAAGGTCACCTTTTGGCTCAGCATGTGTAGGTCCATAACGGGGCTCTTTCTTCAGGCTAGGCTGGATTGTTGCATTACAGAGTTTTGTTTAGCTCCTCCAGTCCCCTCATGTGGTAGCAGGATCTGAGACAACTGTATTTGGACATTGTGTCCGGAGGTGTAGCATTCCAGAGGTCAGGCCCTCTGCTTCCTAGAGGATCAAAAGCCTTACCTTCTTTTGCTTGGCTAATAGTAGGGGTGGGGGTCATGGTGGCTGGGTTAACAGGTTTGGTAAGCAAGTTCAAGACCTACTGGCTGCTGAGGAGCTTGATGACCTGAATCCAGTGCTGGAACTTGTGGGACCCAGGTAGACATAAGGTCTTCTGCCATTCGAAGCATTTGTCACTGTGGCATGGGAGTAGATGCATGCGCTTTGGTCGTCGGTTTTCTAGGCATAGCGTGTACTCTAGGCCTAAGAAATTCAGCAGTTATAGATAAAAATGAAGTCATCGGTTTGAGTCGATCATCGGTTGAGAAAAGAACTGCCTCAGAAGCTGGTGCCTGTACAGCGGCTCCGGACTCATCCAACGTAGAGA
This sequence comes from Protopterus annectens, assembly GCF_019279795.1. Classification (NCBI taxonomy): domain Eukaryota; kingdom Metazoa; phylum Chordata; order Ceratodontiformes; family Protopteridae; genus Protopterus; species Protopterus annectens. The sequence continues at coordinate 103,103,437 of NC_056739.1, forward strand.
CATCCGCAGGTTCCATAGCCGAAGAAGAGTCTTGCGGCATACCGGACTCCGAATGGGTCTCGGTAGAGGCCTGCGAATCAACTGAAGCGGGCATCAGGGGCTGCGAAAGCACCTCACTGAGTACCGGCGAACTGGCGACTAGCTTAACGGAAGCGTCGTTGACAGCTTTGGACCTATGTGGTCTGTCTCTATCTTTATCCTTACTTTTTTTGGAATATCGGTAGTCAGATGGCTTACCGAAGCCATTTCAGAATACAGAGCCCAAGAACTAAAGAATTTAGCAACAATGAGAGCCCGATGAATGGTTCGGGCGTCGAACAAGGCACAAAACCGACAGCGAGGTACGTCATGGACCTAAACAAGTAACGCAGTAAGAATGAAAATCTCTGTGTGGTATTTGCTTTCCACAGGCAAGACAACTGTCAACTTTTTCTAACATCGGTTAGAGCAAGAAAAAAGGATCCCCAATGGGATACTTAGCTCTAGAAGACTTCAGGATTATTCAATTTGTAAACGAAAATTCAGGTAGCAGGAGACCGGCACTTGAGAACCGCTTCTGCTTCGGGATCCTCGGCAAGAAAGACTGATGTAATGGCGTCGGCTGCCTGTTTTTATACCCCTGACGACCTGACGTTAGAGTCCTGGAGCGACAGCATCTGACACAGAAATACTAAGTCTCTGGTATTCGGGTCGACTGAGGGCTACCTGCAGGCAGATAACCTGTGTGTGATGACTGCAACAGTGAATACTAACATCTACATTTATAAGTGTACACAACTGTATTGTATGCATAGATCTCATTTAAGAAGGTGAAAAGATACAGAAATGAATAGTTGGCTGTACAACAAGCTGACTCCCTTCAGATCTGTTTGCAAAAAAATGTTTGCATCCTTGCGGCTTGCATCAACTGGTATGTGAGTAGGTTACAGAACAGGGTTTAATATTCTAAAATTGGTCTGATAAGAGTTTTGTAAAGGGTGACAATTGCTTTTTCCTCTCAACTCCATGGAGGATAAAGCAGGCAGCTTCAGATGCTTTTTGGATGGTAGGTGCTCTGTGGGTATCAAATGAAAGGTCCTTCCATATATATGAAATAAATGTATATCTTGTGTAAGTTTTTGCTGGTGTTTGGTATCATACTAAAGGGTCACCATCTGCAAGAACTCCAAGGTATTTTACTATTCTGTCAATGTTTAAGTGTTGCTCATTTGCTCATCAGATGTGTATAAAACTGGAGGCGGTGGGTCTGTTACCCAATGCCGGACTGGTTATGCATCGAAGGTAAGGTTAATTCCTGCTTTATTATTTGAAGGAAGAAGGTGTCAGCAGGTTTAAGATCAATGCTCCTAAGTTTGAATTCATATGCATATTTGCTGAGCTAGACACTGGAGTCAATTTGGACATCTGAGAAAAAGATGCCAAAAAAGGAATGTCCCTAGAACCCACCATTTAGGGAATCCACTAGTGACGAGATGGTGAGGGTGGGAGTCATTCTACTATTACTTGTTCTGTAGGACCATATAGCCATATGTGGGCTTAAGTTATTACAGTTTCATTTCTCTTCCAGTTTCTGAATTTATTATGGTGGTAAAGTGGCTAGTGCTTAAACCAGGTCAAGGTAAGCTGGATGGGAAAGTAAACCTTCATTCAGGAAATAATGAGACACTTGCAAAAAAATTGAGGTTAAGCATGCACGATTCAGATTTGAAAATAACATAGTGGGTTTGGTCCAGGAGAGTGAGGTTTCCTATGCCTGTTGCAGTAAGTTCCATAATGATTGTCTAGCACTTTTCACAGTGCACTTCTGAGACTGATTATTCTCTAATTATTGAGATCCACGGAAAGGCCTCCATTGTGGATTGAGATCACAGTAATGTGCTTCCAGATGTCACAGACATAGAAAGTATTTAATGTTTGGATAAGAATTTGTGTGTAAGGGGTCTGCTAGCCGACTTCTTGATTGGTGTCTCATCATGTTCCATGGGAATAGTGCTTCCTTCTTGCTGAGAGCAAAGATGACCATCATTTTCTGTTATATCTGGGACTTGTCAGTTCCCCCCTTTCAGTGCCTGATTTCCCATCTCATTGTGGAGTTCAAGGCAATAGGTGAGTCTTGTTATTGATCTCCATTGATGGCTGGGTGTGGTGCAGATTCAATCTCCTGTCTTTGGTGCTATAGGGTGCTGTCTTTGGTTTTGGATGAGCATGCCCCCCAGTAGCTAGCTAACTGGCCTCAACTTTGGGCCTTGATAAGTCCTTTTTCTTTGGCTCTGCCTGTGGCCTGGATTCTGTGAGAGGAGTCTGCAGACTGTTGTAAAGCCTTTCATGCAGGTTCCAGGGGGAAGTGGTTGCCTTTTTGTACAAAGTGGTACCACGTGGTTGTCCCTGCTTGGTCATCTGTGGCTAGCCTACACATCAAGGAAGTCTGATCATGCCTAAGTTTCCGTGAGGATACTTGGCCAGACTTCTCCCCATTGATTTTGGTAAAGGACAAGATTGAGACTCTGCTCCAGTTGATCAAGCAGTTCCTTTGAAAATGCAGCTTTCCATCCTTCTTAGAAGAGCCCCCTTCCCACTGTGACTTGGTGTTTGACAGGTTTTCCCATATTCTGTTGACCTCTTTGGTAATGGAGTTCCTCCCTGAGCTAAACTCCTTTTTACCTATTGGCTGTACCTCTTTGTAGGGTTCATGAAGTTGCAGACCAGCAGCTGTGCAAGATCTCTTTCTTCCCTTGTTTTGGGGTTGGATTTCCTCACCTCATTTCTACTACGACAGAGAAAGTTACCCAGTTTTAGTCCCTGAACTTGCTTTTCTTCTTCTTCCTTTGTGGATGCAGATACTGAGGGGAAAACAGGAGGCATTTCAATCCTTGCAGGGATGTAGCCTTCTCAAATATTACCTGATGCAGCTGTGCTGATTGACAGGACTAAGCATTAGTTTGTTATTCTCTTCCCAGAGAGAGCAGAACTTAAAGGTGCCAGTTACACTTCACAGGGTTGGCAGTTGTGGTGCCACTTGGCATCACTTAAACCAAAGTGTCTTGCTGTTCAGTAATACTGACCGCCATTACTTGCTTAGTCAGCTTGTTAGCAGACTTAATCACTTAGGCCTTTAGCCTGAAGTGTTCCCCTTTTACAAGTAGTGGTCCTTTCTATGACTCTGGGAGTTGGGCATCTACTTACAAGCTGCTTTTCTGTAGGATTTCGCCTCATTAGCTCATTATTGTGTAATCCTTCAGTCCCGTTCAAGAAATGGTGTACTGCTAGACTAAAGTAGTCTTGTCTTGTCTGTAGGACTTGTCAAGGTGGAGCCTCCTTCGTAGGTTAGGCCAGTTAATCTGTATGCACACCCTTCTTAATGTGTGTAGACAACCCCATCTCTCTGTCTCCATCAGGGTGGGTGGTCCCTCCTTGTAGTTTCAGCCTTTGGAGTCTCTGTAAATTGGGCAAGAATGTAATAAGATATAACTTGTTTGCATCAGTGATTCATTTGTTTTCCTTGATTTGTTTGATCATTCTTTCAGGTAGCTAGGAGCAAACTGGCAGGAGGAGGGTCTAAGTGGTAATGGGTGGAAAGGATGAACACGAACACAAGACCTATAAATAAGATCCTGCCACAGATCAGGTGTAATGGCAAGAATGTGTCTGTTATTATCCCCAGCTGGGCATTTGGCTTCTGGTGGCTTCATTGAGAGACTTCTTATAAACATCCATCAAGTTGATTCTTCCACTGATGCATTTTCTTAAGAACTCTGTCCCCATTCAGAGTGTTGCCTTCACTGACAAATGGAGTTGATCATTAAGAAGCAGTGGAGAGTGCAAGTTCAGATCGATTTGCCCTTTGTGGGCTTGATGGTGGCCAAAGAGTTCACAGTGTTTATGTGCCTGAGGACATGTGTTGCAGTAAATGGTGAAATGCCAGTGACTTTTGGTTCACCATATGCTTACAGATATGCTTCTCAGGTGCTGGACCGGAGCCAGACTGTCCCAGGTCATAACAGGCACACTACCAGCAGTGTGGGGTGCTTCATCCATTGTTCAGAATAAGGGCCCCTACACACACACACACACACACAGATCTGCTGCACATAAATCAACCAGAGTTGCGGACAAGTCGTAGGTTCATAGGAGGTTAATAGTCTAATGGTCCTAGTGTCTTTACAAGCCTAGCCTTGTAAAAACCCTGATTACTCTTATTGACCATATTTAGATGGTCATTGTTAGCAGAGTGATTCTGTGATCAGCACAACTGCCCCTGTCCATGAGGGACATAGGTGCCACCCCTGGGATGAATTTACAGTCACCCATCCAGTTGTCAAGGTTGCGCTTGATTAGGGTCATTGAAGAGCTTTGCTTCACATGGAAAGGGAGCTTATTCCAGAGGAGTGGCAATTGCTGGGAGATGTATCTGTCTTTCCAGCATGTTCTGTTAATGTCACAGGCTTGGTTGAGATCCCTGGAGAGAGTTGTGTCCCATTTGATTTGCAGATGTGCATTTCCATTAGGGCAGTATCCAAGACTGCTCTGTAGGCCAGGCACAGGTAGACTCTCAGCAGCCTGTATAATACAGAGTACAGTAACAGGGCTTTCAGTTTTTCCATGTATGTCACGTTTTGGTGGTACTGGATTCTGTTGGTTAGAAACCTCTGTGGTCTCTCCAGTTGCTGCAGGTGTCTGGTGAGGTACATACAGAAAGGAACATTATACTTAGTCATCTGATAAGGGTCAAGTACAGCTGAGCTGTAAATCTGGTCTTGGATGCAATGTCCTTATTTATGAGATGCACAATATAGAATACTTTTGTTACCACTGTGGGCACATGGTGTTCAAAGTTTACGTTGCTATCAACCTGTGTTCCCATGTCTCGCACTACTGAGTTTGAGCTTAGAGGGATGCTATCTGTATCATAATTATCAGGGGCTACTACTTCGCCAAAGAGTATAATGAGGCATTTTTTGCATTAAGTTTTAGTTTGTGAGTTTGGCACCAATCATTTTTCTGTGTCACCCCTCTCTGTAATATGTTAACATTGTTGGGGGACACACTGATTTGTGCCCAGTTTACAGTCATCTGCAAACTTGGTGAGCCACAAGCCATCTACCTTCTCCTGGACTTCAGAGAAATAGATTCCAAACAGTAGAGGGCCCAGCACAGACCCTTGTGGTACCCCACTGGCGGAGGTGAACTCCTAACTTTGACAGTGTGTGTTCTGTATATGAGCCAGTTGGCTACCCATCTCATAATGTTTGGGTTGGTTTACACTGAAAACCTTGAAACTGAATTGGTCATCCGGCATGTGGTCAAATGGCAATTTTCAAGTCTGCAGAATGTCAAACCAAAATGTATCAAGTACACTACAGCGAATGGATAGTGTAGTTTGAATGTTTGGGTTCAACATTGTGCAGGGAGATCGCAGTTCAGTGACGAACAGGGGAATTAGCCCATTTACTCACTGTAGTGCAATCTTGAAGTTGGTATATTTAATGTGCGGGGGGTGGGGGGCAGGGGGCATAGCCCTCCCCCCTGCAAAATAGTGGAATTAATGTACCGTTGACTGTAGTCTTATGGTACGTTAATGTGCATGAAGAAACAGCAGCAACAAACTGACTAATGCTCCACAAAAAGAATAAATCCACGAGCTTGCAAGCTAGTAATGCAAACTTTTTATTCCATTTTTTATTTCAAAAAGTGCTTTTCGTCTGGCTGGATAGCTAGACGACTTCAGATGCTGATCAACACCAACCAATGCATATACATACTCTCACAGCCTAAGCCAAAATGCCTTAAACACACATACCATGAATTATATCTACTTCTAGATCTTGATCAGCTGTTCTAATTAGTAGGGCGGATCAGCTGACTGATGTTCATGTTATATACTGTGTTTTGAATATTTAATTGCATCTGAAGAAGTCTAGCTATCCAGCCAGATGAAAAGCGCTTTATGGAATAAAAAGTTTGCATTACTAGCTTGCAAGTTTGTGGATTTATTCTTTTTGTGGAGCATACCTTAATGTGCATAGCAGGTCGTCAGTGACGCCATCTCATGCTGTGTCAAATGCATCAAACTCATTTTTGTGTTGGTTGCTGTTTTGAAATTCAGAATTCAGCATTTTGGGTAGAAATTCATGACGGTCTACCGAAGCAGATTTGGAATTTCAGTAGTAAACCGTTTGTGTTACTCTCCATCTGGGAGAGTTTCTCTATGATACCTTAATGGGGGATAGTGTCAAAGGCCTTGACTAAATCACGATAAGGTGGTATGTACTGTTTGCCCTTATCCAGGGCTTTGGTGACATTCTCAAAGGAGTCCACTAGGTTTAATAAGCAAGATCTATCTTTTCCGAAACCAAACTGTGTTGGGTCAAGAGTTTGAAGCCTTTGTCCTTGTGGGATAAGGTCCATGATGATTCTTTCCATGGACTTACAGATAAGACTGGTTTGGCTTATGGGTCGATAGTTTCCAGGATCAGTTGACAGACACCATTTGTACAAGGGGATTACTGTTGCTATTCTCCACTCTGCCACAACAAACCCAACTGGCTATGGTTTAAGAGTGCTGAGTGGTTTCGCTAGGTCTTGTTTTACATCATTTAATAAGCAGCCTGGGATGTTATCTGGTCCCACAGAGGCCATATTTCTAGCCTTGGAGAGTGCTTGTATGATCTGTTCTTTGAAGATGCTCTGTAGAGACTGGTGTCAGAAATGCTATAGGGTATGTCTGGTGGGGACATGGGGGTGAAGCTTTTGCCATATCTGTCAACTAGCAGGTTGGCAGTTTCCTCAGGTTCAGTGTGAGTGGTACCGTCCACTATAAGTTCGCCACACAGCTGGGCATTCCTTTTTAAGTTTAGGATGTAGTTAAAGAATGGCTTATGATTGTTTTTAGCTAGGGGGTGCTAATTTAGTCTCATAGCTAGCCTTTGAGGACTTAACAAGATATCTGATTTGCTTGTTCAAGCTGTGGAGGGTATTCTTCCTTTGAGTAAGCTCCCTCCTGTTCTTGGATATCTGTTTCTTTTATTGTATAACTTTATTTATAGTTACATTCCACCAGGGTTCTTGTTTTTACAGGACGACCTGGTTTTGTTCCTGTTGGGTACAGTTAAGTCAGTGCATTTGTTGAAGTGTCTATATAGGGTATTTATGTATTCCTCTGCAAAGGAGTAATTATTGGCTATGTTGCCAGGGGCTTTGAAACTTTTTATCCCAGCGCTTACTAGGCAACAGTTTGCTTTAGAGAAGTTTTTAATTTTTTTTTTTTTTTTTTTTTTTTTTTTTTTTTTACTTCGGTGAGGGTGTCAAGTTTGATCTTTACTTCAGGCAAGACAGATATATGACTTTGCCAGGGAGGTCAACACAGAAGGAGTAGTGCAGTGACCACTCCCATGTTGGAGAGCACCAGCTCCAGGACATTTGAGCCCCTTGTGGGAGTGTGAACCAATGGTTTCAGGGCATTTGAATTAACAAAATCCAGGAACCTTTTAGCAGTCGTGTTTGTTATTATGTAAGACTGACAATCGATGGCAGGATAGTTGGAATCTCCTATGACCTAGGTGTTTGGCTGTATACTGAACGATTCTTAAGTCCAGGTAGGCAGTGTGCTTCTCCTGGTTCATGGTATGGGACCTGTATCTAGTGGTGGTGTGGAAGGGTATTTTACCTATAGTTAATTGAACCTGAAGTAGCTCAAGAGAATAGTACTGTTTCACTAGTCCCGAAGTGTGTTTGGATTTAATGAAGATGGATACACGTCCACCTTTGATTCTTTTACGCTTGTTATGAGATCTGACTATGTGAAAAGCATTGTAGCCTTGTACGGCTGAGGTGCTGTCAGCAGCATCCTTGAACCCAAGTCCCAGTGATTTCACAACTGACAGCATCTTCCAAGGTGAGGAGTGCTTCCAGGGAGTGCAGTTTACTGTTTAAGCTCCTAGCATTTAGTAGCATGACCTTGAGTTTTTCTTTAGTGGATTTCTTTACGTTGGAAGTTTTGTTGTTTGGACATTACCTAGAAATGGCAGTATGTGGGGAGGCAAGTATCTTTCCCAGTATCCAAAAGCCTTGAGGAGACAGGTAAAGGCTATCTCTGGCAAAGCAGAGTGGATTGTCTACTATGTCTTTCCAGGCAAGCAGATACTGGATCCCCCCTGGAGTGACACCAGAAGCTAAGCCAATTATTGAACTAAATCATTTTTGTCTGTATTGTGGCACCATCCTAGGTGAAGGTAGAATGCTGCTTAGGGCTGGGGACACACATGCCTGGGACACATAATCTGAGAGTTCAGTCATGTCTCTCTTCATATAGTCCAGAGAGGTATGTCTCAAGTCATTCACACCAACATATACTATGACAGAGTCCTAACGGTAATTGTTGCTGAGCTACTTGAGTGCATGCATGATTTGACAGATCCTGGCATCTGACAGGCAGGTGACCATGACCTTCTCCTTGTTCAACCTGGTGAGGGGGGCATATGTGTGTCTCACTGTTGAGTCACCTATGACCAGAACATTAGTTTTGAGGTGTTTTGTCTTAGCAGTTTAATCGTTGAGACACTGATGTGTGTGTTGTGTGTAATGGTGGATTCTGTTTGTGTACAAGTATATGTATGTTTGTGCTTGGGAGGTCTCTGTTCTTTTGTAGGCTCCTAGTAAGTACCTCCACATTTGTGAGTTTGTGTCTTGACCTTATCTTGTGTGAGAGGGGAGTTGTGTGTGCTGACAACCTGCTGTATGTCTTTATTGTTATGTGAGAGTGTGACGCCCCTGCATTTGCCCAGTAAGCAAGGAGCCTCAATCCTCACCACTGGCAACAGTGAAGGACGTACAGAATGGGAGGATGACAAGTACGCACACAGTGAAGTGCAGTTTCCTTTAAGAGCACACAGAGATTGCAGTCAGTCTGGGGCTGGTTTCTCCCCCTTTCTCCAGATCCCCATAAGACTACCCACTGGCACAGCTATAGGGTTAAAATCTCAGCTGAGTGGTCAAGCCAAAACCTCCAGCACCCTCTCTGTCCAACCAGTGCTTTGTGTCCCTGTCCAAGTAGCTGACACACGCACACTTTGAGATTGGATTTATACACACACACACACACACACACACACACACACACACCCCTGGGAAAGGCTGGCACAGGTTTACTAGCTATGCCCCTTCTGCCCAGACTATAAGATGGTTATCACTGCCACCAACCAACTCTTTATCAGCTACTATAAGGACCTTACAAAGGGTGTCCAATCCTACGGTGTAATGTTACTATTATCCAAATGGTAGTGTTGCCCAAGACTTGCAAGGCTATTTAGGAGTGGCCTGTACAGTGTCATCAGATACATATGCAAGTACGCTAAGAGCTTAAATATGTCTCTCAAATATTAGCCACAAAGATAGGTTTTAATATATTTAGTAATAAATAATAAGAGAACAAGACAATACTCAGAGAACAAACAGTTATTTCAGAGTTCAGAATCACAGGAAATATTTTAAAACAATATTGCAGGACAGTCTCAAATAAATACAGAAAACATCTAAACTAATATTTACTATATTTTTATCTGTTTCTAAAAGAGGTACTATGCCCTGAATCTTACAAGCAATTGCAGATGTGATGATGAGAGGATGTTTCCAGGTTTAAGACCTAATACAAAATGCAGAGTCGAGTTCTTAAATCAGTATCACATTTTACTGTTGGGTTAGCCTGGGTGACATCACTTTTTGTCACCTGACCAGTTCCCAGGCTAAACTTGAAAATAATAGAATTTCGCATCCCTGTGTTACAAATACATATCTCTCAGATGTTTGCCCAGAACTGTGTAGCTGCTAGGAAGTCATAAAGCAATAAAACAATTTACATTTTAAACTTAGTGATTACTTCTCTCCAAGACAATAGAAACTAGACATCCTGTCTTCTTGGTGCATCAAAACTAACTTTTATAGCACATCTTAAAGCACTTAATTTCAATTTATTTTCTTGAAGTTTTGTAAGTTAATCTTCTGTGTTCCAGTAGGGTATGCTGTGGTTGCATTCTTGAAGCTCAGTATATAACATACAGTTCTGTATAAATTATAACGATATTCACAAATGACATATAATTATTTACAAATTTCCAGATAGCTGGGCTGGCAGTGTCACAGAGAGGACTGATTCTAATTTCATGGTATAGATCTGATGTTATTAATGTCTTTATTCATCACCGTAGGGTCATGGATCCGATATGTGATCCAAGCCGGCAACATTCAACAGATTGATCCAAGACTCTGAATCCTCCCTCTCCCTTGATATCATGCTGCTGTTTAATACCCAGATCTCATTTGCCATGCTTCCTGTCCAGATGCGTGTCTGCTAACATCCCTTCCACCTTAAAACAGAGGTCCCAGTTGGGTCCGAGATATCAAATCCGTTCCTTGGAGCCTGGCAGTAGGTCAAGGAGGTCTCCTCCAAGTCTTCACACTCCTCTTCCTTCTCAAGATCTTCTAGGAGTCTTTTGCCCTCAGACCTGGACAGGATGAAGAGGAGTTTTCTCAAGGCCCATATAGAGTTGGGACTCCTGGCTTCTCCTGCCCATCCAGCCAGGGGAACCTCTCCAACCCTAGCTTCTTGTTCTCCTCATTCAACCCTGGTGAGTTTGGTTTCTAGGGACCAGGAAGTCTGCAGCTAGATTCTGGTGAGGCAGAGTATTCCCACTTTCCCGTCCCCACTAGGGTCCCTGGCGTATTCTGTTCCTCCACCTTTGGAGCGGGATGAGCCCTGTACCGGAGTGGTCAATGCCGGCTCCTAAAGGGGGGGGTCTGGTACCATTTTTTGGACCAATCCCTTCCTCTCAGTGCTTTGATAGCTCTTGGCCAGTACCATCTAGGGGTCAGGGGGCTGTTTCTGGATGTGTTCCTCCTCTCTGAGGGAATTCTCCCTTGGATGTGGGGAACAAGCCTGCTTTCAGTCCCCCAGCTTTCCAGGTGGTAGAGAGGACCTTCTCCAGGTTTGGACTTTCCTCTGCTGCACCTCCAGGTCCCTCCTGGACTCTCTCTACCTCAGCTGGTGAGGCTTCACATCCTGTCCTGGGTCAGCCATCCCAAAAGAGCCTTCAGGGGGCTTCTTCCCCTCTGGGAGTCCCTGTCTGTTCCAAGTCCTCCCAGATCCCCCAGTGGAAGAGGTTCATCATAAGAGAAAGTGCAAGAGGAGGTACTTGGACTCCCCTGCTGAGTCCCTAACTGAGGATACACAAACCAAAAGACAGCTGGTTCACCCAGGCTAACACTGTGTTGAAAAGCAAATAAAAACTGTCTGTGCGATCCAGTAATAAAAGTTCTGTTAAAATCCAGAATTTAATAAAAAGAATAAAATAAAACAAAATAAGAACAAAAATAATAAAAATAAAGTCCCTTGTCCAACTATGAGCGCTTTCAAATAGTTCTTCTTCAGATAGTATAATCAAATGGGACATTCATCTGTATATAAAAGCCAGTCAGAATTATTCACCCAATGAGACTATCAACACCAAGGTTCCAGCCAATCCATGTTTGGATTTCTCCATCTGATTTGCATAAGCCAGGTTAACAATCCCATTTTCTAAATGGATGCCTCACATAGCTTGCTAATGTTCAGTACTAATGAAATATGCAAAGTAGGTGATGTTAGTAACCAATAGCACTTCCAAAAGAAGTAGCAGACGAAGCAACTAGCTTTCATGCATACTTAGAAGCATGCCTCACACTAATGTATTGGAGTCAGAATATGCAAAACAGGTGAACTAAACAGCCAATAGTGGCATCCAAGAAACAGCAAAAGACAAATCTGCTAGCCTTCATGTATTCTTATTGAAAAACTTGTCAAATAATCCCAAAAGCAGTTCTTCACATATTTCTAATATTCAATAGAGGAAAAATGGCACGAACAGTAAATGGATGATCTAAGTAGCCAATAGTGGCTTCCAAGGAGCGGCAAAAAACAAATCAACTGACTTTCATAAATTCCTATTATGAAACTTCTTTTCTTTAATCTAATTAACCCAAAGGAAGTTTTTCACATATCTCTGATGTCCAGTGATGGGGATGACAAAAAATAATATATATAGTAGTAAGCATCACTATCAAAAAAATACTGACTTTGGATGGATGAAATGAAGTCTGAAACTTGCATACATTGCTAGAGTGAAATAACTTACCTATACTCTTTTCAGGAAAAACTTATAGGCAGTCACCATGTGAATTTATCGAGATACAAATGTGGCCATGCAAGACATGGAGCCTTGACATTTATTGTCACTTAGTAATTGTCCTGCTATATTCCTGTCTTGGGAAATGAAATTTTAGTAATGACATTGCCTATTTTTTTGATAGCAATGCTTACTACTATATATATTATTTTTTGTCATCCTCATCAGTCTGCATCGGGGAAGCCTTCTAAGACTTCCAGGCCATCGGCTCCAGCTTCAGAGCCGTCTCCAGGGAGCATTAAAGCTGCTTCAACATCAGCTCCGGCTGGAGTCGATGTTTCGAAGTCTCATAGCGTTACCTCATTGACTCACCTGAGTCTATCACCTCTGACACCGACTTGGAGGAATCTGAAGGTTCCCCTCGGTCCCCCTCTGAGGATGTCTCTTTTGCTGACATCCTTGAAATCCTGAAACAGAGGGGTAACTGGCCCACCCTTAACCCTTCAGAGGATGAGTCGGTTTACATTGAGGCGTTTGGCTCTTGCCCTTCCACCTCTTGGGTGTCCCCTCCCTTTGACCCCCTTATGGAAGTGGTGGCAAGGAAGGCTTGGACGGCCCCTGATTCAGTGGAACCTACCCCAAGGAGGCCGACAGAATTTATTACTGCCCCTAAAGAGAAAGAGTTTCTATCTAAAAGTGTCTCTGTTGATGCCATGGTGGTGGCCACAGCCACTAAGAAGGAATTAGCCAATCCTTCGGTACCTGTCCATCCTCCTAATAAGGAGTCTAGGACCATGGACAGGTACGGTAAGCGGATGTTTTCATCAGCGACCTTTTCCATGCGGTCGCTGAACTACTTGTGTCACTTCACCCGTCTCCAGAGGGATTTGCTCAAGGATATGGGTGAGACCATGCAGGATCCAACAGCTGAGGGGTTCCAAGACAAAATGAACTCCCAGTTGGCAACCTTGAATTCGATTGTCAACTCCTCCATGCGGCTTATGTCATATGCGGCTGATGGGGCGAGTAGGGCCGCAGGCACAGGTGTAGCTTTACGACGTCACTCCTGGATGCGGCTTTGCAATTTTGCGGACCCTTTCAAGGTGTCCTTCACCAATTCCCCCTTTGATGGCTCAACGTTGTTTGGACCTCAGGTGAGGGATACATTGACTAGGTGCGAGCAGGAAGGTAAGACTCTCTCTGCCGTGGGAGTCCATTTTTCTACCCTTTCTAGACCTTATCCCAAAGGTCAGAGGGGGGGGGGGATGTGGTTCCGCAAACCACAGGGAGTCTCATCTGACGCACAAGGTCGATTCACCTCTAGAGGCAGAGGGGGGAATAACAATAGACGCCGCCCTAGGGGCAGAGGTGGTCCGCAAAACCAGGGTAGCAGAGAAACTTTCTCTGATAAACCCTTTCAGCATCCCTGAGGAGCTGCCCGGCTGTCCACCTTCGGAGACAGTCGGGGGAAGATTATCACTGTACCCAAAAGCCTGGCTTTCCCTCACTCAAGACAAATGGGTACAGTCAATCATATCCGAGGGTTACAAAATTCCCTTTATTCACATCCCATCCCACCCCAAAGGATCCCTTCCAGATGTTCCACCCAGTCTAAGGGAACAAGCAGCATTAGAAATATCAAAGCTGCTGTCAAAATGAGCTATCCAACCAGTCCCAGCAGACCAGCAAGGATCCGGAATCTACTCCAAATTCTTTTTGGTACCAAAAAAAACAGGGGACTGGAAACCAATACTGGATCTCAGCAAGTTAAACAATTATATCAAAAAAACAAAATTCCGGATGGTCACGCTACAGTCCATTCTACCCTTCTTGGGTCAGGACAATTGGATGTGCTCAATAGACCTTCAGGATGCGTACTACCATATCAAAATGCACAGACGCTCCAGGAGGTTTCTCCGCTTCAGGCTGGGAGCCAGTCTCTACCAGTTCAGAGCCCTGCCCTTTGGTCTCACTACGGCCCCCCGAGTGTTTACCAAATGCATGGCAGTGGTCGCGGCTCACTTGAGACGTCAAGGATTCCAGGTGTTTCCATATTTGGACGACTGGCTCCTTACCGCCACCACCAGACTTCAACTGCTTCTATCCAGAGACTTCACCATCCAAACTTGCCAAGCTCTAGGCATTTCAATAAATTTCGAAAAATCTGTCTTGTCGCCTTGTCAATCTATTACCTTTATAGGCGCCACCTTAGACACAGTCCATCTTTCTGCCAGACTTACAGAGCAGAGAGTATTAGATATCCGCAAACAAGTTTACCTTCTACTTCAATGCAACAAGGTCAAAGCCAGGGTAGTCTTGAAGGTATTAGGACTCATGGCAGCTACTATTACACTTCTCCCCTTAGCTCGTTGTCACATGCGGATTGTCCAGTGGATGCTGTTTACTCCATGGTCCTTCCAACAGCTCCCAATGTCTCACATCATCCTACTAACTCAATCATGCAAGAATCACCTGTCTTGGTGGATCACATCACCTCAAGTTCTCCAGGGCAGACCCTTCACCCCCCCCCAATCGCCACGGTGACAACGGACGCCTCCCTGATCGGGTGGGGGTGGGGGGGCATTATCAGGGCAGGACAGTCCAGGGCACGTGGCAACCTTTCGAGTGCCACTTGCACATAAATGTCTTAGAGATGAGAGCAGTGCTTTTAGCATTGCAAGCCCTTCAGGACTCTCTTCCCACAGGGACTATTGCAATTCAGACAGACATGTCCGTAGTGTGGTACATCAACAAACAGGGCGGAACCAAGTCCTACCCCTTATGTCGAGAGGCACTCAGACTTTGGCAGTGGGCGATTTTTTCTCAGCGTTTTCTGATAGCAACGCATATTCCCGGGAAGTCCAACGTGATTGCGGACAAGTTGAGCAGGGCCATTCTCATTCCTCACGAGTGGTCTCTAAAAAAAATCAGTGCTGCAAGAAGTCTTTCAAAGATGGGGCCGGCCTTGCTGCGATCTTTTTGCTACTCCCCAAAACAGCAAGTGTCACGACTTCTTCACTCTCTTCCCGTTACCAGGCCATCCCACCAGAGACGCTCTAGTCCACGATTGGCCCCGGGGACTTCTGTATGCTTTATCCTCCTTTCCACTGATCTCTCAATTAATTCAGAAAGCTATCGCCTTGAGAGTCACCATGATCCTCATTGCCCCTTACTGGCCTCGACAGATATGGTTTCCATTCCTCCATCATTACCTGTTGGAGCAGCCTTGACATCTGGACCCGGTGCCAGATCTTTTGACCCACCAGTCGGGCCAGCTGCACCACTCCCTTCAATCTCTCAACCTCACAGCGTGGTTTCTCCGATTCCTACCCTAGCCAGGCTTCCCTTAATCTCTCATTCGGTCCGTAACATCCTGATAGCCTTTCACAAGTCTTCTTCCAGGAGGATTTATAATAGTAAGTGGAAACGTTTTTCCTTCTGGGCAGCATCAAAAAATATAGACCCCTTCACTGCACCTGTCCAGTCTATCCTAGACTTTCTGGCATCGTTCTTTCATTTAGGCTCTTCCTCATCTACCATTAGAGTACAACTAGCTGCTATATCTAACTTTCATGTAGGTGTCTCGGACTCCAGTATCATGTCCCATAAACTCTGCAAAGCCTTTTTAAGAGGTGTTTTTCTGCTCAAGCCCCTAATCAAAGATCCCCCACCTCAATGGGACTTGAATCTGGTCCTAGCATCCTTGATTCTCCCCCCCTTCGAACCAGCGGCTTCATGCCCTCTTAAGTTGCTCTCATGGAAAACACTTTTTCTAGTAGCCATAACATCAGATAGAAGGGTATCTGAACTTCATGCTCTTTGCAGTCGTCCTCCTTACTTAGTTTTCCATAAAGACAGGGTGTCCCTCCGGACTAATCCGTCCTTCTTGCCTAAGGTTTCCTCTGAGGCAAACCTAAACCAGACGATTGATCTCCCCGCCTTCTTCCCTGATTATTCCAACAGGTCGGAACAAAAGTTACATTTTCTAGATGTTCACCGCCAACTTAGATATTATTTAGACAGGACTAAACAGTTCAGGAAATCTGATCAGCTTTTCCTGTCTTATGCAGAAGGGAAATTGGGCCTTCCAGTTACTAAAGTGTCCCTTTCAAGATGGCTTACCTCTATAATTACCTTCATCTATGAAATCAGACATCAAAAACTGCCTTCAAGACCTAGAGCTCATTCAACTAGGGCATTAGCTACATCTGTAGCTTTTCAGGACAGGCTACCAATAGATTCTATTTGTGCAGCAGCCACATGGGCTTCTCCTTATACCTTTATTTTGCATTACAAATTGGATATGGCCTCCAGAAACCGTGCCAACTTTGGTTCCACTGTTCTCAAGAGTCTGTTCCGATAGGCCACCCGGGGTAAGGTGCTAGGGACGCGGTCCCATCCAGCAAGAATGAAGGCGAGATTGACAACTTAACATTAAGAAGTTATGTACCTACCATAACGTTCCATGTTAGTTGTCTTCTTCTCACCTTCTTTCTTGCGTCCCACCCTCCTTCCCCCTAGCCTGGACAAACCGATAGGAATATTTGGGATCTTCCATTGGGATTTTTTCCTTCCCACATGTTCTACCACCTCTATTCTCCCTTTTTATGTTTCTGGTAGTTTACCTACAGTTTTATATATAGAGGTGGGTTCTTTTTCTCTCTTCTCCATTCTCTGGAGACCAGAACTGCTTGGTTTTAGCTATCAAACGAGATCTGAGTAGTTACCGCCTAGCATTGTGGGATATAGGGGAGCCTCGAGCCGGTGGAATAAGCTCTCGAGCTTTAGTATTGGCCGAGTCGGATCCGAGGGTCGGCTCCGAACCCATCCAGCAAGAAAGAAGGTGAGAAGAAGACAACTAACATGGAACGTTATGGTACGTACATAACTTCTTATTCTTTAGACAGAACATTAGCATTAAATGGAGCACAGCTAACCCATTCATCATGTTAAATGAGATGTAAAAGTGTTCTAGGTATATCATGAGCTGCATCAAATGTAAAGTGGAATAAAAAATCTGATACTGGAGACACTGCTGGATTTATATATAGGATATCCATTTTTCTCTTTGTTCATTTTTAAGAAGCTCTCACTTTCACAGTGTACAGCATACATTGTCACACTTCATGGTATCAAGAATCACAAGATGCCAACACACCTCACTCTTTAACTCATCAGTTCTTTTCTGCCATTCAGAGTCTGAGTTTCAGTCCTTGCTTTCTTCATAGAAAAGTTCCTGCATTTTATACCTAAACTACGTAATCCATCCTGTTCACAAGTCAGAACCAAGGGTTGCATTATTTTACTGCTTAGGGAAGAAGCATGATATAAAATATTGCCATAATTTGCAACATTTCTGACTTAATTCCCAAAGAGACAAGAATCTTTCCTACATCTAATCTTAGAGAATGGTTGTTGCTGAGAGTGACCACTACAGGTACTTAGAAAAAGGATTTTCGCTACAGCTATGGGCCTGTACTAGAGCACCATCAGAAAAAGAAGAAAGCAGCAGACAGGCATCTGTCATATCCCCCCAGATTTAAGTCCCCCCCAAAAAAAATAGCCTTATGGTCCCCAAGTGTTATGTCCTTATCCTCAACTAGCAAATGTTCATCTTCATAACTGTCTTCTGCATTGGCAGATGGCAAGGGACTTGTGCAGGATTGCGGGATGCATCCAAGCAGTTGCCACAGAGGGTAATTCCCAGGCTTTAAACTGTCTTGGGAGTCCCTCCTTCCCTAAAATCTTCCTTTAGTGTTCCTACTGATTTGTTTTTTTCACTTCATTTAACATTATTGGAGCTATCACACTTTCCTCCTCTTGCTCTGCCAACTACAGATTCATTTCCTCAATGAAAGTTGCCATTTGATTGATCCTATCATTAATTTTCCATGTACTCTGTAAATCTTTATAAAAAAATCTCTAATTGCCTTTGAGATATTTATGGCTCCTTTTCTATCCTGCCCATCCTGGGGTCCCAAATTTTCACATTCCCCTTTCTATTTTGCACTGTTTGAGCTTGTGTGATCTAGAATTGATGTTAAATGTTAATCTAAGAGTTTTTTTTTCACTCCCTTGTTTATTTTCTGTAAATGGTCTTCCACTTTCTGCTTGTGTCAACTAGCTCACCGCTTTCTGCTGTTGTCGGCTCCCTACGATATTTTGAGGTGCTTTTATATGTGCCAGAACCCGAGGTTATGGCCTATTACTCCTTTCCAATAATACCTCTCACTCGTCTGAAACTGCTCCTTATCTGTCAGTTTTTAAATCCTCCCAATTGTCTATAATATCCCCACTGTTGCTATTTAACTCTCTATTCTCTTCTTCAAGTTCTCTGCTATACTTCATTTTATATTTCTTTCCTCTTTCTGTATAGAAAATGCCAGTGCTTTGTCTTGTCCTCTTGAACTAATGCTATGATCTGAAATTAGATTGGGGTATGTTCCATGACACATATTGGGTGTATTTTAAATTACTTAAAATAACTATACTCCTGTCAAATATATCCCCTATCTAATCTTGACAAACTATTTTGCTTCTGCGATAAGGTGTATTTTCTTTCCTTATGTAGCACACAGGTCATATCATCCAATCCAAAAGTCTTCAAGTAAGATCTTAAAAATGTCTATTCTTTAGATATTGCTACCCTTCTCGATCCTCCTGAGGCATTTAGTCTGTCTGTAACCATGAACCAGTCAGCAGATGCTATCATTATTCCTTGGTGGTAGCTTATTATTTCACTAAGCTATTTCTTTTTGGTAGTCCTTTTTAGGCTCTGAGCTTGTGCTTCTGATTTTCTAGTTTCCCTATCACGGGCAGCCTGGGTGTGGGTACAGACCAGGCTTGACTGTGTTTCTCAAATATAAAAGTTGCTTTGTTCATGAGAGTGGATTTTATTGTGCTCTTGAGGTGCCTGAGACTGCCTCTCCGTACATTTTGTTAGCCTCTTGCAGCTGATCTCAAGTATTAGGGTCTTGAATTTGTAGTCTTCCCACAAAACCTTGGTTGGATTTTCTCTCCCATAGCCTTCCAATCACTGCTGATAGGTAGCTTCTGACAAGGGAGTACTTGAGGGCTTGGTTTCTTCTGGTGAAGTTATAGTTGTTAAGGTCACCTTTTGGCTCAGCATGTGTAGGTCCATAATGGGGCTCTTTCTTCAGGCTAGGCTGCATTGTTGCATTACAGAGTGTTGTTTAGCTCCTCCAGTCCCCTCATGTGGTGGCAGGATCTGAGACAACTGTATTTGGACATTGTGTCCAGAGGTGTAGCATTCCGGAGGTCAGGCCCTCTGCTTCCTAGGGGATCAAGAGCCTTACCTTCTTTTGCTTGGCTAATAGTAGGGGTGGGGGTCATGGTGGCTGGGTTAACAGGTTTGGTATGCAAGTTCAAGACCTACTGGCTCCTGAGGAGCTTGATGACCTGAATCCAGTGCTGGAACTTGTGGGAACCAGGTAGACATCCAGCTTCTTCATGAAGGTGTGAATTGGTGGGCTGAGTTTAATTGACAGGGAGAAGTTTATTTCAGAAACATGGAATTTTCTGAGATATGAAGTTGTCTCATTTCATGTTATTGTTGATATTATTTTTTATTGAGGCTGAGTGTCCTGTTATGTTAAGGTCACCAGATAATGTTTTCTAAGCAAAGGGTTATAGATAGTAAGGTCTCCTTAATGTTCTGTCTGATGTTCTTCGTGTTTCACTGTTGCAGTCATCACACTTGGGTTATCTGCCTGCAGGTAGCCTTCAGTCGGCCGAATACCAGAGACTTAGTATTTCTGTGTTGGATGCTGTTGCTCCAGGTCTCTAACGTCAGGTCGTCAGGGGTATAAAACAGGCAGCCGACGCCATTACATCAGTCTTTCTCGCCGAGGAGCCCGAAGCAGAAGCAGTTCGCAAGTGCTGGTCTGCTGCTACCTGAATTTTCGTTTACAAATTGAATCATCCTGAAGTCTTCTAAAGCTAAGTATCCCATTGGGGATCCTTTTTTCTTGCTCTAACCGATATCAGAAAAAGTTGACAGTTGTCTTGCCTGTGGAAAGCAAATACCACACAGAGATTTTCATTCTTACTGCGTTACTTGTTTAGGCCCATGACATACCTCGCTGTCGGTTTTGTGCCTTGTTCAATGCCCGAACCATTCATCATCGGGCTCTCATTGTTGCTAAATTCTGTAGTTCTCGAGCTCTGTATTCTGAAATGGCTTCGGTAAGCCATCTGACTACCGATATTCCAAAAAAAGTAAGGATAAAGATAGAGACAGACCACATAGGTCCAAAGCTGTCAACGACGCTTCTGTTAAGCTAGTCACCAGTTCGCCGGTACTCAGTGAGGTGCTTTCGCAGCCCCTGATGCCCGCTTCAGTTGATTCGCAGGCCTCTACCGAGACCCATTCGGAGTCCGGTATGCCGCAAGACTCTTCTTCAACTATGGAACATGCGGATGTCTCTACGTTGGATGAGTCCGGAGCCGCTGTGCATGCACCGGCTTCTGAGGCAGTTGTTTTCTCAACCGATGATCGACTCAAACCAATGACTTCATTTTTATCTAAAACTGCTGAATTTCTTAGGCCTAGAGTACACACTACGGCTAGAAAACTGATGACCAAAGCGCATGCATCTACTCCCATGCCACAACGACAAATGCTTTGAATGGCAGAAGACCTTATTACGCTGATTAGGGGAAGTCAGCCTTCTCCTGCTTAAGAGGAAAAGAGACCAGTCCCTGCAGCTTCAACAGACCAGGAGTCCGATGACTTTGAGGTGTCTGATTATGAAGACATGCCCTTATCTGTTTATGAAGATTCAGATACAGAGGAATCTATTCCCTCTGCCTCCCCTCCAGAGGATTTTTCTTTTGGTGAAACCTTACATACTTTGAGAGCATTTCCACTGGGAATGCCAAGACTATCCTCAGTCCAAAAAGAGACTTAGAGATTTCCTAGATTTGCCACAGCACAGGCCTTTAGCAATACCCCCTGTCCTGGAAGTTGATGATGATGTCTTTATGGAATCCAGTCTTACTCCTGATACTTTACCTCCAGACAGGTACTACAGAGTACCTGACACTCACAAATTTCTTTTCAAGAATTCTACTGCTGACCCAGAGATAATTTCCCAATGGCATAAAAGTATCAAGGCAACTACAGCCAAGAATCCCACCCCTTCAGACAGGGATTCCAGAACTTTGGACAGATGGGGTAAGAAGGTATATACCTCTGCAACTCTTGCTATTAGGGCATTGAATTGTCAGTTTCACATGCTGAAGTACCAGCAACATATTATGGAACTTATTAAACAAAAAGTGGCTACCTTTACAGACTGTGCAGAAAATAAAGAATTGCAAGACCTTATGCACTCCGCAACCCAAGTCAACAAGCATACTTTGCAGTGTGGTTTTGATGCCCTAGAAGCATCTTGCCGGGCAGTCACTGGTTCTATACTGAGAGGACATGCTTGGCTCAAGGAGCAGACTTTCCCAGACCATGTCAAATCAAAGTTACTAGATGCGCCTTTGAACAAGGACAGTTTGTTTGGCACTATAGCAGAAGAGGTTCTTAAAAAGATGGAAGAAAAAGCTAAGTCTATGTAGACTGTTAAAGAATTCTTACAAGTGCAACCCCCTAGATTCAGTAGGCATTGCCCTTCCAAACACTGTTCCTTTCCAGCCCCCTCCAGGCCATCTGAAGCCAGACCCAGGGGAAACAGACCACCCAGACTGCAGTCTCAAGGTATGCAGAGATCTAAGCAATGGAGTGCCCCCACTCCCAGAGCAGGGAGTGGTAAGCCACCTCCTTACAGAAAAAAACTCACAATGACTTCTCTACTCCACTCCCCATCCCTGCCCAATTGCTGGTGCCCCTAGGAGGAAAACTTGCCCTTCACGCAAAAAACTGGATGTCCATCAAACAAGACTGATGGGTCCTCAACATTGTATCCCAGGGGTACAAATTTTACTTCCACTCACTGCCAACCCCAAGAGGGTTCCCAGACCTTCCTCCAAACCTGTGGGCAGAGGCTCAAAGCCAATTTCTTTCCCTGCTCTTCATCAGAGCTATTCAGCCGGATCCAGTAGAACAGATATGTCAAGGATTCTATTCCAGACTCCTCCTGGTACCCGGAAAAGAGGGCTCTTGGCGCCCAATTTTGGATCTTTCAGTTCTCAACACCTTCCTGGTGGTACTAAAATTCAAAATGCTTGCCCTGCAGTGGCTTCTACCTATGCTAGCCAAGAATGCCTGGTTAGTCATCCTAGACTTAAAAGAAGCCTATCTGCACATCCCTGTAAGGGAGTCATGCATGAAGTATCTGCATTTCAGGACCGGATCTATGCGTTATCAGTTCTCTGCACTTCCCTTTGGCTTATCCACTGCACCCAGAGTATTCACAAGATGCCTGGCTCCGGCCATTGCTTACTGCAGGCAGAGAAATATCCAAATTTACCCGTACTTGACGACTGCCTAATTCAGGCGGACAGTCAGGAATTGCTGTTGCAGCACGTGACATTTGTGAAAAACCTTCTCACTTCCTTAGGGTACACCATCAACAAAAATAAATCAAAACTGGTACCCAGTCAAAAGATTGTATTCCTGGGAGCAAGCTTGGGCACATCATCCCAGATGGCATTCCTCACTTCAGAAAAACAAGTCTATCTGACAGCCTACTTCAAACAAATGGCTACCAGAACCCAGCTATCCGCAAGGAAAATACTGCAGGCCCTAAGGTTCATGGCCTCATGTATACTGTCAGTTCCATATGCAAGACTGCATATGAAGAAACTTCAATGGTACTTAAAAAGTCTTTGGTGCCAACATTCTCAGGACCTGGAAACAGTCATTCCTATCATACCCTGTATTAAGGACAGAGTTCCTTTGGTGGGCAGAAGCATGCAACCACAACAAGGGACTGCCCTTTACTCAACCCCATGCTGCCCAGACCCTAACCACAGATGCATCAGAGTATGCCCGGGGAGCACACATGGACGGCAAATGCATTCAGGGCCACTGGAGTCCAAGACAAATTCATCTGCACATCAACCAAAAAGAGATGCTAGCTGTCCAGAACACCCTGACAGCTTTCAGATCCCTACTCTTTCCAGGACAACAACTAATAAAAACAGAGAACACCACAGTTATGTGGTACATCATCAAGCAGGGGGGGCCCCACTCTTACCCACTCTGCAGGTTAGCCATGGCCCTGTGGAACACAGCCTTGGACATGCAAGTCCATCTGTAAGCTCAATTCCTGCCAGGCAAATGACTTAAGCAGAAATCTCCTAGACCCCCACGAGTGGCAATTGGAGGCCAGCAACTTCAACCTTCTGATTCAGAAATGGGGGACCCCAGAGGTGGATCTCTTTGCCTCCCCCTACAACTACCAGCTCAGCAAATTCTGCACCAGGAACCCTCACAGCAGGGCCTGGAAAGTGGATGCCTTTTCTTTTCAGTGGGTAAATCTCTCAATCTATGCCTTTCCCCCTTCTCTCAAGAGTATTACTCAAGATAAGACAGGACAGACCAAGGACAATTCTGATTGCCCCGGACTAGCCATGCCAGCACTCATACCCACTCCTGCGCAGCCTGTCACTGGTGCCACCTTGGCACCTACAACAGAACCCAACCCAACCCTGCTTTCTCAGCAGGAGGGACTGATTTTGCATCCGCAACTGCAAACCCTAAATCTTGCAGCCTGGGGTATTCTTTGAATTCTCCCCCAGCAACCCTAAGCAAACAGGTGCTGGATGTCGTTCTTGAAGCCAGAAGACCCAGTACAAGAAAATCCTATGCTGATAAGTGGAAAAGGTACTGCTCCTGGATTCATTCTAAAGGAGAGGACACAACTCTGCCCTCCCTGCCTCTAATCCTGGATTACTTAGCAGATCTACTCCACAGAGGCCTATCCTTCTCCTTCATTAAGATACATGTCTCAGCCATTTCTGCTCATTACAACACAGAGCCACCTCTCTTCTTGCACCCTCTTATTCAAACAGTTCCTGAGAGGGACAAACAACTTAAGGCCACCTAGGAGAGCACCCACCCCTGCTTGGGACCTTAACTTTGTACTGGACAAGCTCACGCTTCCCTCCTTTGAACCTGCAGCATCAGCAGAGTTAAAATTCCTCTCTTGGAAAACAGCCTTGCTTCTGGCCATCACTTCAGCTAGAAGAGTGTCTGAGCTACAAGCACTTATGGCTGTGGAACCCTTCATTATTTTCCATGCTGACAGGGTTTCCCTCAGGACTAACCCTTCCTTTATGCCTAAAGTGGTGTCCAGCATAGCTCTAAACCAATCCATCTATTTGCCAACTTTCTTCCCTAATTCTCAGAATAAAGGGGAAAGGATCCTGCATTCATTGGATGTGCACAGACAACTCAGATTCTACCTTGATAGGACTAAGCCCTTCAGAAAATCTGACCAGTTACTAGTCAGCTTTGCAACAGGGGCAGAGGGCAAGGCCATTTCAAATCAAACAGTTTCCAAATGGATAGCACACTGCATCCATTTCTGCTACAAGCACCATGGGAAACCAACCCCTCAGGGGGTCAGAACACATTCCACTAGGGCAACTTCTACCTCTACAGCATTTTTCAGGGGAGTCCCTACCAGAGACATCCTGGTAGCTGCTACCTGGAGTTCTGTACACACCTTCACTAAGCATTACCACCTGTCTATCTTTTCCAAATCCAGGGCAGGTTTTGCAACAGCAGTACTGCAAGGCATACTAGTCAGCCCTAACTCTTCTTGACTGCCTCCACCCTTCTTCAGCTTTGAGAATCCACCCAAGTGTGATGACTGCAACAGTGAAACATGAAGAACATAGTACAGTTGTGTACACTTACCATAAGTGTAGATGTTTGAGTGTGTTCACTGTTGCAGTCCTGGTTTCCATCCCTCCAGCCCCCTGGTTTCTCTTTCTCTCCTCTCTATGGCTATTACTCACCCCTTTCAGGGTTATTGGTATTGGTATTTACTTTTTACTGGTGGTGTTTTCCCCTACCATAACTTAGCTCCCTATTTGGGGGGCTCCTGACATTTGGGGCAAGAAAAACTG
This sequence comes from Protopterus annectens, assembly GCF_019279795.1. NCBI lineage: Eukaryota > Metazoa > Chordata > Ceratodontiformes > Protopteridae > Protopterus > Protopterus annectens. The sequence goes on from NC_056739.1 coordinate 103,128,636, forward strand.
ATGTAATGGCGTCAGCTGCCTGTTTTTATACCCCTGATGACCTGACGTCAGTCCTGGAGCAACCGCATCTGACACAGAAATACTAAGTCTCTGGTATTCGGGCCGACTGAGGGCTACCTGCAGGCAGATAACCCAAGTGTGATGATTGCAACAGAGAATACTAACATCTACATTTATGGTAAGTGTACACAACTGTATTGTATGCATAGATCTCATTTAAGAAGGTGAAAAGATACAGAAATGAATAGTTGGCTGTACAACAAGCTGACTCCCTTCAGATCTGTTTGCAAAAAATTCTTTGCATCCTTGCGGCTTGCATCAACTGGTATGTGAGTAGGTTACAGAACAGGGTTTAATAATCTAAAATTGGTCTGATAAGAGTTTTGTAAAGGGTGACAATTGCTTTTTCCTCTCAACTCCATGGAGGATAAAGCAGGCAGCTTCAGAAGCTTTTTGGATGGTAGCTGCTCTGTGGGTATCAAATGAAAGGTCCTTCCATATATATGAAATAAATGTATATCCTGTGTAAGTTTTTGCTGGTGTTTGGTATCATACTAAAGGGTCACCATCTGCAAGAACTCCAAGGTATTTTACTATTCTGTCAATGTTTAAGTGTTGCTCATTTGTTCATCAGATGTGTATAAAACTGGAGGCGGTGGGTCTGTTACCCAATGCCGGACTGGTTATGCATTGAAGGTAAGGTTAATTCCTGCTTTATTATTTGAAGGGAGGTGGTGTCAGCAGGTTTAAGATCAATGCTCCTAAGTTTGAATTCATATGCATATTTGCTGAGCTAGACACTGGAGTCAATTTGGACATCTGAGGAAAAAGATGCCAAAAAAGGAATGTCCCTAGAACCCACCATTTAGGGAATCCACTGGTGACGAGATGGTGAGGGTGGGAGTCATTCTACTATTACTTGTTCTGTAGGACCATATAGCCATATGTGGGCTTAAGTTATTACAGTTTCATTTATCTTCCAGTCTCTGAATTTATTATGGTGGTAAAGTGGCTAGTGCTTAAACCAGGTCAAGGTAAGCTGGATGGGAAAGTAAACCTTCATTCAGGAAATAATGAGACACTTGCAAAAAAATTGAGGTTAAGCATGCACGATTCAGATTTAAAAATAACATAGTGGGTTTGGTCCAGGAGAGTGAGGTTTCCTATGCCTGTTGCAGTAAGTTCCATAATGATTGTCTAGCACTTTTCACAGTGCACTTCTGAGACTGATTATTCTCTAATTATTGAGATCCACGGAAAGGCCTCAATTATGGATTGAGATCACAGTAATGTGCTTCCAGATGTCACAGACATAGAAAGTATTTAATGTTTGGATAAGAATGCGTGTGTAAGGGGTCTGCTAGGCGACTTCTTGATTGTTCCATGGGAATAGTGCTTTCTTTTTGCTGAGAGCAAAGATGACCATCATTTTCTGTTATATCTGGGACTTGTCAGTTCCCCCCTTTCAGTGCCTGATTTCCCATCTCATTGTGGAGTTCAAGGCAATAGGTGAATCTTGTTATTGATCTCCATTGATGGCTGGGTGTGGTGCAGATTCAATCTCCTGTCTTTGGTGCTATAGGGTGCTGCCTTTGGTTTTGGATGAGCATGCCCCCCAGTAGCTAGCTAACTGGCCTCAACTTTGGGCCTTGATAAGTCCTTTTTCTTTGGCTCTGCCTGTGGCCTGGATTCTGTGAGAGGAGTCTGCAGACTGTTGTAAAGCCCTTCTTCTAGGTTCCAGGGGGAAGTGGTTGCCTTTTTGTACAAAGTGGTACCACATGGTTGTCCCTGCTTGGTCATCTGTGGCTAGCCTACACATCAAGGAAGTCTGATCATGCCTAAGTTTCCTTGAGGATACTTGGCCAGACTTCTCCCCATTGATTTTGGTAAAGGACAAGATTGAGACTCTGCTCCAGTTGATCAAGCAGTTCCTTTGAAAATGCAGCTTTCCATCCTTCTTAGAAGAGCCCCCTTCCCACTGTGACTTGGTGTTTGACAGGTTTTCCCATATTCTGTTGACCTCTTTGGTAATAGAGTTCCTCCCTGAGCTAAACTCCTTTTTACCTATTGGCTGTACCTCTTCGTAGGGTTCATGAAGTTGCAGACCAGCAGTTGTGCAAGATCTCTTTCTTCCCTTGTTTTAGGGTTGGATTTCCTCACCTCATTTCTACTACGTCAGAGAAAGTTGCCCTGTTTTAGTCCCTGAACTTGCTTTTCTTCTTCTTCCTTTGTGGATGCAGATACTGAGGGGAGAACAGGAGGCATTTAAATCCTTGCAGGGATGTAGCCTTCTCAAATATTACCTGATGCAGCTGTGCTGATTGACAGGACTAAGCATTAGTTTGTTATTCTCTTCCCAGAGAGAGCAGAACTTAAAGGTGCCAGTTACACTTCACAGAGTTGCCGATTGTGGTGCCACTTGGCATCACTTAAACCAAAGTGTCTTGCTGTTCGGTAATACTGACCACCATTACTTGCTTAGTCAGCTTGTTAGCAGACTTAATCACTTAGGCCTTTAGCCTGAAGTGTTCCCCTTTTACAAGTAGTGGTCCTTTCTATGACTCTGGGAGTTGGGCATCTACTTACAAGCTGCTTTTCTGTAGGATTTCGCCTCATTAGCTCATTATTGTGTAATCCTTCAGTCCCGTTCATGAAATGGTGTACTGCTAGAGTATTAACCCAGCTGTAGGACTTGTCAAGGTGGAGCCTCCTTCGTAGGTTAGGCCAGTTAATCTGTATGCACACCCTTCTTAATGAGTGTAGACAACCCCATCTCTCTGTCTCCATCAGGGTGGGTGGTCCCTCCTTGTAGTTTCAGCCTTTGGAGTCTCTGTAAATTGGGCAAGAATGTAATAAGATATAACTTGTTTGCATCAGTGATTCATTTGTTTTCCTTGATTTGTTTGATCATTCTTTCAGGTAGCTAGGAGCAAACTGGCAGGAGGAGCATCTAAGTGGTAATGGGTGGAAAGGATGAACACAAACACAAGATCTATAAATAAGATCCTGCCACAGATCAGGTGTAATGGCAAGAATGTGTCTGTTATTATCCCCAGCTGGTGATTTGGCTTCTGGTGGCTTCATTGAGAGACTTCTTATAAACATCCATCAAGTTGATGCTTCCACTGATGCATTTTCTTAAGAACTCTGTCCCCATTCAGAGTGTTACCTTCACTGACAAATGGAGTTGATCATTAAGAAGCAGTGGAGAGTGCAAGTTCAGATCCATTTGCCCTTTGTGGGCTTGATGGTGGCCAAAGAGTTCACAGTGTTTATGTGCCTGAGGACATGTGTTGCAGTAAATGGTGAAATGCCAGTGACTTCTGGTTCACTATATGCTTACAGATATGCTTCTCAGGTGCTGGACCGGAGCCAGACTGTCCCAGGTCATAACAGGTACACTACCAGCAGTGTGGGGTGCTTCATCCATTGTTCAGAATAAGGGCCCCTACACAACACACACACACACACGCAAATCTGCTGCACATAAACCAACTGGAGTTGCGGACAAGTCGTAGGTTCATAGGAGGTTAATAGTCTAATGGCCCTAGGGTCTTTACAAGCCTAGCCTTGTAAAAACCCTAATTACCCTTATTGACCATAGTTAGATGGCCATTGTTAGCAGAGTGATTCTGTGATCAGCACAACTGCTCCTGTCCATGAGGGACATAGGTGCCACCCCTGGGATGAATTTACAGTCACCCATCCAGTTGTCAAGGTTGCGCTTGGTTAGGGTCATTGAAGAGCTTTGCTTCACATGGAAAGGGAGCTTATTCCAGAGGAGTGGCAATTGCTGGGAGATGTATCTGTCTTTCCAGCATGTTCTGTTAATGTCACAGGCCTGGTTGAGATCCCTGCAGAGAGTTGTGTCCCATTTGATTTGCAGATGTGCATTTCCATTAGGGCAATATCCAAGACTGCTCTGTAGGCCAGGCACAGGTAGCCTCTCAGCAGCCTGTATAATACAGAGTACAGTAACAGGGCTTTCAGTTTTTCCATGTATGTCACATTTTGGAGGCACTGGATTCTGTTGGTTAGAAACCTCTGTGGTCTCTCCAGTTGCTGCAGGTGTCTGGTGAGGTACATACAGAAGGGAGTATTATACTTGGTCATCTGATAAGGGTCGAGTACAGCTGAGCTGTAAATCTGGTCTTGGATGCAGTGTCCTTATTTATGAGATGCACAATATAGAATGCTTTTGTTACCACTGTGGACACATGGTGTTCAAAGTTTAGATTGCTATCAACCTGTGTTCCCATGTCTCGCACTACTGAGTTTGAGCTTAGAGGGATGCTATCTGTATCATAATTATCAGTGGCTACTACTTCGCCAAAGAGTATAATGAGGCATTTTTTGCATTAAGTTTTAGTTCGTGAGTTTGGCACCAATCATTTTTCTGTGTCACCCCTCTCTGTAATATGTTAACATTGTTGGGGGACACACTGATTTGTGCCCAGTTTACAGTCATCTGCAAACTTGATGAGCCACAGGCCATCTACCTTCTCCTGGACTTCAGAGAAATAGATTCCAAACAGTAGAGGGCCCAGCACAGACCCTTGTGGTACCCCACTGGCGGAGGTGAACTCCTAACTTTGACAGTGTGTGTGTTCTGTCGATGAGCCAGTTGGCTACCCATCTCATAATGTTTGGGTTGGTTTACACTGAAAACCTTGAAACTGCATCGGTCATCCGGCATGTGGTCAAATGGCAGTTTTCAAGTCTGCAGAATGTCAAACCAAAATGTATAGAGTACACTACAGCGAATGGATAGTGTAGTTTGAATGTTTGGGTTCAACATTGTGCAGGGAGATCGCAGTTCAGTGACGAACAGGGGAATTAGCCCATTTCCTCACTGTAGTGCAATCTTGGAGTTGGTATATTTAATGTGGGGGGGTGGGGGGCAGGGGGCATAGTCCCCCCCCTGCAAAATAGTGGAATTAATGTACCGTTGACTGTAGTCTTATGGTACGTTAATGTGCATGAAGAAACAGCAGCAACAAACTGACTAATGCTCCACAAAAAGAATAAATCCATGAACTTGCAAGCTAGTAATGCAAACTTTTTGTTCCATTTTTTATTCCAAAAAGTGCTTTTCATCTGGCTGGATAGCTAGACGACTTCAGATGCTGATCAACACCAACCAATGCATATACATACTCTCACAGCCTAAGCCAAAATGCCTTAAACACACATACCATGAATTATATCTACTTCTAGATCTTTATCAGCTGTTCTAATTAGTAGGGCGGATCAGCTGACTGATGTTCATGTTATATACTGTGTTTTGAATATTTAATTGCATCTGAAGAAGTCTAGCTATCCAGCCAGACGAAAAGCGCTTAATGGAATAAAAAGTTTGCATTACTAGCTTGCAAGTTTGTGGATTTATTCTTTTTGTGGAGCATACCTTAATGTGCATAGCAGGTCGTCAGTGACGCCATCTCATGCTGTGTCAAATGCATCAAACTCATTTTTGTGTTGGTTGCTGTTTTGAAATTCAGAATTCAGCATTTTGGGTAGAAATTCATGACGGTCTACCGAAGCAGATTTGGAATTTCAGTAGTAAACCGTTTGTGTTACTCTCCATCTGGGAGAGTTTCTCTATGATACCTTAATGGGGGATAGTGTCAAAGGCCTTGGCTAAATCACGATAAGGTGGTATGTACTGTTTGCCCTTATCCAGGGCTTTGGTGACATTCTCAAAGGAGTCCACTAGGTTTAATAAGCAAGATCTATCTTTTCCGAAACCAAACTGTGTTGGGTCAAGAGTTTGAAGCCTTTGTCCTTGTGGGATAAGGTCCATGATGATTCTTTCCATGGACTTGCAGATAAGACTGGTTTGGCTTATGGGTCGATAGTTTCCAGGATCAGTTGATGGACACCATTTGTACAAGGGGATTACTGTTGCTGTTCTCCACTCTGCCACAACAAACCCAACTGGCTATGGTTCAAGAGTGCTGAGTGGTTTCGCTAGGTCTTGTTTTACTTCGTTTAATAAGCAGCCTGGGATGTTATCTGGTCCCACAGAGGCCATATTTTTGGCCTTGGAGAGTACTTGTGTGATCTGTTCTTTGGAGATGCTCTGTAGAGGCTGGTGTCAGAAATGCTTTGAGGTATGTCTGGTGGATACATGGGGCTGAAGCTTTTGCCATATCTGTCAGCCAACAGGTTGGCAGTTTCCTCAGGTTCAGTGTGAGTGGTACCGTCCACTATAAGTTCGCCACACAGCTGGGCATTCCTTTTTAACTTTCGGATGTAGTTAAAGAATGGGTTATGATTGTTTTTAGCTAGGGGGTGCTAATTTAGTCTCATAGCTAGCAATGACAGATAGCAATGCTTACTACTATATATATTATTTTTTGTCATCCTCATCACTGGACATCAGAGATATGTGAAAAACTTCCTTTGGGTTAATTAGATTAAAGAAAAGAAGTTTCATAATAGGAATTTATGAAAGTCAGCAGATTTGTTTTTTGCCGCTCCTTGGAAGCCACTATTGGCTACTTAGATCATCCATTATTGTTCGTGCCATTTTTCCTCTATTGAGTATTAGAAATATGTGAAGAACTGCTTTTGGGATTATTTGACAAGTTTTTCAATAAGAATATATGAAGGCTAGGAGATTTATCTTTTGCTGTTTCTTGGAAGCCACTATTGGCTGTTTAGTTCACCTGTTTCATATTCTGACTCCAATACATTAGTGTGAGGCATGCTTCTAAGTATGCATGAAAGCTAGTTGCTTCATTTGCTACTTCTTTTGGAAGTGCTATTGGTTGCTAACATCACCTACTTTGCATATTTCATTAGTACTGAACATTAGCAAGCTGAGGCATCCATTTAGAAAATGGGATTGTTAACCCGGTTTATGCAAATCAGATGGAGAAATCCAAACATGGATTGGCTGGAACCTTGGTGTTAATAGTCTCATTGGGTGAATAATTCTGACTGGCTTTTATATACAGATGAATGTCCCATTTGATTATACGATCTGAAGAAGAACTATTCGAAAGCGCTTATCGTTGGACAAGAGACTTAATTTTTATTATTTTTGTTCTTATTTTGTTTTATTTTATTATTTTTATTAAATTCTGGATTTTAACAGAACTTTTATTACTGGATCGCACAGACAGTTTATTTGCTTTTCAGTACAGTGTTAGCCTGGGTGAACCAGCTGTCTTTTGGTTTGTGGATTATTTATTGGACAGTTCACCGCAGCAAAAGGGAATATCTCTTCATTTTTTTTTTTTTTTCACTGAGGATACGGACCTCAAGGAAGGAGACTGGTCCCCCAGATCTCTGCCTGATGATGTCTCCTTTGGAGACATTTTTGAGCTCCTCAAACAAAATGGTGGATGGTCTCCCCAACCTCCATCTTTGGAGGAGTCCATGTTTCTGAAGGCCTTTGGGATGGGCCTGTCTTCCTCCTAGGTGTCCTCCCACTGATGAGTTAATGGATCTGGTCGCCAGCAGGGCCTGGAAGGAACCGGACATGGTGGAGCCTGTTCCAAAGAGGGCCGACAAGTTCCTTAGTCCACCTATGAACTGTTTGTGCTGAAGCAAAGGAGTCCCAGTTGATGGCATCATGGTTACCACCATGAAGAGGGATCTAGCAGAGCAGAGCTCCATGGTCCATCCCCCGAACAAGGAGTCCCGGGCAATCGACCATTTTGGGAAGCAGGTGTACACCTCAACTACCTTTGGACTGAGCACAACAAACTACTTGGCACACTTTATTTGCCTCCAAATGGATTTGGTCCAAGAACTTTCCACCCTATTGCCGGCAGAGAACCTCAGGCAGGTGTCTCCCAAGCTATCCACTCTGACCTCCCTCACGAATTCCATATTGAGGTTAGTTTCCAATGAAGTGTAAGCTACCTCTCAAGCAGCTGGTATAGGCATTGCCTTGTGGCGTCATGCCTGGCTACTCTTATGCTGGTTCACGGATCCCTTTAAGGCATCCTTTACTAATGCCCCCTTTGATGGTTCTACTCTTTTGGACCTTCTATGAAGGACACTTTGACCCACAGAGAGCAGGAAAGGAAGACTCTTTCTGCAGTAGGGATCAAGCTTTCTGCTCCCCAGAGGTGCTTGCCTAAGAACAACAGGGAACCAGAAATATGTGGTTTCATATGGCACAGCCTCCTTTTCAAGATGATCTGGATGAATCCTCTTCCAGTGGCAAGGGGAGAGGTTTCATTGGACGATGACACCCTCGAGGCAGGAGTGGTCTGTAGAATCAGGACTCCAGGTAACCCTTCTCTGAGCAGCCCTATCAGCGCTGCTGAAGAGTTGCCCGACTGCTCTTCCCTGGAAGCAGTCGGGAGTCACATTTCCCTACATCCATTACCCTGGGCAAACATCACTTCTGATCGGTGGGTGTTAAATATCATTTCCAGGGGCTATTTCATTCCCTTTTCCAACCCCCTCCAGTAAGACATTACCTCCTGGATGTTCCACCCAGTCAAAGGGAGTTGGCCTCCAAAGAAGTTCAACAACTTCTTCTAAAAAGAGCAATCCAAGAGGTCCCAGCAGGACAGAGAGGATCTGGCACTTATTCTCACTTCTTTTTAGTTTCAAAAAAGACAGGGGACCTCTTCCTATTCTGGATTTCAGCAAACTCAATCTTTCAATAAAGAAATCAAAGTTCCAGATGGTCACTGCTCAGTCCATTCTGCCACTTTTATGCAAGGGTGATTAGATGTGCTCTGCGGATCTCCAGGATGCCTACTATCACATCACAATTGACAGGAGTTCCAGGAGACATCTTCACTTCCGGCTGGGAGCCAATCATTACCAGTTCAGAGCCCTGCCCTTTGGTCTCACCACAACCCCCCCAGGTGTTTACCAAATGTATGGCAGTGGTAGTGGCTCACCTGTGGTTGCAGGGTTTCAGGTCTTCCTGTACCTCGACGATTGGCTCCTCATGGCATCTTCGAGGCATTGACTGGTTCAGGCAGTTCAGCTTGTTCTCCACCTCTTCCATCGCCTGGGGATAACCGTAATCCAATCTGATTCCCACTCAACAGCTGGAGTTCATAGGAGTTCAGTTGAACTCCATTTCTGAGATTGCAACTATACCTCTGTGAAGGATTCAGTTGATACATGATCAGGTCACACACATTTTGAACCTGTCATGCCCCCTGGTTCATTTGTTTTTTCAGGATCTCGGATCCATGGCTTTGGGCATTCTTCTTGTTCCTCTGGCCAGGTACCACATACGTGTTACAATGGAATTTAGCTGTTCACTGGCTTGATCTTCTTCATCCCCTGTCTATGACCATAAGACTGTCTGTGTGCAGACGTCACCTCTAGTGGCGGCTTCGGTCACAGAGTTTCTCTCTAGGCAGGCCCTTCTCTGTCCTTCCGCCCATGGCCACAGTGACCACGGACGCCTCCCTGATGGGGTGGGGGGACATTTTCAGGGGAAGACTGCCCAAGGCACGTGGTCCACAGTTGAGACCAAGTTGCATAGAAATATTCTAGAGATGAGGGCAGTTCTTCTTTCGTTGCAAGCCTTCCAAGACTGGCTCCCTCTTGGGACGGTTGCAATTCAGACAGACAACATGGCAGATGTCTGGTATGTAAACAGATGGGAGCACATTCTTACCCGCTGTGCAGAGAAGCCATGAGAGTGTGGAAATGTGCTATGTCTTCCGGCCACTTCCTTATTGCAACACACACACACCCGAGTATTCCAACGTGTTGGCTGACAGGCTCAGCAGATCTATCTTGAGTTCTCACAAGTGGTCCCTCAATCCTTCAGTGGCGAATCAGATTTTCGACCATTGGGGTCAGCCATGCTTCGACCTTTTTGCCTCCCCAGTCAACCACAAATTCAGCAGGTATTTTGCTCTGATCCTCCATCAGGAGGAGTCACCAAGGGACACTCTAGTCCACGATTGGCCTCTGGGCCTTCTTTACACATACCCTCATGTTCCCTCAATACCCAAGGATGATATTCTTTGTGTTTCACTGTTGCAGTCATTACATTTGGGTTATCTGCCTGCAGGTAGCCCTCAGCCAGCCTGAATATCAAAGTCTTGGGTCCTGCGTCGGATGCTCTCTCTTCTTCCATGACGTCAGGTCGTCAGGGGTATAAAGCATGCAGCCGACGCCATTACATCAGTCTTTCTTGCCACACGTTGCCCGAAGCAGAAGCGGTTCGCAAGTGCCTGTCGGCCGACTCTTGAAATTTTCGGTTTTGAGTTTCAGAACCAAAGTATTCAAAAAAGCTAAGTACCCCGTTGGGGATCCTTTTTCTTGCTCTAAACCAATGTCAGTAAAAGTTAACAATTGTATTACCTGTGGAAAGCAAATACGTCATAAAGATTTTCATTTGTACTGCATTCCTTGCTTAGGCCCAGACCACGACACCCCTTGCTGTCGGTTTTGTGCCTTATTCAATCCTCGAACTATTCGTCGAAGGTTCATTTTTGCATCAGACTATTTCGGTACTCAGTTTAATTATCCAGAAATGGCTTCGGTAAGATGTCCTTCATGGATGCATCTGCAGTCATAACAACTGGGTTGTCCTGTCGTCAGGCAGCCCTTCAGTCGGCCGGATTCCAAAGTCCGGGTCCGCTTCGCTGATGTCGCACTTCACCCGGCGTCATCTCTGCTGGTCTTCGGTATAAAGGCATCAGCCGGCGCCATTTTCTTCAGTCTTTCTTGCGCGTGGCCAAGCAGAAGCGGTTCGCAAGTGCCGGTCGGTCGGATCCAGAGATTACTACTACCGAATACTACTTGAAGACTTCTAAAGCTAAGTACCCGTTGGGGACTCTTTCTTGCCTCAGCCGATGTCCGAAGAAGCCAATAACTGTTTAAGTGGTGGGAAACAAATAGCTCATAAAGATTTGCACTCTTACTGTTTGCCTTGTCTAGGCCCACACCACGGCGTAGCAGCCTGTTCGCCTGTGCTTCATTCAACCGACGACGCTTAGGCGCCGGTCGGAGTTTGCTGAACAGTTTTTCGGTTCTGATTTTGCGTACATTATGCCGCCGGATCCTCCGACTTCCCAAATTGTTAAAAACGCAAAGAAAGACCGACATCGCGGTCCACGGTTTCGGCGAAACCATGGTTAAGCAAATCGAGTGTCTCGGTTTCGGCCGAAACCGAGAACTGATCAAAGCACAGCTGAATCTATGACTACTTCTGAGGTTCCTGCTACATTACTTGAATCGACCTCAGATATTTTACCTACTACAGTGGTTCCTAGTGACTTATCAGACACCATCCCTTTGGATGTCTCTACCCCAGCACGTGGTGCTGCTAGGCCTCCTGCAGCCATGTCAATTAAGGCCTTTGCCAGGGCTAAAGCAGCCAAGTCTACTAAATCAGTGCCTGTTAAGCCCCCCTCAACCAGGCCCACTTCTAGTGCACAAATGCTTACTCTGGCAGAAGATTTAATAACCTTAATTAGGGGATCTCAATCTCACCCAGACAGGGCCTCGCAGCCCCCAGAGAAGAGACTTAGAGCAGAGCCCCCAGAGCCTGGGTCCTCTGATGATTCTGCGGATGACTCAGATATTACAGACCAGCCAGAGGCTCCTTTCTCCAATTATGAAGACTCAGATGCTGAAGAATCCATCCCAGCTGCTTCCCCACCAGAAGAATTCTCCTTTGGGGAAACCTTGCATGCCATGCGAGAACATTTCCAATGGCAGCAACAGGATTACTCAGATTCCAGAAAAGACTTAGGACCTTTCTGCACCTTCCACAACATAGGCCCTTAGCTATACCTCCTGTCCTATCTGTTGTGGACGATGCTTTAATGATGTCTGCACTGCACCAGATTCTTTACCTCCAGCCCCTGCCAAACCAGATAGATTTTACAGGGTACCAGACACCCATCATCACCTATACAAGGCCCCACTTGCAGACCCCGAAACTATATCCCAGGGGCCTAAGGCAGTAGCCTCGACCACAGCAAAAAATCCTATTCCTTCTGAAAGGGAAGCCAGGTCTTTAGACAGATGGGGCAAAAAGATTTACACCTCAGCTACTCTCTCAGCCAGAGCTTTAAACTGTCAGTTTCACATGATACAATACCAAGAGTTTATGCTTGATCAGTTAACTAAAAGCTATCCTCTGATGACTCTATAGATAAGAAATATGTATTAGAGATGGTAAATAACATACAACAGGTTAGTAACCATTCACTGAAATGTGGCTATGATGCACTGGAGGCTTCATTTAGATCAGCCATGACTGGCACAGTGATAAGAAGACATGCATGGCTGAAGGAACAGGTCTTACCGGATCATGTTAAAGCTAAGTTATTAGATGCTCCTATGGATAAGGCCAGTTTGTTTGGTACGCCTGCCCAGCAGGTAATGAAGAAAATGGAAGAAAAGGCAAAATCTGTCCAAACAGTAAAAGATTTCTTGCAGGTTTAGCCCCAAGGTTTAGCAGGAACTGGCCTGCCAAAACTGGTCCTTTCCTGACTCCACAAGATCCCAAAGGGGCAGGAATAGACGTTCCAGAGGCAGAAATCAATCCAGAGGGGGTGCCTACAGAGGACGACAGTGGCAAGGTAATAACAGAGGCACAGACACAGCCACTACCACTACAACAGCACAACAACAGTGACTTGATTCTAACTCCGCCTACCAGGGAACAAATAGCAGCACCATTAGGCGGAAAATTAACCTTATTTTCAAAGAACTGGCACTATATCACAAAAGACAAGTGGATTTTGCAAACCATAGACCAAGGTTACCGGTTCCACTTCCACACTTTACCAGTCAAAAGAGGAATGCCAAACCTGCCTCCAAAAACAGAAGCTCTACAACAGATAATGCAATTAACAAAGATGAGAGCTGTGGAAAGAGTTCCAAGAACAGAACAAGGCAAAGGATTTTATTCCAGACTATTCCTAGTTCCAAGAAAGGAAAAAAGTTGGAGACCTATTCTCGACCTGTCCACCTTAAATACATACATCATTGTCCCAAAATTCAAAATGCTGACTCTACAGCAACTTCTTCCCATGCTGGGCAAGGAGTGTTGGCTGGTAACTCTAGATCTCAAGGAGGCATACCTGCATGTCCCCATCCGACCAATTTGCAGAAGATACCTCAGATTTCTTGCAGGATCAGAGCACTATCAATTCTCAGCATTGCCCTTTGGCTTATCTACTGCCCAGAGTATTCACAAAATGCCTGGCATCAGTGATCGCCCACTGCAGACTACAGGGAATTCAAATTTATCCATACCTGGACGACTGTCTGCTACAAGGGGACAACCCAAGCAAGCTGACAACAGATTTACAAAGGGTCATTTACTTGCTACAAGCTCTGGGATACACAGTCAATTTACAAAAGTCAAGGCTGATACCATCCCAAACAAGGACATTCTTGGCTGAATTGGACACAGTAAAACAAATGGCATTCCTAACTACAGAAAAACAAAAGAACTCCCTCTTTACTTCTTGGCACTAACAAGACGGAACAAGCTAACAGCAAGAAAAGTTCTGCAGGCCCTGGGCTTCATGGCATCATGCATAATCTTAGTTCCACATGCCAGGCTACATATGAGAACACTACAGTGGTACCTAAAGAATTTATGGTCCCAACACAGGCACAGCCTAGAAGCAGAAATTCCACTAATACCATGCCTAAAACAGGAGTTCCTATGGTGGGCTCAAGCATGCCAGTCAAACCCAGGCCTACCCTTTCACAACTATCAAGCAAGCCAAACCATCACAACAGACGCCTCAGACCTAGGATGGGGGGCTCACATGCTGGGCAAATGCGTGCAAGGATTATGGACAGGACCAGCTTCACCTGCACATCAACCTAAAAAATGCTGGCAGTAAAACTGGCAATCCAAAACTTCAGACCATTCCTCAAAGAAGGCCAATTGATGATAAGGACAGACAACACCACTGTCATGTGGTACATCAACAAACAGGGAGGCACTCATTCATACCCCCTGTGCAGAATGACCTTGGACCTTTGGAACCTGGCACTCAGCTACAACATCCAGTTACAGGCAATATTCGTACCAGGAAAGGAGAATACTCTAGCAGACATGTTAAGCAGAACCACCTCGGATGCTCACGAATGGATGCTACACCCGGACATCTTCAAGACCATCTCAAAGAAATGGGGAATGCCACAGATAGATCTATTCGCTTCCCCTCTCAATCACCAGCTCAAAAAATTCTGCACAAGGACATTCCACCCACTTGCATGGAAAGTGGACTCGCTCCCCTTCAGCTGGAAAGGTCTGACAGCATATGCATTCCCACCTCTTCCCTTGCTACACAAGGTATTACTAAAAATCAAGGAGGAGCGTCCAACGATAATCCTGATAACTCCAAACTGGCCAAGACAACACTGGTACCCATTGCTAAGGAGCATGTCTCGGGACAAGATGTGGTCAATACCCCTGAGGCCTTTGATGTTAACTCAGAACAACTACAACATCATGCATCCAAACCTAAAAACGTTGCAACTGACTGCATGGAACATTACATAGCAACAACTAATCCAGAACTTTCCCAAAGAGTGAAAGACATTATCCTTGAAGCCCGCAGACCTTCAACAAGAAGGAACTATGCAGGAAAATGGAAAAGATTTGTCATTTGGAGTGCTGAAAGAGGAAAGGATGTGTCAAATATAGATATGGCTAACATTCTGGAGTATTTGGCAGAACTTCTGCATACAGGCCTGTCCTACTCCTCCATCAAGATACATGCATCAGCTATTTCAGCAGAATACAGCTTTGATCCACCTGTCTTTTCACATCCTTTACTCAGGCAGTTCCTCAGAGGGATTAAGAATGTAAAACCCCTAGGAAACCACCATTGCCAGCTTGGGATTTGAACTTTGTACTAGAAAAGCTGACACTCGCACCTTTTGAGCCAGCAGCAACAGCAGAGCTACAGCATCTATCGTGGAAAACTGCTTTCCTACTGGCAATAACCTCAGCAAGGAGGGTGTCTGAACTTCAGGCCCTAATGGCAGTACAGCCCTTCCTAATCTTCCACCAAGATAGAGTGTCCATGAGGACTAATCCTACATTTATGCCTAAGGTGGTATCCAGAGTGTCTTTAAACCAGGCAATCCACCTTCCTACCTTCTTCCCCAACCCTCAAAACAGAGGGGAAAGAATGCTGCATACCTTGGATGTACATAGACAGTTACGCTACTACCTGGACAGAACAAAAGTAACAGAAAAACTGACCAGCTTTTGTAGCCTATGCAACAGGAAGAGAAGGAAAAGCTATTTCCAAACAGACAATCTCCAAATGGATAGGAAATTGCATACGATTCTGTTACTCCTTCCATGGAAAACCAATTCCACAGAACATAAGGCCTCATTCTACAAGGGCAACAGCCACTACCACAGCCTTCTTACGAGGAGTGGCAACCAAGGACATTATTGAGGCGGCTACTTGGACCTCCGTGCATACATTTGCCAAGCATTATAATTTACCTTTGTACTCCAGATCCCGAGCAGGGTTTGCCACTGCTGTACTGCAAGGGATCCTAACCACACCATAATCTATTTTTTCCTCCCCCCTTAGTTGGCTATGGTATTCTACCCAGTTGTTATGACTGCAGATGCATCCATGAAGGACATAGTACAGTTTTGTACCTACCATAAATGTAGATGTCCGAACTGGATAGCATCTGCAGTCAGGCTTACCCTCCCTCCTTCCCCTCTGTGGTACTCCTAGGGTATTTACCCTCCTAATAGCTAGCTGGTGGGGGGAGTCTCTTATGGTGTATTTGTTTGTATATATGTACATACATGCTTATTTTCTGAGTTTGCCTTCTATCCTTTTGCAAACATTGGCATTTATCCAAAATGTAGCCTTCCAGGAAGGGCAACTGGCATCTGGGGCAAGAAACACTGAAGAAAATGGCGTCGGCTGATGCCTTTATACCCGAAGACCAGCAGAGATGACGTTGGGTGAAGTGCGACATCAGCCGAAGCCGGACCCGGACTTTGGAATCCGGCCGACTGAAGGGCTGCCTGACGACAGGACAACCCAGTTGTTATGACTGCAGATGCTATCCAGTTCGGACATCTACATTTATGGTAGGTACAAAACTGTACTTTGTCCGACTACCAACATTCCAAAAAAACCTAAAGAAAAAAAGACAGACTGCATAAGTCCAAAGCTGCCGACGTTTCCATTAAGCTAGTCACCAGTTCGCCGGTACTCAGTGAGGCGCTTTTGCCGCCTCTGATACCCGCTACTTCAGATTCGCGGCCTCTACTGAGACCCATTTGGAGTCTGGTATGCCGCGAGATGCTTCTTCGACTATGGAACCTGCGGATTTCTCTATCTTGGATGGGTCCGGAGCTGCTGTGCAGACACTGGCTTTTGAGGGTGTATTCAGGCCTACTGCCTTGCATTTCAAACCAACGCCATCTTCTTCTTCAAGGCCTAAAACTTGACCCACGCCTAGAAAACCAACATCCAAACCGCATGGTCAGGCCTATATGCCTAAAAAAAATTATAAGAATGGCTGAAGACCTTATTACTTTAATTAGGGGAAGCCAGCCTTCACCCTCTAAGAGACCTAGAATTGATTTTCCTTCTGATTCTTCTGATCAGGATTCTGAAATTTCTGTTTCTTCTGTTTACCAGGATTTGCCCTTATCTACCTATGAGGATTCTGATGCAGAGGACTCCATACCCTCTGCTTCCCCTCCAGAAGATTTTTTCTTTTGGTGAAACCTTGCCCACTCTTAGGGAGCATTTCCGCTGCGAAAGCCATGATTACTCGGACTCCAAAAAGAGGCTTAGGGAATTCTTACTCCTACCTCAACACAGGCCTTTAGCTGTCCCTCCTGTCCTGGACATTGTAGATGATGCCTTCTTGGAATCTAGCCTGGCCCCAGACACTTTACCTCCAGCTCCCAGGAAACCTGACAAGTATTACGGAATCCCTGACTTTCACAAGTTCCTCTTCAAGAATCCTACTGTGGACCCAGAGACCATTTCAAAGGGACCTAAAGGCATTAAGGCTACTACTGCCAAAAACCCTACCCCCTCTGATAGAGATTCCAGGGCACTGGACAGATGGGGTAAGAAGGTATACACTTCTGCTACTTTGGCCATTAGGGCCTTAAACTGCCAGTTTCATATGTTAAAGTAGCAGCAGCATATTACTGGACTACTTAAACAGAAAATTATGTTGATTCCTGACTGTGCTGAAAATAAAGAATTACAGGATTTAATGCATTCTGCTGAACAAGTTGGTAAACATACTTTGCAATGTGGTTTTGACTCTTTAGAAGCATCTTGCAGGGCTGCTGTCACTTGGTCTTTTCTTAGAAGGCATGCTTGGCTTAAGGAGCAAAATTTGCCAGATCATGTTAAAGCTAAATTACTGGATGCTCCCTTAAACCAAGACTGCCTGTTTGGCAACAAAGTAGAAGAAGTGCTTAAAAAATGGAGGAAAAAGCTAAATCTATGCAAGCTGTTAAAGATTTCCTGCAAGTACAGCCTCCCAGATTTAGTAGGTATTGGCCTTCTAAGAATTGGTCCTTTCCTGTCTCTTCCAGGCTTTCTCAGTCCAAACCCAGGAACAGCAGACCACCTAGGCTGCAGTCTCAGGATACTCACAGGCCTAAGCAGTGGGGGCTCCCACTTCCAAAGCTGGAAGTAGTAAGACACCCACCTATGGAAAACTGTCACAATGACTTAACCTTAAACCTTCCAAGCCCTGCTCAACTGACTGTTCCTTTAGGGGGAAAGATTGCCCTGCATGCAAAAAACTGGGAACTCATTGCCCAAGACAAATGGCTGTTAAATATAGTTTCCCAAGGATACAGATTCCACTTTCACTCCTTACCAACCCCAAACGGTTGGCCAGACCTACCCCAAATCAGTGGGCAGAGGCTCAAAGACAAGTTATCTCTCTTCTAAGCATCAGGGCTATTCAACCTGTCCCAGAAGAAGAATGGGGGCAAGGTTTCTACTCAAGACTTTTCCTGGTACCCAGAAAAGACAATTCCTGGCATCCTATTCTGGACCTGTCTATCCTAAACACCTTTTTGGAACTCCCAAAATTCAAGATGCTAACTCTTCATCAGCTGCTTCCCATGCTAGACAAAAATGCCTGGTTGGCAACACTAGATTTAAAGGAAGCCTACCTGCATATCCCATTAAGGGAATCTTGCAGCAGATACCTATGCTTCAGTGCAGGCCACATGCACTATCAGTTCTCTGCACTGCCCTTTGGCTTATCTACTGCGCCCAGGGAATTCACAAAGCAGAACACACAGGCTTCAGTCCCAGGGTACATGCAGGACTAAGCAGTGGAGGGCTCCCACTTCCAAATCAGAGAGTGGTAAGACCCCCCCCCATGGTAAGCTGTCTCAGTGACTTAACTTTACAACTTCCAGGCACTTCTCAATGGACTGCTCCTTTAGGGGGAAATATTGCTCTGCAGGCCAAAAACTGGGAACTCATTACCCCAGGACAAATGGGTTTTAAATATAGTTTCCCAAGGATACAGATTTCACTTCCACATGTTACCAACCCCAAACGGTTGGCCAGAACTACCCCCAAATCAGTGGGCAGAGGCTCAAAAACAAGTACTCTCTCTCTTAAGCATAAAGGCTATTCAAACTTTACCAGAAGAGGAAAAGGGACAAGGTTTCTACTCAAGACTTTACCCAGAAAAGACAATTCATAGCATCCTATCGTGGACCTTTCTATCTTAAACACCTTTTTGGTGATTCCAAAATTCAAGATACTAACTCTTCACCAGTTGCTTCCTATGCTAGGCAAAGATGTCTGGTTGGCAACACTGGATTTAAAGAAAGCCTACCTGCACATCCCAATCAGGGAATCTTGCAGAAGATACCTACACTTCAAAGCAGGCTACATGCACTATCAGTTCTCTGCACTTTGGCTTATCTACTGTGCCCAGGTATTCACAAAGTGCCTAGCTCCAGTCATTGCATTTTGCAGGCAAAGAAATATTCAAATATGCCCATACCTGGATGATTGTCTAATTCAGGCAGAAAGCCAGGACATTTTATTAAATCATCTGGCATGTGTAAAGAATTTACTAACTTCGCTGGGGTACACCGTAAACGAAAAGAAATCACATCGAGTACCCTGTCAACAAATTGTATTCGTGGGAGCAAGCTTGAATGCAACTTACCAGATGGCCTACCTCACGCCAGAGAAACAAGTTCATTTGACAGCCTACTTCAAACTACTTGCCACAAAGACCCAGCTATCTACAAGGAAAATACTGCAAGCTCTGGGGTTCATGGCCTCTTGTATTCTTCTGATTCCATATGCAAGACTGCATATGAGGAAACTACAATGGTATCTAAAAAGCCTATGGTGTCAACATTCTCAGGACCTAGAATCAATGATTCCCATCATACCTTGTCTAAAGATAGAGTTCCTTTGGTGGGCAGAGGCCTGCCACCAAAACAAGGGACTGCCATTCATTCTACTCCCTGCCGCCCAAACCCTAACAGCAGACGCATCAGACTGTGCATGGGGGGGGGGGCACACCTGGCAGGGAAGTGCATTCAGGGCAAATTGAACCCAAGTCAAATGCACCTGCATATCAATCAAAAAGAAATGTTAGCTGTACGAAACGCTCTGACAGCCTTCCAGGACAATTAATGGTAAAAACGGACAACACCACAGTTATGTGGTGCATAAACAAGCAGGGAAGAACCCATTCATACCCTCTCTGCAGACTAGCCATGGCTCTGTGGAACACAGCCTTGAGCTACCAAGTACACCTACAAGCTCAATTCCTGCCAGGCAAACTAAATACACTGGCAGACGACCTAAGCAGAAATCTCATGGACCCACACAAATGGAAACTGGAACCAGAGATATTCAACATGTTGATAAACAAATAGGGGAGACCAGAGATAGGCCTGTTTGCCTCCTCTCAAAACTACCAGTTGGGCAAATTCTGCACAAGGACTCCCCACAAACAAGCTTGGAAAGTGGATGCCCTCTCCTTCACCTGGAAAAACCTATTGGTTTATGCCTTCCCCTCTGCTTCTCCTCTCCAAAATGCTACTAAAGATCAAGCAGGACAAGCCAAGAACAATACTGATTACACCAGACTGGCCACGCCAACACTGGTACCCCTCTTGCGCAGTGTGACACTGCTCCAACCATGCCACCTGCCTCAGACCCCTGCCCTGCTGTCCCAGCAGGAGGGCCGGATTCTGCACCCTTAGCTTCAAACTCTGAACCTTGCAGCCTGGCTAATTACCTGATCTCTCCGTTACCATCACTCAGTAAGCAAGTGATGGATGTCATTCTGGAGGCAAGGAGAACTAGTACTAGAAAATCCTATGCTGAAACATAGAAATGGTTCTGTTCCTGAAGCCAAACTCAGGGGATGGACACTAGAGTGCCCAATTTACCTCATAGTCTTCAATACTTAACTGAGATGCTTCACAAGGGCCTTTCCTTTTCTTCCATCAAAATTCATGCCTCGGCTATTTCAGCTCATTATAATAGAGAACCACCCCTCTTCTCTCATCCACTGTTGAAGCAATTCCTTAGAGAGGCCAAAAACCTCAGACCACGCAGGAGAGCCCCTACTCCAGCTTGGGACCTTAACTTTGTATTGGAAAAGCTCACTCTGCCTCCCTTTGAGCCAGCTGCAAATGCAAAGTTGAAATTCCTTTCTTGGAAAACAGCCTTCCTTCTAGCCATCACTTCAGCAAGAAGGGTATCTGAATTACAGGCCCTCATGGCATTGGAGCCTTTCATCATCTTTCATGCGGACAGGGTGTCTCTCAGGACCAACCCATCCTTTATGCCCAAGGTGGTATCCAGTGTGGCTCTTAATCAGTCCATTCATTTGCCAACCTTCTTTTCTAATCCACAGAACAAAGGGGAATGAATACTGCACTCCTTGGATGTGCACAGACAACTTAGATTTTACTTGGACAGGACTAAGCCCCTCGGGATATCTGAACAGCTGCTGGTGGCATTTCTAAGTGGATAGGCCATTGTATTAATTTCTGCTATAAGCATCATGGTAAACCTACCCCACAGGAGATAAGACCTCATTCCACCAGGGCTGCATCTACCTCTACAGCCTTTCTCAGAGGTGTCCCTACCAGGGACATCCTAGAAGCTGCTACCTGGAGTTCTGTACATACCTTCACCAAGCATTACCACTTGCCAATTTTCTCTAAATCCAGAGCTGGCTTTGCCACTGCAGTCTTGCAGGGCCTTATAGCTGGTCCTAATGCTATCTAACTGCCTCCTCCCATTCTTAGCTTTGGGAATCTACCCAAATGTGATGACTGCAACAGTGAAACCCGAAGAACATAATACAGTTGTGTACACTTACCATAAATGCAGATGTTGAAGTGTATTCACTGTTGCAGTCCTGGTTACCCTCCCTTCAGCCCCCCCCCCCCCGACTTCTATTGACTATACCTCTATTCTTGCTTATTATGCTTAAAGCTTTCTGGTGTATTTGCTTTTTTTTTTTGAGGTGGAACCTTGCATTTAATTGCTTCCCATTATGGGGGTACCTGACATCTGGGGCAAGAAAAACTGATGTAATGGCGTCGGCTGCATACTTTATACCCCTGACTACCTGACGTCATGAAAGATGAGACAGCAACCGACTCAGGACCCAAGTCTTTGATAATCAGGCCGACTGAGGGCTACCTGCAAGCAGATAACCCAAATGTGATAACTACAACAGTGATTACACTCGAACATCTACGTTTATGGTACACAACTGTGCTTTCTCTCTCTTCTAAGTATCAGGGCTATTCACCCTGTTTCAACAGAAGAAAGGGGACAAGGTTTTTACTCAAGACTTTTCCTGGTACCCAGAAAAGACAGCTCCTGGCGTCCTATCCTGGACCGCTGTATTCTAAACACCTTTTTGGTAATCCCAAATTTCAAAATGCTAACTCTTCATCAGCTGCTTCCTATGCTAGGCAAATATGCCTGGTTGGCAACCTTGGACTTGCAGGAAGCTGACCTGCACATTCTAATAAGGGAATCTTGCAGGAAATACCTATGCTTCAGAGCAGGCTACAGGCACTATCAGTTTTCTGCACTTCACTTTGGCTTATCTACTGCGCCCAGAGTATTCACAAAATGCCTAGCTCCAGTCATTGCATTTTACAGGCAAAGAAATATTCAAATATACCCATACCTGGATGATTGTCTAATTCAGGCAAGCAGCCAGGACATGCTACTAAATCATCTGGCATTTGTACAGAAACTGCTAACCTCACTGGCGTACACCATAAACGAAAAGAAATTTCATCTAGTACCCTGCCAACAAATTGTATTCCTGGGAGCAAGCTTGAACGCAACTTCCCAGAAGGCTTACCTCACGCCAGAGAAACAAGTTTATTTGGCAGCCTACTTCAAACTACTGACCGCAAAGACCCAGCTATCTGCAAGGAAAATCCTGCAAGCCCTGGAGTTCATGGCCTCTTGCATCCTACTAATTCCATATGCAAGACTGTATATGAGGAAACTACAATGGTATCTGAAAAGCCTATGGTGTCAACATTCTCAGGAACTGGAATCAATGATTCCTATCATTCTTTGTGTAAAGACAGAGTTCATTTGGTGGGTAGAGGCCTGCTACCACAACAAAGGACTGCCATTCATTCTACTCCCTGCCGCCAAAACCCTAACAACAGACTCATCAGACTGTGCATGGGGGGCTCACTTAGCAGTGCTGTGCATTCAGGGCAAATGGAACCTGCTGAAACAATTCCTGAAGGGGGCCAAAAATTTAAGACCACCCAGGAGAGCCCCTACTCCAGCCTGGGACCTTAACTTTGTATTGGAAAAGCTCACTCTGCCTCCCTTTGAGCCAGCTGCAAATGCAAAGTTGAAATTCCTTTCTTGGAAAACAGCCTTCCTTCTAGCCATCACTTCAGCAAGAAGGGTATCTGAATTAGAGGCCCTCATGGCATTGGAGCCTTTCATCATCTTTCATGCGGACAGGGTGTCCCTCAGGACCAACCCATCCTTTATGCCCAAGGTGGTATCCAGTGTGGCCGTTAATCAGTCCATTCATTTGCCAACCTTCTTTTCTAATCCACAGAGCAAAGGGGAACGAATACTGCACTCCTTGGATGTGCACATACAACTTAGATTTTACTTGGACAGGACTAAGCCCCTCGGGATATCTGAACAGCTGCTGGTGGCATTTGCTGCAGGGGCAGAGGGGAAGGCCATTTCAAAGCAAACCATTTCTAAGTGGATAGGCCATTGTATTCATTTCTGCTATAAGCATCATGGAAAACCTACCTCAGAGGGGATAAGACCTCATTCCACCAGGGCTGCATCTACCTCTACAGCCTTTCTCAGAGGTGTCCCTACCAGGGACATCCTAGAAGCTGCTACCTGGAGTTCTGTACATACCTTCACCAAGCATTACCACTTGCCAATTTTCTCTAAATCCAGAGCTGGTTTTGCCACTGCAGTCTTGCAGGGCCTTATAGCTGGTCCTAACGGTATCTAACTGCCTCCTCCCAGTCTTAGCTTTGGAAATCTACCCAAATGTTATGACTGCAACAGTGAAACACGAAGAACATAATACAGTTGTGTACACTTGCCATAAATGTAGATGTTGAAGTGTATTCACTGTTGCAGTCCTGGTTACCCTCCCTCCAGCCCCCCCCCCCCGACTTCTATTGGCTATACCTCTGTTCTTGCTTATTATGCTTAAAGCTTTCTGGTGTATTTGCTTTTTTTTTGAGGTGTAACCTTGTATTTAATTGCTTCCCATTATGGGGGTACCTGACATTTGGGGCAAGAAAAACTGATGTAATGGCGTCTGCTGCATGCTTTATACCCCTGACTACCTGACGTCATGGAAGATGAGACAGCAGCTGACGCAGGACCCAAGTCTTTGATAATCAGGCCGACTGAGGGCTACCTGCAAGCAGATAACCCAAATGTGATAACTACAACAGTGAATACACTCGAACATCTACGTTTATGGTACACAACTGTGCTTTCTCTCTCTTCTAAGTATCAGGTCTATTCACCCTGTCACAACAGAAGAAAGGGGATAAGATTTTTACTCAAGACTTTTCCTGGTACCCAGAAAAGACAACTCCTGATGTCCTATCCTGGACCTCTGTATTCTAAACACCTTTTTGGTAATCCCAAAATTCAAAATGCTAACTCTTCATCAGCTGCTTCCTATGCTAGGCAAATATGCCTGGTTGGCAACCTTGGACTTAAAGAAAGCTGACCTGTACATTCCAATAAGGGAATCTTGCAGGAAATACCTATGCTTCAGAGCAGGCTACAAGCACTATCAGTTTTCTGCACTTCACTTTGGCTTATCTACTGCGCCCAGAGTATTCACAAAATGCCTAGCTCCAGTCATTGCATTTTGCAGGCAAAGAAATATTCAAATATACCCATACCTGGATGATTGTCTAATTCAGGCAGGCAGCCAGGACATGCTACTAAATCATCTGGCATTTGTAAAGAAACTGCTAACCTCACTGGGGTACACCATAAACGAAAAGAAATTTCATCTAGTACCCTGCCAACAAATTGTATTCCTGGGAGCAAGCTTGAACTCAGTTTCCCAGATGGCTTACCTCACACCAGAGAAACAAGTTTATTTGACAGCCTACTTCAAACTACTGACCACAAAGACCCAGCTATCTACAAGGAAAATCCTGCAAGCCCTGGAGTTCATGGCCTCTTGCATCCTACTAATTCCATATGCAAGACTGCATATGAGGAAACTACAATGGTATCTAAAAAGCCTATGGTGTCAACATTCTCAGGACCTGGAATCAATGATTCCTATCATTCTTTGTATAAAGACAGAGTTCCTTTGGTGGGTAGAGGCCTGCTACCACAACAAGGGACTGCCATTCATTCTACTCCCTGCCGCCCAAACCCTAACAACAGACTCATCAGACTATGCATGGGGGGCTCACTTGGCAAGGCTGTGCATTCAGGGCAAATGGAACCTGCTGAAACAATTCCTCAAGGGGGCCAAAAATTTAAGACCACTCAGGAGAACCCCTACTCCAGCCTGGGACCTTAACTTTGTATTGGAAAAGCTTACTCTACCTCCTTTTGAGCTGGCTGCAAATGCAGAGGTAAAATTCCTTTCTTGGAAAACAGCCTTCCTTCTAGCCATCACTTCAGCAAGAAGAGTGTCTGAATTACAGGCATTCATGGCAGTGGAGCCCTTCATCATCTTCCATGCAGACAGTGTGTCCCTCAGGACCATTCCTTCCTTTAAGCCCAAGGTGGTATCCAGTGTGGCCTGTAATCAGTCCATTCATTTGCCAGCCTTCTTTCCTAAAATACAGAACAAAGAAGAATGAATACTGTAATCTTTAGATGTGCACATACAACATAGATTTTATTTGGACAGGACTAAGCCTCTCAGAAAAACTGAACAGCTGCTAGTTGCCTTTGCTGCAGGGGCAGAGGGGAAGGCCATTTCAAAGCAAACCATTTCCAAGTGGATAGCACACTGCATCCATTTCTTCTACAAGCACCATGTAAAACCAACCCCTCAGGGGGTCAGAACATGTTCCACTAGAGCTACTTCTACCTCTACAGCATTTCTCAGGGGAGTCCCTACAAGGGACATACTGGAAGCTGGTACCTGGAGTTCTTTACACACCTTCACCAAGCATTACCACCTGCCTATCTTTTCCAAATCCAGGGCAGGATTTGCTACAGCAGTCTTGCAAGGCCTACTAGCAAGCCCTAATTCTTCTTGACTGCCTCCACCCTCCCTCAGCTTTGGGAAACAACCCAAGTGTGATGACTGCAACAGTGAAACACGAAGAACATAGTACAGTTGTGTACACGTACCATAAATGTAGATGTTCGAGTGTATTCACTGTTGCAGTCCTGGTTTCCCTCCCTCCCTCCAGCCCCCTGGTTTTCTCTTATCGCTTTATCTCTCCTCTCTATGGCTATTCCTACTGGTATTGGTATTTACTTTTTACTGGTGGTGTTTTCCCCACCATATACTAGCTCCCTATTTGGGGGCTCCTGACATTTGGAGCAAGAAAAACTGATGTAATGGCGTCGGCTGCCTGTTTTTATACCCCTGACGTCATGGAAGAAGCAACAGCATCCGAAGCAGAAATACTAAATCTCTTGTATTCGGGCCGACTGAGGGCAACCTGCAGGCAGATAACTCAAGTGTGATGACTGCAAAAGTGAATACACTCCAACATCTACATTATGGTAAGTGTACACAACTGTACTTTCTGCAGAAAGCACAATGCCTGAGGACATCCCTTATCCTCATTGCCCCTTCCTGGCCTCATCAACCATGGTTCTGCTTTATGAGGTCTCATCTGAAGTATCTGCCATGGATACTGGATCTCCCATCAGGATCTGATTTCCCATCTATCGGGGCTTCCTCTCCTAAATCTTCAGACCCTTTGCCTAACCGTATGGTTTCTCCAGTTCCAATGATCATTGCACAGTCCAGGCTAGCGTCCCCCATTAAATGTATCCTTCTGGCCTCCCTAAAACCCTTTACTAGAAAAGTGTACAGGAGTAATTGGAAAAGTTTCTTGATCTGGGCCAGGAGCAGGAGTCTGGATCCTTTTTCTGCTTCAGTTTCAGATCTACTTTTTCTCTTGTCCTCCCTTTTCCAAGAGGGGCACGTTTTTCCACTATTAAGCTGCAGTTGGCAGCGATTTCCAATTTTCACAAGAGCTCTGAATCCATCTTTTCATCTGGGCTTTGTAAGGCCTTTATGAAGGGGGGCTTTCTGCTTCGGCCTCCAATTAAGGACCCTTCGCCTCCTTGGGACCTCATGCTGGTTCTGCAGTCTTTGACTGCTAGTTCCTTTGAACCTGCTAAGTTCCTGTGATCTCAAGTTTCTGTCTTGGAAGACAGCCCTTCTGGTGGCTATCAGCTAGGAGGGTTTCAGAACTGCAAGGTCTCACCATTACTCCTCCTTATGAGACTTTTCACAAGGACAGGGTCTGTCTGAGAAAGAACCCCTCCTTCTTACCCAAGATTGCTTCCGAGTCAACCCTAAATCAATGTATTCACCTTCCAGTATTCTTCCCCAACTTATTCCAGCAGAGGGGGGAGTATCCTTCATACCTTGGATGTTCACTGAGCACTGCAGTTCTACTTGCATAGGACTAAAGATTTTTGTAAGTCAGAGCAGCTTTTTGTGCTAACAGATGTGGCTTTCCAGTCGCTAAGGTCACTATTTCGAAATGAATTTCTAGCTGCAGCTTTATGATCTACAATCAACCACCTGGAGATTCCAGGTCAAGTCAGGGCCCATTCTACTAGGTATGTGGCGACTTCTTCAGCCTTTGTAGCAAGGCTTTCTATTGATGATAAAATGTGCTGCTGCCAGTTAGGCTATTCCTCACACCTTCATATCCCATTACAAGTTACATTTGATTTCTAGGAGTAGGGCTTCTTTTGGCTCCACAGTCTTCCGACATGTCCTTCCTTGAGGCCTCCCAGGATATATGGTAGCTTGGAACTCTGACCCTATGTTGATGAATGAAGACATGGATAACATCAAATAAAGAGTTGTGTACTTACCATAACTTGGCATCTGTGTTATCCTTTGTCTTCATTCATCACATTTCCCACCCGCCATCCCCCCTACCTGGTTCGATCATGGGGAAAGTTAGAGTGGTTTCTTTCCACCTTGGTAGGAGTAGCTTTTAGGATTACATTAACAAACTTGATCTGGGGATTGAAGGACAGCAGGGCATTATGGGAGAGCAAGAGCCTTGGATCCATCTGTTGAATGTTGTCGGCTCAGATCCAATGTTGGAGCCAATACCCAATGATGATGAATGAAGATATGGGATAACACAGATGTCAAGTTATGGTAAGTACATAACTCTTTTTACATCTCTCTCCCACTGTATTTATTTACTTTAGGAGCAAGTGGTTGTAAGTATACATGAGGCAATTGCTACATTGCCTCAGGATGCTCATGTCAATCAGGTTGGCTGGAGAAATGGTGTGTCCATTATGGCAGATATATATCGTAGTAACTAGTGGGGATGGGCTAGATGGATCAGGGTTTGCTTGTGCGATTAACAAAGTCGGCTATTCCGTGGAGGACTAAGGGTGGAAGACTGCATCAGCACCTCAGAATGCACAGCTGAGTTGCTCGCTGGAAATCAGTGAGCAACTCTGTTGCGCACAGAGAGACAGTGGAGCTAAGGAGAGTTCTCTAGCTGATATCAAGGGGAAAATGTTGCTTCTACACACAACAATACTGAATCCTGTTGCGCAGTGTGCAGCTGCATGCAAATATGGTGCTTAAAACTGTTTAACATCGCTTGTATTTAACACAAACTAACCAATGGGAAAGCCCAAAAGTGAACCTTATTCCAACAATCCCAAACTCAGATGCACACTTCTGCCACAAGGGTGCAGGAGGGCCTTCTTAATGTAGGACGGCTGTTTTTAGTGTTCATTAATACCAAACAGCTGAGATTCAGCAAGTCTGAATCTAGTCTGTGCTATAAAATGCAGATGTACTAAAAATTCAAAGTGCAGAAAAAAAAAATAGTCACAGCAGTAGAACAACAAAAAAATTAAGCATCAGTTAGTCAAAATGCAGTTCAAAAAAGTGCAATGCAAACTTAGAATATATTTATATTTTGCTGAACACAGTAGATGCCTTGGATTTAGTTCAAATTCACTCCCGATCTCTGGTTAAGGCTGCCAAACTGAGCCTAATATTTTAAGCCTAGTTGGTTATCACTTTTGAAAACCAAACCCTGTTCTTGGTGCTTGTAAGGCACAAACATCTTACCAATTATGCCAAATCCCACCCTCTTGCCAAGAAGGCAATAATGGGGCAGATGAATATGGGTGCTAATAAAAACAGGAAATAGCCTAATCTATTGTGTGGTTCTTAAAGAAGCACGGGGCATGGGTGTAGGTCTGGCAGTGGACCAAAGATGAGCATTTCTTTCTCAGATATTGACACTATAAGAAAAGTGAAAGTAATGGTGGGCGTCCTGAGCTACTCCAGCAGTCCTGTTTTGAAGTCGGGGATTAAAGAGTTTTATCTGCTTGGGCTTTTGAGTGGTAGGGCACACTGGAGATTAACCTGCCTGCCCATCAAAAGGATATGGTCTTCTTTATATTCAACTTTGTGCAGCAGAGGAAGGGGGAATTCAGGGTGCACCCATTCCTCCTGTCTGTGGTGGGGAGATTCCTGTACAACTTTCAGACATATATTCTGATTCTTTGACTTATTTATAGCAAACTTCAGAGAACACCAAACCTATCACCTTTTGATAGCCTTGAAGGGTGAAATTTAAGGTGCTGGCGTACCTATCAGAACAGCCACCAATCCATACCAAAAATGAGACAATAATCTATCCACTTTGTATGATTCCTGGTTTCGATCCTGCCAGACCTTGTAGCTGGAGTTATCAGATTTGATTGAAGTTGCTAGGAACCCTACCACCCAGCAGACTTACATTGCCATTTGAAAGAAGTTAGCTGCTTGAGTGGAAAGGTACCCTTGCCACTTCAGTTTGCCACCATGCAGGTGTTTTATATGCAAATCAGGTACTTCTGTAATTTGAGTCTCAGTTGCATCCTGGTCAGGAGTTTTGTATCAGCTGTTTCTGCCCATCATTACTTTGTGCAAGAAGTAGAAGTGTGGCCCAGCATGGGCTAGTCAGGCATTATCTCAAAAATATTCTGCATCTCTGTCCTCTGTTTTTTAATACCTGTATTAAATTATCACTTAAGACAAAAGCAAACATATATCTGTATAAAAGAAAAAACATTTTAACATGTTTCTAGTTACATATGTTATACATCTCATATGTTCTTTTTGTAATTATCATTACTCCAACATTACATGTATTGTTCAATTGCTGACTTCCTTTAACTCTCACTCCTCTTCCAGTACATTATTCTGCATTTATTGTTCCTGTAACTTCCATTTATTTTTATGTAATTTGCTTTTTCTCTTTTCTAAACATCCCATTTCCAGTTCTTTTGGCTCTTTTACAATATTCAGTACGTCAAACACAGTTGGTTTAAATTTTGATTTCCATTTTCAAGTAATTGCTTTTTTTTTTTTGCAGCCCCCAGAATTAAACTTAACAAGGCCTTATGCCTGAACAATCAGATCCTGTATCCCAGCTCAAAAGAAACATTTTGTTAGTTACACCCATTTGCTCATCCAATATTTCTGATAAGAGTACTCTGTAGGGAATTTTTTAAATCTGCCCATTCATTACAATCCCAAAAAATATGTGCTCTCGGGTTTATAATCACATCAGCGAACGGTAAAAATAGCAAACGCTGATATATCGAACTTCAAAGTCCAAAAGCTGAAAACGATGAAGGAA
This sequence comes from Protopterus annectens, assembly GCF_019279795.1. Taxonomy (NCBI): domain Eukaryota; kingdom Metazoa; phylum Chordata; order Ceratodontiformes; family Protopteridae; genus Protopterus; species Protopterus annectens. Next base: position 103,158,958 of record NC_056739.1, read on the forward strand.
TGAATCAGCAAATTTTTTCCCAGGGAAAAAAATTTGCTGAACCATTCTCCGGGCTTTGCTGTCTTCTCCACTGTGGTGTGATCTCGGAGTTGGTTTATTTAAGTTGGGGTGTGTGAGGAGCACAGCCCCCCCCCCCCACTTAATTTTGACTGTATATATATATTTTTTTGGATCAGCGAATTTTTTCCCTGGGAAAAAATTCGCTGATCCATTCCTTCGCTGTTTTCAGCTTTCGGACTTTGAAGTTCGATATATCAGCGTTCGCTGATGTGATATAGACCCTGTTCCCTCTTACTTCTTTCTTCCCCATCACACTTCCAGTATTTGCAGTCTACCTTAGAAAAAATTCTTTGGAGTCTGCTTGGTGTATAAAAATACATATGCAAACACTTCCAAGCAAAAATCCTAAACGTTCTAGACTTTGTTCAATACTTGTGAGCCATATATATGTCCTCCCATTGTTCCCTTATAAATTGCTTATCTGTCTCTCTTCCCAATCTTTTCTAACTTCCTCTGTTTGATTCTTACAGTTATCGTGCAGTATTTTATACGCCTTACTAATTGTCTTTTTTTTTAATAGCAGCTTCTCTTCTAGATTGAACTAAAATCTCTATCAGAGCAGGTCTTCACTTAAGATTCCCCTATCCCTTTCTCTCTGCCTATACTTCAATATCAATTCCTGGTAGGGAAAGCAGTCTCTAGCCTGCAGTCCAAAGGTCTTCCTGGACTCATCTCATTTTGTTACTTTTCCCTCTCTTGTTATTTGGCCCAATTACCTTGGTTCCTTTGTCAGTTTTCACCAGTAAATTACATCCCCCTGTTGCCGATTTTGTGTACCCCTAAGTGCAGTCATCCCTACTGGCAAAATCTTTCTCCATTCTCATGTTGGCTTAGATCTTAAAATGTTTCTGCTGCTTTAATAAATAAAGTATTTTTTTTAAATTTCTCCAAATCTTTTGTGTTTCTAATACCATGACGAGAATGGACCCCATTCCTCAGTTAAAGTACAATTAAAGTTCATGAAATTAGTATTGTTTCAATCTTTCATGTCAGCCAAAGGTGCTCTTTGCAGCACCCGTGGTGTGCCCATTAATGACTCCATCTGCAATTTGTACAGGGTTACATTTTTTGGTAACATATCTAAATACGATTGTAGATTCTTTTTTATAAGACCCGTTGCTCCTACTACTGTTGGACCTGTCTGGGTATCTTTCTTCCACATTGCTTTCGTTTCTGCCTGCAGATCCTGGTATTTTATGACTTTGTCAGTCTCTCTACGCAAGACACTGTAGTCACTGGGTGTGGCAATTTCAATGATCAATGCTACTTTTGTCTTCTTTTCATGGACCACTATATCCAGTTTTCTAGCATCTATCTTTTGAACTGTTGGTAATGGGTGATCCCATGTGATGTAGACTTCTTCATTTTCTATGATGCTTTGTGGCTAATGTTCCAGTGTTTTTCAGCCACTTCAAAACCATAATGTTTGCATGATCCGCAGTGCAAGAGTCTTGCCACTTTATTATGGTTTTCAGTGTACAGTCCTTCTGCTTATGGTTTTCAGTATACAGTCCTGCCACTAGTATTTCACAACCAGCAACAAGGTGTGTGACTGTTTCCAATTCGGTTTTACAAAGTCTACATTTCTCTGTTTCTCCCACATGTTCAAGTGGACTTTGTAAACTAGTGTGTATATAGCCCACTATCCTGGGTCGGCAATATTAACCTTTCATCTCTTAGTGTGAATTTGCCTCTGCTTAACTATTGCTGCGTTCATTCCCAGTCAACATGAGGTTCTTCCAGAAGTTTTCTATATTTGCAACTATATGCATTTTCCACATTTCTTGCCTTGTCATCTGGTCCTTCATCTTATATTCTTTCTTTTGTTTTTTGGCACATTCAGTTACTGCCTGATTTTTTTCTGCTTCTGGTTTGATTTTAATTCCTGCTTTATGCCGATATGCTTCTGCTAGATTAAGCAGAGAAGTCATCTTAGATTTATTCTCCTTATGTTTCAAAACTTTCATTACTTTTGGGTCTTGTGAGGTCAGCAGGTATGTGTGGAGTCCCACGATTGCAGATCTGTACATGTAATAATTTTCAAGGAGGCTCATCCCTCCTTCGGAACGGGGAGTATATAATCTTGGTATGCACTGATTTTTATAAATCATTTGGTGAGCCTGAAGCATCCTTCTTGTTTTGCTATCTAATCTGTCTAGCATGTTTTGGGGCCAGTCAGTCACTCCAGAACTGTAAGTTAGGACAGGAAGAGCAAATTGCTTTATAGCTTGGAATTTTGTTCCTAGATGTCAACACTGTTTTCAGGATCAATTTAAGTCTTCTAAAGTATTCCTTACTAAGTTATATTCACATTTTTTCATGTTTTATTGTTTATCCTTCATCATTACCCAAATATTTATACACTCCCTCTTGCTCAAGTTCTTTTATATCACATTCTTGTCCCAAACTGATGTTTTCCTGCTGCTGCAGTTTTCCTGCTTTAAACATTGCTTTTGCACATTTATCAAGACCAAATAACATTCTTATACCATCTGAAAAAGTTTTGACAACTTGCAGTTGTGTTTTCAGTTCCTCATCTGATGAGCTGTACAGTTTTTAATCATCGTCAAAGAGAAGATGAGAAGTCTTTACACTTTGTTGTTTTCTAGGAGTTCAATTATAGCCATGCCTTAAGCTGTTAAGCAGGCAGCTTAATGGGTTAAGGGCAAGACAAAACAGCAGCGGTGACAAGAGAGTCACCCTGGAATATCGCACTTTGAATTTTTATCCCTGGAATAATAATTTGTCCTTTACCATGGCTTAATTGCAAAGTGATCCAACACTGTTTCATGGTCACTGTAATGTAGTCGATCAGTGTAAGGTCTAGCTGTCTTATACATTTTTAAGCACTGTTTTATACATGAATGTGGGATACTATCAAATGCTTTTTTGTACTCAGTCCATGCCATACTTAGATTTTTCCCCCTTTTACAGTTCTCCACTATGACTTTATTTAACAACAAATGATCCTTTGTTCCATATGACTTTCTTTTATTGCCCTTTTGTTCTACTGTCATAATTGAATTTTCTTCTAAATGACTATAAACTCTGTCAGCATTAATTCCTGTATATAGTTTATACGTCATCGGAAGGCAAGTTATTGGTCTATAATTTTTAGGTTAATTTGCAGGTTCACTCTTAAGTAGAAGCATTGTTTTTCCTGTTAGTCAGGTTGATGTCTGTTCTGGGTGTGCATATAAATAGTTCTTACTCATGGCTAAATCTTCGTGCAAAGATGTTAATACTTTTAACCTCCATATAGCTGTTATTTTCCTTAAGGATCTGCATCCAAAATCCCACTCTCTCCTTATTTATTGAATTTCCCATTTCATCATCATCCCTTTCCACTTTGAATGATTACTTTCTGCTTATTTATGTGTTGATCTTTAATCGTGTAGCTTTAAAATGTCCCTTCAAATTAGGTAATACTAAGCTGCCTTGTTCTTTTGGAAAGATCAGCTTATCTCACTTAACCTTTGCCTTCTTCCCCTCACAGATGAATAAACTGTATTAATTATTGTTCACAACTCCTTCATTGGTTGATAAAAAACATGCCTGACCTGTATATAAAACTAAAGGGACTAAGAACATTTTCACTGCTTATATCTTACTATCCATAGTCATAAACAAGTTCTTCCAGTTTCTCAGTTTTTGTATTCTATTTTGTTTAGTCTTTTTCTCACATATCCTTAGCTACTGTAACAGAAGCCTTTTTTAATCTATACTTGTAAATACTTCCTCTTACTGTGTCCCCATAAATACTGGTTTTGCTGAACAAAGTCATGTATGGGTACATAATTTCCAGCTATAACTTTTGTGTTAGCTTCATTAATTTTATATCCTGGCAAAACTTGGAACTGTCAGAATGTCCCACAACATTAATATGTCCTTTTTCTGGTTTTATCAGGTACAAATTAACACCATCTGCAAATAAAGCCATTGTTTCTTGATTACCATGCCAGTTATATCCTTAAATTTCTGAGTCCCTTATTTTTTGTCAGTGGTTCTAAATATAAAGCAAGGATCAGTGTTGGCTGAATTTTGTTATTTGCTAGTAATTACAGGTGTGGGGGTAGCCACATTCATTGATTTCCTGTCCTTGCATATTTAAACTGGTGCATGTGAAATAATTCCTGCTTTAAAACTTCAGCTTGGCAAGCTAAGAACTTGGTTATATTCAACTGGACGTATAAGAGAATTTAAGTACCTTTTTATGCACTTTTTTTTTAAAAATACAGTATTTAAATTGATTTAAACTGTGTATGAAGGAGTGTTGAAGGAATTTTTAACTGGTTATTCTGCTCTTCAGTAACTTGAACTAAAAGCTAGTGTTGGCTGAATTTTGTTATTTGCTAGTAATTACAGGTGTGGGGGTAGCCACATTCATTGATTTCCTGTCCTTGCATATTTAAACTGGTGCATGTGAAATAATTCCTGCTTTAAAACTTCAGCTTGGCAAGCTAAGAACTTGGTTATATTCAACTGGACGTATAAGAGAATTTAAGTACCTTTTATGCACTTTTTTTAAAAATACAGTATTTAAATTGATTTAAACTGTGTATGAAGGAGTGTTGAAGGAATTTTTAACTGGTTATTCTGCTCTTCAGTAACTTGAACTAAAAGCTAGTGTTGGCTGAATTTTGTTATTTGCTAGTAATTACAGGTGTGGGGGTAGCCACATTCATTGATTTCCTGTCCTTGCATATTTAAACTGGTGCATGTGAAATAATTCCTGCTTTAAAACTTCAGCTTAGCAAGCTAAGAACTTGGTTATATTCAACTGGACGTATAAGAGAATTTAAGTACCTTTTATGCACTTTTTTTTAAAAATACAGTATTTAAATTGATTTAAACTGTGTATGAAGGAGTGTTGAAGGAATTTTTAACTGGTTATTCTGCTCTTCAGTAACTTGAACTAAAAGCTAGTGTTGGCTGAATTTTGTTATTTGCTAGTAATTACAGGTGTGGGGGTAGCCACATTCATTGATTTCCTGTCCTTGCATATTTAAACTGGTGCATGTGAAATAATTCCTGCTTTAAAACTTCAGCTTGGCAAGCTAAGAACTTGGTTATATTCAACTGGACGTATAAGAGAATTGAAGTACCTTTTATGCACTTTTTTTTTTAAAAATACAGTATTTAAATTGATTTAAACTGTGTATGAAGGAGTGTTGAAGGAATTTTTAACTGGTTATTCTGCTCTTCAGTAACTTGAACTAAAAGCTAGTGTTGGCTGAATTTTGTTATTTGCTAGTAATTACAGGTGTGGGGGTAGCCACATTCATTGATTTCCTGTCCTTGCATATTTAAACTGGTGCATGTGAAATAATTCCTGCTTTAAAACTTCAGCTTGGCAAGCTAAGAACTTGGTTATATTCAACTGGACGATAAGAGAATTTAAGTACCTTTTTATGCACTTTATTTTTAAAAAATACAGTATTTAAATTGATTTAAACTGTGTATGAAGGAGTGTTGAAGGAATTTTTAACTGGTTATTCTGCTCTTCAGTAACTTGAACTAAAAGCTAGTGTTGGCTGAATTTTGTTATTTGCTAGTAATTACAGGTGTGGGGGTAGCCACATTCATTGATTTCCTGTCCTTGCATATTTAAACTGGTGCATGTGAAATAATTCCTGCTTTAAAACTTCAGCTTGGCAAGCTAAGAACTTGGTTATATTCAACTGGACGTATAAGAGAATTTAAGTACCTTTTTATGCACTTTTTTTTTTTAAAAATACAGTATTTAAATTGATTTAAACTGTGTATGAAGGAGTGTTGAAGGAATTTTTAACTGGTTATTCTGCTCTTCAGTAACTTGAACTAAAAGCTAGTGTTGGCTGAATTTTGTTATTTGCTAGTAATTACAGGTGTGGGGGTAGCCACATTCATTGATTTCCTGTCCTTGCATATTTAAACTGGTGCATGTGAAATAATTCCTGCTTTAAAACTTCAGCTTGGCAAGCTAAGAACTTGGTTATATTCAACTGGACGTATAAGAGAATTTAAGTACCTTTTATGCACTTTTTTTTAAAAATACAGTATTTAAATTGATTTAAACTGTGTATGAAGGAGTGTTGAAGGAATTTTTAACTGGTTATTCTGCTCTTCAGTAACTTGAACTAAAAGCTAGTGTTGGCTGAATTTTGTTATTTGCTAGTAATTACAGGTGTGGGGTAGCCACATTCATTGATTTCCTGTCCTTGCATATTTAAACTGGTGCATGTGAAATAATTCCTGCTTTAAAACTTCAGCTTGGCAAGCTAAGAACTTGGTTATATTCAACTGGACGTATAAGAGAATTTAAGTACCTTTTATGCACTTGTTTTTTTAAAAAATACAGTATTTAAATTGATTTAAACTGTGTATGAAGGAGTGTTGAAGGAATTTTTAACTGGTTATTCTGCTCTTCAGTTATTCCCACCCACCCACCCGCCCTGTTTTTGTTTTGGTGTTAATCTTAGTGGCATTGAAACTGCCCATCTCATTTGCTCACTCAGCTGAGTGCAGTGAGATCATATTCTGATTTCAGGCACTCCTACTGTGTACAAAGAGAGCATCTGGGAAATAGAAAAAAAAAAAAATTAAGCTTATTTCCTGCCTTTCTTGTTAAGTGGTACAGACTATTTGTAGGCTTCTGAGCCCCCAAGCCCTTCTGTGTTTGAGGGAAGCCTTCTAGCTTGTTTTTTTTTTTCTCTTGTAACTAGCCAGTTTTCTAGTTTCAGCACTCAAATCTGTTTCTTTGATCTCAGCACTTGTTCAGAAAAAAAAAAAAAAAAAAAATAAATAAATTTCATCTGCTTTTACTGTCCTTGTGTTTTTACCTACTTCTTTTTACTTTTGCATCATCTTAAAATACTCAATTGTATTTATTACTGCTTGGTGTAACTCATTCTAAGCCTTTTGGTTTAAACACTTGGGCTTCGGACCAGTTAGTTGTTTTGCACTGAGAGGGTTTGTGGTCTGCACTGTTGTGGCAGAACAGGTAGCTTACATCCTTCTAGGTTGAGAACTGCTGATTGAGGGCTCAGTGTCTGTTATTCTAAAAGTGTATTAATTCTGGTTTAAGCACTTGGGCTTTCAAACCAGTTATTTTACATTAAGAGGGTTCGTGGTCTGCACTCTTGTGGGAGGAGAGGCTGGACTCTGCCCTTCTGAGCTGGGAATTTCTGGTTAAAGGCTTATAGTGCATGCATATCTGAACTGTTTCTTACTGAAGTTGGTGCCTTGTTTGCTGTGGCATAGACTGGATTCGGGCCTGCTGGATCTAGCTTTGTTTGTGTAACTTGAGCACTAATCCAGACATTCTCTAAAGTATTCAATGGTATTTATTACTGCTTGGTTGTAACTTGATTAAAGTGTAGCAATCATTCAAGTCTTTTGGATTAAGCACTTGGGCTTCAGACCAGTTGTTTTACATTAGGAAGGTTTGTGGCAAGCACTGTGGTGGCAGGACAGGTAGCTTTCATCCTTCTAAGTTGGGAACTGCTGATTGAGAGCCCAGTGTCCAAGTGTATTAGTTCTGGTTTAGGCACTTGGGCTTCAGGCCAGTTATTTTACATTAAGAAGGTTCGTGGTCTGCACTCTTGTGGGAGAAGAGGCTGGACTCTGCCCTTCTGAGCTGGGAATTTTCTGGTTAAAGGTTTATAGTGCCTGAATATTTGAACTGTATCTTACTGAAATTGGTTCACCTTGTTTGCTCTAGCATAGACTAGATCCAGGCCTACTGAATCTAGCTTTGTTTATATGCTTGTTGTTTGTTTGCTTGTTATTTCCCTGGAAGCTAATTCACCTAATACGCAACTTCTCAGCTTCTGTGGATCACCAGTGATATCTGCATTGCTTACTGTACTTATTTCCTTGTTTCACTTGAAAGAAAGTTACTGTTTGTCGCTTTTGCATTTAGTTACTTGTAACACATTGCACTCAAGTTACCTGGCACTTGCTCACTAAAGCAATTATATAAAACAGCACTAAAATTAAAAGCACTACACCCTCACTCCCCACTGGCCCTTGTTTTCAATTAAGGATTTCCCAATATTATTCTAGCATGTCCAAAGGTCAGTTGTCAATCTCCTCTCCGGTCCAGCTGGTGAATCTGGGAATCTTGAGGCAATGTTATAACTGCCTCATGTACACAGACAACCCTCTCCTCCTCCCACATAACACAAATACTTGCGAGAGATGCAGCTATTTAGCCAAACTGGAGGCTGAGCTCTCTCAACTCAGGACTGGCAAGACCAGACAGGAGGAGAAGGCAACTACACACACCACAAAACCAGCCTCACATAATGCTACCACTCCACTGAATCAAACACATAAACACACAAAGACATACTCGGAGGCTCTGAGTAAAATTTACCTAAACAGCAGAGGCCTCCAAAGCAGACACCCAAACAACTGCTACCTCAAGACACCCCACAAGCAACACATAAACCACAAAAGCAGTGTGCAAAGCAGTCACAGCCCTTAAGGCCAAATACAACACCAAACATACTTGTCATAGGTGACTCCATAGTCAGACACACTGACGTCCCACTCACCAGGCTGAACAAGGAGAGGGTCACAGTAAGCTGCCTATCGGGCGCTAGAATCCGCCACATAACACAAGCACTCGGGTCACTCCACAGCAAGTACAAATATGACACAGTCATTGTCCATGCTGGTGTGAACGACCTGAGACGTACCTCCCTGGACTGCATGAAAAGAGACATAGAGGAGCTCTCTGATTATGTAGCCCAGGCAGGTATGACCCTAACCCTGAGCAGTATCCTTCCTTCACCAAGAATGATGCCACAATATAGAGACAAGATGATCAGCTTTAACAATTGGCTTAATGTCTGGTGTCATTCAAAGGGGATCCAGTGTCTGTCTGTCTGGGATGACATGCTTGACAAGCCACGCTGCTTCAAGGGACGGCTTGCACCTGTCACCCTGGGATTCCGGATATTGGCTAAGGCTCTTGCCACCCCCATAGTGCCTTTTTAGGCAAGGCTCAAATTCTAAACCTACCACCCTAGAAAACAAAAATGGGAAGAAATTGAGGGTAATGCTGCTCAATGCCAGAAGTCTAAATCTCAAAATGCACGCACTCGAGGCCCTTCTCAGTATGGAGAACATCGATGTCTGTGCTGTAACTGAAACCTGGTTCAAGGCTCCTGAGAGCACCCGGCACTATTAGGTTTTACCTCATATCATGCGTTCCGCCCCAAAACCCGGACCACTCCACAAAAGGAGGGGTGTATCCATATTCATAAAGGATACTCACACCTCCAGGTTGGTGGCAACGCATGAAGCTCGAAACCATCCAGGTGCAACTAACCATAGGCAAAACTGCTCTACAAATTGTAGCATGCTACAGGCCACCCTCTCAAACTCAGGAACCCCACACAGCCTTCCTGAAGACACTGGAGGGTATAAATGTATCTCCAAACACCATCATATTGGGTGACTTCAACTACCCGAATATAGACTGGGAACATTACTCAAGCCCTAACTTTCTAGCCCAACGGTTCCTGGAGTTCATAAATTCAAATGCCATGGAACAGCTAGTCACTGTTCCCACGAGAGGAGAAAATATACTAGATCTCATTGTCACAAACATGGGGACAAAATGCTCCACACCGGAAGTATATCCCTCATTGGTGAGATCTGATCATAAACTAATCTCACTGGCAATCCACATCCCGCCCCCACCCCAAACAAAAAAGACCATAGTGAAGAACTTCTCTAAAGCAAACTTCACACTACTCAAGACTGGTGTGGTATCCTTCAAGGCCCCTGAGTCAGAGGAAACCACAACCCAAGCTGCGGAAGCCCTTACCAATGCCTTCTATGAACACCTCCAGGACTGCATGGATCAGGCAATCCCAAATAAAACCAAGACTCTTTCCACAAAGGGCAAACGTCCAGTCTGGTGGACCCCAGCCATTAACAAACTTTACAATAAGAGGAGAAAGCTATTACATGATAGAACAAAATCCATAAAAGGGAAGTCACCCCTGATCATTATTAGTAAAAAAATACAAGCACTCATAAAATCAACTAAGGCCAATTTTGAGAGAAAAATTGCCATGGATTCAAAGGACAATCATAAGGCCTTTTCAGCTATGTTAGGAACCTGGGTGGAAACTCACAGATATGCTCAGAATTAGTCCAAAATGATACAAAATCACTGAACCCACAGACATTGCCAACATACTGGCAGACAGGTTCAGTGCAAACTTCACCCCCTCTCCCCCCTAAAGGAGAGATAACTATCCCAGCCGAGTGTAGCCTCCCGGGCATCTCAAATGCGCAGGTGAAAGCTGCTCTCTCTAAAGCTAAAACACAGCATCAATGGGACCGGATGGTGTCCCCGGCTGTGTGCTACACGAGCTAAATGAGGAATTAAACCCGCACATAAGGCAGCTGTTTAATCTCAGCCTTACCACAGGATACGTGCCCAAGGAGTGGCGTGACGGCAACTGTGGTCCCACTCCACAAAGGTGGCGCCTCTGGACCCTGGTAATTACCGCCCCATAAGCTTAACAAGTCTAGTCTGCAAAGCTATGGAGAGGATCATAATGGAGCTCATAAACAAAGATATAGGGGACTTGCAGACATTGGACCCGACCCAGTTTGGCTTTGTCAAGGGAAGATCATGCCTTTTGAACTTGGTCGACTTCTTGAAATAGTCACCAAGGCCATTGATGAGGGAAAGGCAGTCCATACAGCCTACCTTGACCTTGCAAAGGCTTTCGACACAATACCCCACTCGGGTATTGTAGAAAAACTTACCAGCTTAAATGTAAACCCATATGTCACAAGATGGGTTGCAAACTGGCTTAAGGACAGAACCCACAGGGTTAGAGTTGCTGGCGCTGTGTCAGACTCCAAGCCGGTCACAAGTGGTGTCCCACAGGGCTCGGTCCTTGGCCCCTATTGTTTGGCATCTACTTCTCAGAAGTACAGGCCAACATGGGAGGACTTTGGCTGACAAAGTTTGCAGATGACTGCAAACTGGGCCATAGTGGAAAGTGCATCGGACACGGATATCCTTCAGAAGGGACTCACTGAAACAGATAGCTGGTGCCAGAGCCATGGCCTGAAGTTAAACGCCAAAAATGTATAGTCATACCCTTCGGGAAAAACAAGGTAACCCCAAGCTACCATATAGGTGGCAATCCACTAAGCACAGAAGAGGTTATCAGGGACCTGGGGACCCAGGTTGACAGTGGCCTTTCTTTTGACACTCACATTGCTAAAGTGGTTAGAAAGACCTTCTACATTGCCCACCTGATCATGAAGGGATTCACATCCAGATCTAGTGAGGTCATTGTTCCTGTACTCTTCACTTATCAGACCTATGATCGAGTACAATGCCCCATTCGGGATGTATCTCACCCGACATCTGCAGCAATTGGAGAGACCCCAAAAGTTCCTCACCAAAAGGATAAAGGGACTCCAAAATCTGTCACATGCTGCCAGATTGAAGAAACTCCAGCTCTATTCAGTCACATACCGCCTGCTCAGAGGTGACGTGCCTGACATACAAGGCCATGTCCAACCCGGAATTAATGGACATGCTCCACCTCAAAAATCCAAATCCACCAAAACCACTAGAGCAAGCGACTTAAACCTTAGCACGGATATAAATAGGACGTGCTGGAGGGATAGATTTATCACTCAGAGACTCCCTATGCTGTGGAATAAAATCCCGGTCCATGTGAGGCAGAGCACCTCGCTGACTCTGTTCAAGAGAAATCTAGACCTGTGGATGGGAGATCGTAGGTTTACCCCGGGAATCATCTCTGGGTCACTGCTGGACAGAGGCACAACAAACTAATGGGCACAGTATTTTTTCATATAAGGGGTGGCGTAAGCCACAATAATTTGGGCTAGGCTTATAAATGCCTTAGGGCAGATAGCCTAGTATAAACCTATGAACCTATGAAAATGACACCCCTGCCTTGTTCCTTTGTAGAGACACAACTTATCAGAGAGGGGTCCTGCTTTAATTCCTGCATCGAGTCCTTCATATATATTCCTAATTAACCTTGTTATTGTATCAGAGGTGTGTAAATGTTTCCATTGAGCTACTCAGAAAATCCCAGATTACTGTGTTGAATGCTTCCTCTGCATCAAGACCCACCAACCGCAGCATTTTCCTTCATTGTTTCCCTCTGGATCATCGCACTTCCAGTATTTGCTGGTTATTGTTAGATTAATGTTGTCAAATGTGTGCCTCCTCCAAAACCATACTGATCCATAGCTGTCAATTTTGCTATTATTTTAGCTAGTATAGACAGAAACACTTTATAATCATGGTTGAAAATTGAAATGGGTCTTTATGAAGCTGGGTTTGATAGGTCTTTACCATTTTAGGTATTACAGCCACCACAGCTTTCTTCCAAGATGTAGATGCTTCCCATCTTTTTAAAATACTGTTAATCAAAACCTTTCACATCTTTTTTTACTTTCTTCCCTTCTAACTTCCAAACTTCCACAGGAATACCATCTGTTTCTGGAGAATTTCCTGCAGATTGAGTATATATAACTGTTTTTATCTGTTCTCCTCCTGTTTTAACTATTAATTGTTGAGTCTCATCTACCTTTAACTTTAGCATACTTAAGTCTTCCATAAATATTTCCATTTGTGCTCTTTCTTGACATCTCTGTCCTCTTTGAGGAAGCATTTACCTCTTTAGGCTTTGAATTACATAACTAGTAAAGGTTGCCTGCCTGCCATTCAAACGTGTGTGCTTAGTCACTTTGTTGTTTTCCTGTTGAAGATCCCGTAGTCTATGGCCTGTGCTCACAGTATCTCAGCTTCAAGCAATCATTTGTATGGAACCATATCTGATCTTTATTAAGCATCTGATGTCCCTTAGGACTAACTCACTTTTTTTTTTCAAAAGCACCATCAAAATTATCCTTAAACTAATCTGTCTCCTTGTTTTGTTTGCAGAAATGCAGAAAGTTGTATAGAAATAGTATTTCACCCCCTGAGCACTTAAAGTTGCCAGCTGAGGCTACCTGGATTAAGTGTACAAGTTTAGTCCACTTAGGCTCTACCGGGACGAATGCACGAGTTTAAAAAGCCTGAAGAATTAGACTGTGAAGTCAGTGCTGCAGTCATAACTTCAGGGATCTCTGCCACAAGCAGAGTCCTACATCGGGCTAGATGTTTTCCACTCCTACCACTATTCTCAAAAGTTATCATGGAGATTTAGGAGTAGCAACTGAGGATGATCCTTAAAGGCCATCTTTGGCCCAGGCAGCACTGGTTCTCCCACCTCAAGTTTATGGTGAAGGAAGATCTAGTGTTAAGAACTAATGTTACTTGTAGCTTCTGTCAGTGTTCCATTACTGAAGCAAAGGAGATGAGATTACAGTTTTGTTATCAACTCACCACAACTGTTGATGTTCAGGTGGTACTGCAACTGCCTGTGCAGATCCAGGCAGTGGAGTATTTTTTGCTCTTCATTTTGTAGTCTAGGAAAGAAAACAGAGATGGGATAACCTTGATAAGGGCCCACCTCTGTCAACACACTTGTCATAACCACTACAGTCTGGAAGATTTAGCCTTTCTAATGAATTAGATCAGGAGACAAAACAGATGGAAATCATATTTGAATAATGGAAGAGATTCTCCATGTGGTGCCAAGAGGAAGGGCCTCATACCTACCACAGTAGAAGTAACATATGGGCCCTAGAATACTTCTCAGTTGTTTCACACAGGCTTAGCATATGCTTCCATAAATGTTTACCTTTCAACCATAACAGCTTGCTGTCCTAGGGAACCATAATTTTTCTAGCAGTAGGGCTGTGCAACAGTTTTGGAACAGGTGAACAATTGGCTGAATTTATATGTTTTTTGAACAGTACAGTATCATTTTTGTCATTTACACAGAAGTTGTCAGTAAAAGAGATGGATTTTTTAGATGTCAAGATTTTTGTTAATCCCTCTGGTTGTTTAACTACTACTTTGTATAGGAAAAATTGTAGAAAGTATACGTTGTTGTAATGCAACAGTATGCATGCTGCACATGTTTTTAAAAATATTGCGAAAGGGCAGTGTATGTGCCTGCTTCGGCTGAATAACGAGGATGACTTATATGAGAGGGAAATTGTTTTAAGCAGGAATTGCTTGACAGAGGTTATAAGAAGAAAGAAGTAGATGATGCTGTTCATTTCACTAAAGAGAACAGGAGAGGGAGGGGTAAAAACCCTATTTTACCCAGAGAACACCTTCAGTTAATGAAATAAGTATTGATTCTACTATTGCAGAAAAACTTCCTAGGTCTCTTTTTTATACTAGTGATGTGAATGAAATTACAAGAATTATTAAAAATAATTAATTCCTTACTGATAAGACTTTGGTTCCATCCTCGGAACCGACACTGCCAGTACCAAGGTCATGCCAGCCGAAAACTCTCACCTGAGTTGGGTGGATGGCCTAATGGTTAAGGTGTTTGCCTTACAAATATAAGGTGCAGGGTTTGAGTCTCACAAGGGATAATTGGCTAGACTTAAAATGGCTCGCAAGGGCAGTTAGCTTAGTACTAATCTATAAAGCTATGAAACCTAAGATCTACCCACAATGCCCCTCTCATAGTCTCTTCAGATCTCATTTGTCGCCTTCCTTGTCAGATGTGCCAAGCCTTCTCTCAAGCTAAGTGTAGCTTTTTTGTGATTATTTCTAGTTTTTAGTGTATATTACCCAGTTTTTCTAGTCTAAGGTTATTTCTCGTTCCTACTTTCTTATTTTCTGACTAAACCCAGACTCTGGAATAGACTGCCCATACATGTCAAGCAGAGCGCCTCTTTGGCCCTCTTCAAAAGGAACCTTGACAATTGGATGGGAGAAAGGAAATTCACCCTGGGGATCATGTCAGTCACCCTGCTAGACAGGGGTCCATGGAAGTAAATAGTGTGGGTAGAAATAGCCAGGGAATTGTTATGGCTAGGCTTGTATAGGCCCTAGGGCCGATAGCCTAGTACCAACCTATGAACCTATAATTAGTCCTTTTTAAATCTAGACCATGATATTCGTTCCATTGTATGTGAACATCCCAGGTTCAGCTTTAAAAATAAGAAGTCTCTAAAGAGGCATTTATGTTTTAAAAATTCTACACGTTAGGAGAGAGATGGTTAATGGACCCTCGATGCGGTGTTGTTCTAGATGCAACTTTTATACATTTATAAAACCTTATGTAGATTTCGTTCACCCTATTACAAATAAGAAGTATTACTTTAAAGTTACTGGAGATTGTCTTAGCAGGAATTTGCTTTACTTAGCTAAGTGTGGGGCCTGTGACTGTTTCTACATAGGCAAGACCAACAGGTCTTTGCTAGAAAGAATGAGAGAACATGCATATAGCATGAACAGGTCTGATGAACATAATGCCGTAGCCAAACATTATGTCAAATGTGGACAAGAACATTTATTTGGCTTTAGGGCAGTAGAAATGGTGAATCCTGATATTCAGGGTGGAGATTCTAGAAATTTTACTGAAGGACGAGAGTTATCATGGATAATTAATATGCAGGCAGATAGATTTCCTGGTATTAATGGGAGAGCCTGTATCAAACCAGCTTTGAAAGCCAGGGTCTCTTTAAATGAATGTGGACTGTTTTATTGGAAATGTGTCCTTATTGGTTAGTTGTATTTTTTATTCAGGATGGATGTACTATATATTTGGTTTTGTGACTTGTCTGAAGAAGCACATTTATTGTGTGAAAGCGCTTACCTTGTCATACTGCTATTAAACCTGATTTTTTTATGGTCACAGCTGTGTTTTGGTGCTGATGTCCTTCGTGTTTCACTGTTGCAGTCATCACATTTGGTTTATCTGCTTGCAGTAGCCCTCAGTCGGCCTGATTATCAAAGTCTTGGGTCTTGCGTCAGTTGCTGTCTCATCTTCCATGACGTCAGGTAGTCAGGGGTATAAAGCATGCAGCCAACGCCATTACATCAGTCTTTCTTGCCGTGCAGTGCCCAAAGCAGAAGCAGTTTGCAAGTGCCGGTCGGCCGACTCCTGAAATTTTCGTTTTCGAGTTTCAGAACCAAAGTCTTCAACTAAAGCTAAGTACCCCATTGGGGAAACTTTTTCTTGCTCTAAACCGATGTCAGTAAAAGTCAATAATTGTATTTCTTGTGGAAAGCAAATACCTCATAAAGATTTTCATTCGTACTGAATTCCTTGTCTAGGCCCTGACCACTACATAACTCGCTGTCGGTTTTGTGCCTTATTTAAGCAACGAACTGTCCGTCGTCGGTATATTTACGCTTTTAAATATTTTGGTTCTTGGTTCAGTTATCCAGATATGTCTTTGGTAAGCCATCCAACTACCGACATTCCGAAAAAATGCAAATATAAAGACAGAGACAGGCCGCCAAGGTCCAAAGCTGCCGACGACGCTTCTCCTAAGCCAGTCGCCAGTTTGCCGGTACTCAGTGAGGTGCTTTCGCAGCCCCTGAAACTTGCTACGTTGGATTCGCAGGCCTCTACTGAGACCCATTTGGAGTCCAGTATGCCGCAAGATGCTTCAACTCTGAACCTGCTGATATCTCTACCTTGGATGGGTCCAGAGCCGCTGTGCAGGCACCAGCTTCTGAGGGTATATTCAGGCCTACTGACTTGCATATTAAACCGACGCCATCTTTTTCTTCAAGGCTTAAAACTCGAACCATGCCTAGAAAACCGACGCCCAGACAGCATGGTCAGGCCTCTATATCTAAAAAAACAAATGATAAGAATGGCTGAAGACCTTCCCCTTCTAAGAGACCTAGGACTGAATTTGCTTATGATACTTCTGACCAGGATTCTGAAATTTCTGTTTCCTCTGATGACCAGGATTTACCCTTATCTACCTATGAGGATTCTGATGCAGAGGACTCTATTCCCTTTGCCCCCCCCCCCCCCCCCCAGATGATTTATCTTTTGGTGAAACCTTGCATACTCTTATGCAGTATTTCCACTGGGAGAGCCAGGATTATTCTGATTCTAAAAAGAGGCTTAAGGATTTCTTACTCCTGCCTCAACATAGACCTTTAGCTATCCCTCCTGTGCTAGACATTGTTGATGATGCCTTTTCGGAATCCAGCTTGGCCCCCGACTCTTTACCTCCTGCTCCCAGAACATCTGATAGATATTACAGGGTTCCTGACTCTCACAAGTTCCTTTCTAAAAATCCTACTGCGGATTCTGAAACCATTTCACAGGGACCCAAGGGCAGGCTACTACCGCCAAAAATCCTACCCCTTCTGATAGAGACTCCAGGATGCTGGATAGATGGGGTAAGAAGGTATACACTTCTGCTACCTTGGCCATTAGGGCCTTAAACTTTCAATTTCATATGTTAAAGTATTAGCAACATATTATTGGATTGCTTAAACAGAAAATGATGTTGATTTCTGACTGTGCTGAAAATAAGGATTTACAGGATTTAAAGCATTCTGCTGAACAGGTTGGAAAACATACTTTGCAATGTGGGATATATTCACTAGAGGCATCTTGCAGGGCGGCTGTCACTGGGTCTGTACTTAGAAGGCATGCTTGGCTTAAGAAGCAATCTTTGCCAGATCATGTTAAAGCTAAATTGCTGGATGCTCCCTTAAATCAGGACTGCCTATTTGGCAACAAAGCAGAAGAAGTTCTTAAAAAGATGGAGGAAAAAGCTAAATCTATGCAAACTGTTAGATTTCCTATAAGTACAGCCTCCAAGATTTAGTAGGCATTGGCCCTCTAGGAATTGGTCCTTTCCTGTCTCTTCCAGGCCTTCTCAGTCCAAACCCAGAACCAGCAGAACACACAGGCTTCAGTCCCAGGGTACGCGCAGGACTAAGCAGTGGAGGGCTCTCACCTCCAAATCAGGGAGTAGTAAGACTCCCTCGTATGGTAAGCTGTCTCAGTGACTTAACTTTACAACTTCCAAGCACTTCTCAACTGACTGCTCCTTTAGGGGGAAAGATTGCTCTGCAAGCAAAAAACTGAGAACTCATTACCCAGGACAAATGGGTTTTAAATATAGATTCCCAAGGATACAGATTTCACTTCCACACGTTACCAACCCCAAACGGTTAGCCAGATCTACCCCCAAATCAGTGGGCAGAGGCTCAAAAGCAAGTACTCTCTCTCTTAAGCATAAAGGCTATTCAAACTGTACCAGAAGAGGAAAAGGGACAAGGTTTCTACTCAAGACTTTTCCTGGTACCCAGAAAAGACAATTCATGGCATCCTATCCTGGACCTTTCTATCTTAAACACCTTTTTGGTGATTCCAAAATTCAAGATACTAACTCTTTGCCAGTTGCTTCCTATGCTAGGCAAAGATGTCTGGTTGGCAACACTGAATTTAAAAGAAGCCTACCTGCACATCCCAATCAGGGAATCTTGCAGAAGATACCTACGCTTCAAAGCAGGCTACAGGCACTATCAGTTCTCTGCACTGCCCTTTGGCTTATCTACTGCGCCCAGGGTATTCACAAAGTGCCTAGCTCCAGTCATTGCATTTTGCAGGCAAAGAAATATTCAGATATACCCATACCTGGACGATTATCTAATTCAGGCAGAAAGCCAGGACATACTATTAAATCATCTGACATTTGTACAAAAGGTGCTAACTTCTCTGGGGTACACCATAAACGAAAATAAATCACATCTGGTACCCTGTCAACAAATTATATTCCTGGGAGCAAGCTTGAACACAACTTCCCAGATGGCTTTCCTCACGCCAGAGAAACAAATTAATTTGGCAACTTACTTCAAACTGATGGCCACAAAGACCCTGCTATCTGCAAGGCAAATACTGAAAGCCTTGGGGTTTATGGTCTCCTGCATTCTCATAATTCCATATGCAAGACTGCATATGAGGAAACTACAATGGTATCTAAAAAGCCTATGGTGTCAACATTCTCAGGATCTAGAAGCTATGATTCCTGTCATACCTTGCCTACAGTTAATAGATGTTCTTCATGTTTCACTGTTGCAGTCATTGCATTTGGGTAATCCTGCTGGCAGGTTGCCCTCAGTCGGCCTGAATTCCAAAGTCCTGGGTCCTGTGTCGGCTGCTGTCACCCCTTCCCTGACGCCAGGGGTATAAAAGATGCAGCCTACGCCATTTTCTTTAGTCTTTCTTGCTGCGCGGTGCCCGAAGCAGAAGCAGTTCGCAAGTGCCGGTCGGCCGACTCCTGAGATTTTCGTGTTCGAGTTTCAGATCCGAAGTCTTCAATAAAGCTAAGTACCCCATTGGGGAAACTTTTTTTGCTCCAGACCGATGTCAGAAAAAGTAAGTAATTGTATTTCTTGTGGAAAGCAAATACCTCATAAGGACTTTCATTCTTACTGTATTCCTTGCCTAGGCCCTGATCACAACGTTTCTGGTTGTCGTTTTGTGCTAGATTTAACCAATGCACTATTAAGCGTCTGTATGATTTTGCTTTAAACTACTTTGGACGCCGGTTTAATTATCCAGAAATGTCGTCTGATAGCCATCCGACTACCGGTGTTCATAAAAAATGCAAAGAAAAGGAGAGAGATAGATAACCGAGGCCCAAAACCGACGACGAAGCTTTTCCTAAGCCAGTAGCCGGTTTGCCGGTTCTCAGTGAGGTGCTTTTGCAGCCCCTGACGCCCGCTACTTTAGAGTCACAGGCCGCTACCGACTCCCATGTGGAGTTGGCCATACCACTGGAAACTCAAGGTATTGGAGCCTCGGATACTATTCTTTCAGATGGGTCTGGAGCCGCTGAGCAGGCACCGGCTTCTGAGGGTGTATTCAGACCTAAACATCTTTACATTAAACCAACCTCAGCTTCAAAGGCAAAGACTAAAGCACCCTCTAAAGCAAAGAAACAAACTCAAGAGCCACGTGGACAGGCCTCTGTGCCCAAAATACAGATGCTAAAAATGGCCGACGACTTAATTACCTTGATCAGGGGTTCCCATCCTCCTCCTGATAAGAGGCCTAGGCAAGAGACTAACTATGAATCTTCAAATCACGTTTCTGTTTCTTCTGATCAGGAATATTCTCTTCCCCCTATGAGGATTCTGATGCTGAAGAATCTATACCTTCAGCTTCTCCTCCAGAGGACTATTCTTTTGGGGAAACCTTGCATACCATGAGGGAGCATTTCCACTGGGAGAGCCAAGATTTTTCAGAATCTAAAAAGAGGCTCAGGGATTTTCTTTTACTACCTCAGCACAGGCCACTAGCCATTCCACCTGTGTTAGACATTGTAGATGATGTGTTTTCGGAGTCTAATCTTACCCCTGACTCCTTACCTCCAGCTCCTGTTAAGCCTGACAGATATTACAGGGTTCCTGACTCTCATAAATTCCTTTTTATAAACCCTGCTGCAGACCCAGAAACTATTTCACAGGGTGCCAAAAGAGTTAAGGCTTCCACTGCAAAAAAAACTGCGCCCTCTGACAGAGATTCCAGGGCACTGGATAGATGGGGAAAAAAGTTTACACATCTGCTACCTTGGCTATAAGGGCCAACTGTCAGTTTCATATGCTCAAATATCAGCAACATGTCACGGCATTGCTTAAACAGAAAATGTTATTAACCTCTAAATGTGCAGAAAACAAGGAAATGCAAGATGTATTGCATGCAGCTGAACAAGTTGGAAAGCATACTTTGCAATGTGGTTTTTATTCTTTGGAGGCCTCCTGCAGGGGCACAGTTACAGGTTCTGTAATTAGGAGGCTTTCTTGGTTAAAGGAACAAAATCAGCCTAATCATGTCAAAATTAAATTATTAGATGCACCTTTACAGCATGATACTTTGTTTCGTGTTAAGGCAGAAGAGGTGTTAAAGAAAATGGAGGACAAAGCTAAATCTATGCAAACTGTCAAAGATTTTTTACAAGTACAGCCACCTAGGTTTAGTAGACACTGGCCTACAAAGAATTGGTCCTTTCCTGTGTCAGACAGACCTCAAAGGGGCAGATCCAGACGCCCTAGTGGCAGATCCCAGGTGCAAGGTTCATACAGGTCAAAGCAATGGGGTGCTTCTACCTCCAAAGTTGGAGAAGACAAATCACAACCATACAGGAAACGGTCCCAATTACTTCCCCCTGCCTGCACCAAGCACTTATCTCCTGGCAGCACCCTTAGGGGGAAAATTAGCACTTTTTTCTCAAAATTGGCACATTATAACCCAGGACAAGTGGGTTCTAAATATCGTGTCACAAGCGTACAAATTCCATTTCCATACCCTGCCAAAGGCAAACGGCTGGCCAGATCTGCCAAAAAATCAATGGGCAGAGGCACAAAAACAAGTCTCATCCCTCATGGACATGGGGGGCCATTCAACAAGTACCAGAGCAAGAGCAGGGACAAGGATTTTACTCAAGACTGTTCTTGGTACCCAGAAAGGACAAGGCCTGGAGACAAATACTGGACCTATCTATTCTGAACACATTCCTGGATATACCAAAATTCAAGATGTTGACTTTGCAGCAGCTTCTGCCCATGCTGGGCAAGAACGCTTGGCTTGTGACTCTAGACCTAAAAGAGGCATACCTGCATGTCCCAATCAGACAGTTATGCAGAAGATACCTCAGATTCAAGGCTGGCTCAGTGCATTACCAATTCTGTGCACTGCCCTTTGGCTTATCTACTGCGCCTAGGGTCTTTACAAAGTGCCTGGCACCAGTAATTGCATTCTGCAGACAAAGAGGAATACAAATATATCCTTACTTGGACGACTGCCTAATTCAAGCAGAGAACAAGGATATTCTTCTACAGCATCTGGCGTTTGTGAAAAGACTTCTAACATGCCTAGGGTACACAGTCAACGAAAAGAAATCAACACTAGTACCCTCTCAAGAGATAATATTCCTGGGTGCAAGCTTAAATACAACTGCCCAGAAGGCTTATCTCATGCCAGACAAACAAAGGCAACTGACTACCTATTTCAAAACGTTGTCAACAAAGGCCCAACTATCTGCAAGAAAAATTCTGCAGGCTTTGGGCTTCATGGCATCCTGCATCCTACTAATTCCATATGCAAGATTACATATGAGGAAACTTCAATGGTACCTATGAGGAAACTTCAATGGTACCTAAAAAGTGTTTGGAATCAACATTGCCACAGCCTGGAAACAATGATTACTCTCATTCCCTGCCTACAACAGGAGTTTCGATGGTGGGCAAAGGTTTGTCACCAAAACAAGGGACATCCATTCACATTACCTCCAGCCAGACAGACACTAACAACGGATGCATCAGATTATGCCTGGGCAGCCCACATGGCAGGAAGATGCATTCAGGGCACATGGTCCTCAACCCAAATACATCTACATATCAATCAAAAAGAGATGCTAGCTGTTCAGAATGCCCTGACAGCCTTCAAAGACCTACTTCATCCAGGACAACTACTGATAAAGACAGACAACACTACAGTCATGTGGTATATAAACAAGCAGGGGGGCACACATTCTTACCCCCTTTGCAGACTAGCCATGACTTTGTGAGGCACAGCATTAACTTACCAAGTACATCTGCAGCACAATTCCTGCCAGGAAGGGAAAATACTCTGGCAGACTATCTAAGCCGAAACCTCATGGATCCCCACAAGTGGCAGCTGGATCCACAAGTCTTCAGCATAACAAGGAAATGGGGATGCCCGGACATAGAGCTATTTGCCTCCCCTCACAACTACCAACTAAAAAGATTCTGCACAAGGACTAATCACAGACAAGCATGGAAAATGGACGCCCTATCTTTCGGCTGGAAAAACCTACCAGTATATGCCTTTCTTCCACTGCCTCTCCTCCCCAAGGTACTCCTAAAGGTCAGACAGGAGAAGCCAAAAATTATACTTATTGCCCCAGACTGGCCCCACCAGTACTAGTTTCCAATCCTAAAGAACTTGTCTCAGTGCCCAGCTTGGACCTTAACTCAGATACCTCATCTACTGTCCCAGCAAAACAATCAGATCCTGCACAGCCAACTCAGGACTTTAAACCTGGCAGCATGGCGGATAATGTAGTCATACAAAACACAGCTTTCAGTAAAGCTGCGACGGATGTCATTGTGGAGGCCAGAAGGCCTAGTACTAGAAAATCTTATGCTGGAAAATGGAAGAGATTCTGTGCTTGGAACCAGGCACAAGGAACTGATACAGCTGTGGCAAATATTCCTCAGATTTTGCAATACTTAACTGAGATGCCGGACAAAGCCCTATCTTTTTCATCTTTTAAAATTCATGCCTCTGCCATTTCGGCTCATTACAATACAGAGCCACCACTCTTTTCTCATCCCTTATTAAAGCAGTACCTCAGAGGAGCCAACAATTTAAGACCTCCAAAGAGATCACCAATGGCTGCATGGGACCTCAACTATGTTTTGGAAAAACTCAGCCTGCCTCCTTTTGAGCCAGCTGCTACTGCTGATATAAAGTTTTATCTTGGAAAACAGCTCTGCTCCTAGCAATAACTTCTGCAAGATGAGTTTCAGAGCTACAGGCACTCATGGCTGTAGAACCTTTTATCATTTTTTATCCAGACAGGGTCTCCCTGAGGACAAGCCCAACATTTATGCCTAAGGTGGTGTCCAGTGTGGCTCTTAACCAAACTATTCATCTGCCAACCTTTTATCCAAATCCACAGAACAAGGGGGAGAGAATTCTGCATTTTTTGGACGTTCACAGACAGCTTAGATTCCATCACAAGGAAAGGCTATCTCAAAGCAGATTATTTCAAAGTGGCTAGGCCACTGCATTCGTTTCTGCTACTTACACCATGGCAAGCCAGTGCCTAAGGGCATTAGGCCACATTCCACCAGAGCTGCAGCCACTTCAGCAGCCTTTCTCAGGGGAGTACCAACCAAGGACATTTTAGAGGCTGCTACTTGGAGTTCAGTGCACACCTTTACAAAGCACTATCATCTGCCACTCTGCTCTAAATCCAGGGCAGGCTTTGCCACTTCAGTTCTGCAGGGCCTCATAGCCGCTCCTAATGCTGGTTAGTTCCAGCCTCCCAACCATAACTTTGGGACTGTACCCAAATGTAATGACTGCAACAGTGAAACACGAAGAACATAGTACAGTTGTGTACACTTACTATAAATGTAGATGTTTGAGTGTATTCACTGTTGCAGTCCAGGTTACCCACCCACCATCTCCCTTTCTTCTGATGGAACCTATCTTTCCTTCTCTGATTTATACAACCTACGTGGTGTATTTGTTTGTAGATGAAGGTAAAGTTTATATTGGTGCATGTATTTATATATATATGTTAATTTTCACCTGACATCTGGGGCAAGAAAAACTAAAGAAAATGGCGTCGGCCGCATCTTTTATACCCCTGACGACCTGACATCAGTGAAGGGGCAACAGCAGCCGACGCAGGACCCAGGACTTTGGAATTCAGGCCGACTGAGGGCAACCTGCCAACAGGATTACCCAAATGTAATGACTGCAACAGTGAATACACTCGAACATCTTCATTTATGGTAAGTGTACACAACTGTACTTTCCTTTGGTGGGTAGAGGCCTGCCACCAAAACAAGGGACTACCATTCACTCTACCCCCTGCCACCCAAACTCTAACAACAGACGCATCAGACTATGGATGGGGGGAGCACCTGGCAAGAAAGTGCATTCAGGGCAAATGGAACGCAAGTCAAATGCTTCTGCATATCAATCGAAAAGAAATGTTAGCTGTACGGAACGCTCTGACAGCCTTCAAGGACCACATTCTTCCAGGACAATTAATGGTAAAGACGGACAACACCACTGTTATGTGGTACATAAGCAGGGGGTACCCATTCCCCCCTCTGCAGACTAGCCATGGCTCTGTGGAACACAGCCTTGAGCTACCAAGTACATCTACAGGCTCAGTTCCTGCCAGGAAAACTAAATATACTGGCAGACAAACTAAGCAGAAATCTCTTGGACCTACACGAGTGGAAACTGGAACCAAAGACTGTCAACATGTTGATAAACAAATGGGGGAGCCCAGATATAGACCTGTTTGCCCCCCCCCCCCGAACTACCAATTGGACAAGTTCTGCACAAGGACTCCCCACAAACAAGCTTGGAAAGTGGATGTTCTGTCCTTCAGCTGGAAAAAATCTATCAGTTTATACCTATCCCCCTCTGCCTCTCCTCTCCTCTCCAAAGTACTACTAAAGATCAAACAGGACAAACCAAGGATGATACTGATTGCACCTGACTGGCCACGCCAAGACTGATACCCCCTCTTGCGCAGTGTGTCACTGCTGGCCCCATGGCACCTGCCTCAGACCCCTACTCTGCTGTAACAGCAGGAGAGCCAGATTCTACACCCTTAGCTTCAAACTATGAACCTGACAGCCTGGCTAATTACCTAATCTCCCCGTTACCATCCCTCCGTAAACAAGTGTTGGATGTCATTTTGGAGGCAAGGAGGCCTAGTACTAGAAAATCTTATGCTGAAAAATGGAAAAGATTCTGTGCCTGGAACCAAACTCAAGGGATGGTCACAGCAGCGCCCAACTTACCTCAGATTCTTCAATACTTAACTGAGATGTTTCATAAGTGCCTTTCTTTTTCCTCCATCAAAATTCATGCCTCAGCCATTTCAGCTCATTACAACACAGAACCACCCCTCTTCTCTCATCCACTGCTCAAGCAGTTCCTCAGAGGGGCTAAAAACTTAAGACCACCCAGGAGAGCCCCAACTCCAGCCTTGGACCTTAACATTGTATTGGAAAAACTCACTCTTCCTCCTTTTGAACCAGCTGCAAGTGCAGAGTTAAAATTCCTTTCTTGGAAAACAGCCTTCCTTTTAGCGATCACTTCAGCAAGAAGGGTATATGAATTACAGGCCCTTATGGCAGTGGAGCCTTTCATCATCTTTCATGCAGGCAGAGTGTCCCTCAGGACCAATCCCTCCTTCATGCCCAAGGTGGTATCCATTGTGGCTCTTAATCAGTCCGTTCATTTGCCAGCCTTCTTTTCTAATCCACAGAACAAAGGGGAATGTATACTGCACTCCTTAGATGTACACAGACAACTTAGATTTTACTTGGACAGGTCTAAACCTCAAAGGAAATCTGAACAACTGCTGGTGACTTTTGCTGCAGGGGCAGAGGGGAAGGCTATTTCAAATCAAACCATTTCTAAATGGATAGGCCATTGCATTCATTTCTGCTGTAAGCACCATGGAAAAAACTATTCCACAGGGGATTAGACCCCATTCAACCAGGGCTGCATCTACCTCTACAGCCTTTCTCAGAGGTGTCCCTAATAGGGACATCCTAGAAGCTGCTACCTGGAGTTCTGTGCATACTTTCACCAAGCATTACCATTTGCCAGTTTTCTCTAAATCCAGAGCTGGCTTTGCCACTGTAGTCTTGCAGGGCCTTATGCTCCTAATGCTATCTAAATTCTTCCTACCATCCTTAGCTTTGGGAATCTACCCAAATGTGATGACTGCAGCAGTGAAATACGAAGAACATAGTACAGTTGTGTACACTTTCCATAAATGTAGATGTTTGAATGTATTCACTGTTGCTGTCCTGGATGTTATTCGTGTTTCACTGTTGCAGTCATTACATTTGGGTAATCTGCTTACAGGTTGCCCTCAGTCGGCCTGAATAACAAAGTCTTGGGTCCTGCGTCTGTTGCTGTCTCTTTTTCCATGACGTCAGGTCGTCAGGGGTATAAAACATGCAGCCAACGCCATTTTAATCAGTCTTTCTTGATGCGCAGTGCCCAAAGCAGAAGCAGTTCGCAAGTGCCGGTCGGCCAACTCCTGAAATTTTCGTTTTCGAGTTTCAGAACCGAAGACTTCAACCTAAAGTACCCCGTTGGGGAAACTTTTTCTTGCTCCTTATCGATGTCAGTAAAAGTTAATAATTGTATTCCTTGTGGGAAGCAAATACCTCATAAGGATTTTCATTTGTACTGTATTCCTTGCCTAGGCCCTGACCATAACATGCCTTGCTGTCGGTGTTGTACTAAATTTAACCAACGCACTGTTAAGCGTAGGTATATTTTTGCTTCTAAATATTTTGGCTCAAGATTTAACTATCCAGAAATGTCATTGGTTAGCAATCCGATTATCGGAATTCACAAAAAACACAAAGAAAAAGACAGAGACAGACTGTCGAAGTCCAAAACCGATGGCAAAGCTTCTCCTATGCATGTCGCCGGTTCGTCGGTACTCAGAGAGGTGCTTTTGCAGCCCCTGATGCCCGCTATTTTTGATTCGCAGGCCTCTACCGAGACCCATTCGGAGTCCGGTATGCCACGAGACACTTCAAGTATTGAACCCGCGGATGTCTCTCCCTTAGATGGGTCCGGAGCCGCTGAGCAGGCACCAGCTTCTGAGGGTGTTTTCAGGCCTAAAGATGTGTATATTAAACCAATGCCATCATCAAAAACAAGGCTAAAACCAACTTCTAGATCTAAAAAAACAAAGCATGGGCCCATGTGTTCAGGCCCCTATGCCTAAAAAGCAAATGATCAAAATGGCTGAGGATTCAATTACCTTGATGAGGGGTTCCCAACCCCCTCCTACTAAGAGGCCTAGGCAAGGCACTGATTATGAATCTTCAGATTAGGTTTCCATTCCTTCGGAGTCCTCTTCCGATCAGGAATTTTCTATTCCCCCTTATGAGGACTCTGAATCAGAAAAATCCATCCCTTCTGCTTCCCCTCCAGAAAATGTTTCTTTTGGAGAAACTTTGCATACCTTAAAGGAACATTTTCATTGGGAGAGTCATGATTTTTCAGAATCCAAAAAGAGGCTTAGGGATTTCCTTCTTCTTCCTCAGCATAGGCCTTTGGCTATACCTCCTGTTTTAGACATTGTTGATGATGTTTTCTCAGAATCCAGCATGGCTCCTTATTCCCTGCCTCCGGCTCCTAGTAAGCCAGACAGATATTACAGGGTTCCTTACTCCCATAAATTTCTTTTTAAAAACCCTGCTGCTGATCCTGAAACAACTTCTCAAGGTCCCAAGGGTGTTAAGGCTTCTACTGCTAAAAATCCTACCCCTTCTGATAGAGACTCCAGGGCGCTGGATAGATGGGGTAAGAAGGTTTACATGTCTGCAACCCTGGCTGTCAGGGCTTTAAACTGTCAATTTCATATGCTTAAATATCAGCAGCATGTCATGGGCTTACTGAAACAGAAAATGATGTTGATTTCTGACTGTGTGGAAAATAGAGTTACAGGATTTATTGCATTCAGCTAAACAAGTTGGAAAGCATACTTTGCAATGTGGTTTTGATTCTTTGGAGTCCTCTTGCAGGGCCGCCATAACTAGATCTGTGATAAGAAGGCATGCTTGGCTCAAGGAGCAAAATCTGCCTGACCATGTTAAAGCAAAATTGTTGAATGCTCCTTTACAACAGGACAGTCTGTTTGGTAATAAGGCAGAAGAAGTTTTGAAAAAGATGGAAGACAAAGCTAAATCTATGCAAACTGTAAAGGATTTCTTACAGGTGTAGCCACCCAGGTTAAGTAGGCACTGGCCGACTAAGAATTGGTCCTTTCCAGTACCCAACAGAGCTGCTCAGGTCAAACCCAGACACTCCAAAGGCTCCAGGTTTCAGTCACAAGGAACTTACAGAACAAAACAATGGGGTGCCTTCACCTCCAAATCTGGAAGTAGCAAGCCCCCCCCCCCCCTAAAGTAAACAGTCTCAATGACTTTCCTCTGCCATTTCCAAGCACTTATCTTTTGGCAGCCCCTTTGGGGGGAAAATAGCACTTCATGCACAAAATTTGCATCTAATTACCCAGGACAAGTGGGTGTTAAATATAGATTTCATTTCCACACGTTGCCAATTCCAAACGGATGGCCAGATCTGCCTCCATATCAGTGGGCAGAGGCCCAGAAACAAGTTCTCTCCCTCATGGATATGGGGGCTATTTAACCAGTACCAGAAAAGGTAAAAGGATAAGGTTTTTATTCAAGAATTTTCCTGGTACCCAGAAAAGACAACTCATGGCGTCCAATTCTGGACTTATCCATTCTAAATACTTTCCTGGACATTCCAAAATTCAAGATGCTGACTCTACAACAGTTACTGCCTATGCTGGGCAAGGATGCCTGGTTGGTAACTCTAGACTTAAAGAGGCTTACCTGCATATCCCAATCAGGGAATCTTGCAGAAGATACCTCCGTTTCAAAGCAGGCTTTTTGCATTACCAGTTCTCTGCACTGCCCTTTGGCTTATCTACTACACCCAGGGTCTTCACAAAGTGCCTGGCACCAGTAATTGCAATTTGCAGACAAAGAAACATTCAAATTTATCCTTATCCGGATGATTGTCTAATTCAGGCAGAAAACAAGGACACTCTTCTGTAACATCTGGCATTTTTGAAAAGGCTTCTAACATGCCTAGGGTACACCATAAATGAAAAGAAATCACAACTGGTACCCTCTCAAATAATTACATTCCTGGGTGCAAGCTTGAATACAACTGCCCAGATGGCTTACCTCACGCCAGACAAACAAATTCAATTGATGACATACTTCAAACAAGTGGCCACAAAAACCCAGCTATCTGTAAGACAAATTCTGCAAGCCTTGGGGTTCATGGCTTCCTGCATTCTACTAATTCCATATGCAAGACTGCATATGAGGAAACTTCAGTGGTACCTAAAAAGCTTATGGAGTCAACATTGTCACAGCCTGAAAACAATGATTCCTATCATTCTTTGTCTGCAACAGGAGTCCCTATGGTGGGCAGAGGCCTGTCACCAAAACAAGGGACTGTCATTCATTCCACCCCCTGCCACCCAAACCCTGACTACAGACGCATCAGATTATGCTTGGGGGGCCCATCTGGCAGGGCAATGCATTCAGGGCGAATGGAGCCCAAATCAAATGCATCTACATATCAACCAGAAAGAAATTCTAGCTGTACAGAATGCTCTGACAGCCTTTAAGGACATTCTTCATCCAGGACAACTACTGATAAAGACGGACAACACCACAGTTATGTGGTACATAAACAAGCAGGGGGGTACCCACTCCAACCCCCTTTGCAGACTAGCCATGGCTTTGTGGAACACAGCCTTGACTTACTAAATACATCTACAAGCTCAATTCCTGCCAGGAAAACAAAATACTCTGGCAGACGAAATAAGCAGAAATCTTATGGACCCACACGAATGGAAACCGGATCCAGAAATCTTCAGCATGTTGACACGAAGATGGGGGAGCCCAAACATAGATCTATTTGCCTCTCCCCAAAACTATCAGTTGGACAAATTCTGCACAAGAATTCAACACAAAAAAGCTTGGAAAGTGGATGCTCTATCCTTCAGCTGGAAAAACCTATCAGCCTATGCCTTTCCCCCTCTGCCTCTGCTCTCCAAGGTTTTACTAAAAGTCAGACAGGAAAAAACGAAAATGCTTCTGATTGCTCCAGACTGGCCTTGCCAACACTGGTACCCGCTTCTACGCAATATGTCACACCTTCCTCCGTGGTACCTGCCTCAGACACCTTACCTTCTGTCTCAGCAGAACTATCAAATTCTTCACACTCAGCTCCAAACTCTGAATCTTGCAGCATGGCTAATCAACTAATTTCACCAGTCACTTCTCTCAGTGAACCTGTGATGGATGTCATTTTGGAAGCTAGAAGGCCTAGTACTAAAAAATCTTATGCTGATAAATGGAAAAGATTCTGTGCCTGGAACCAAGCACAAGGAATAAACACAGCAATGCCCAATATTCCTCAGATTCTGCAATACTTAACTGATGCTTCACAAGGGCCTATCTTTTTTTTTTCTATAAAAATCCATGCTTCGGCCATTTCAGCTCATTACAACACAGAGCCTCCTCTGTTTTCTCATCCCCTGCTAAAGCAGTACCTCAGAGGGGCCAAAAATTTGAGACCTCCCAGGAGAGCACCAACTCCTGCATGGGACCTCAATTTTGTGCTGGAAAAACTCACCCTACCTCCTTTTCAACCAGCTGCTACTGCAGACATAAAAGTTCTCTCTTGGAAGACAGCTTTTCTTTTAGCAGTCACTTCAGCTGGAAGGATTTCAGAACTACAGGCTCTCATGGCAGTGGAGCCTTTCATTATCTTTTATCCGGACAGGGTGGCCCTCAGCTGTACTTTTTATATTTAGTTACTTAGTTTTTGAAAGGAGTCTTACATCTTGGGCAACGGAAGAAAGCTGCTGTAGCTATCATTCATGCCAGAAGTGGAGTCTGAGGTGGCCCTTAACCAGGCCATCCATCTCCCAGTGTTCTTTCCTAGACTACATAGAGAGGAAACAGTACTCTACTCCTTGCATGTGCACTAGCAGTTAAGGTGCTGCCTGAATCAGATCAAGGATTACAGAAGTTCTGATAAGCTTTTTGTAGCTTTTGCAGAGAGAAAGAAATGGCAGTCAATTTCCAAACAAATCTCACATTGTATTGTGTGTTGACAAATGTTTCATAGCAAGCAATTACCAGGAGGTATTAGATTACAGTCTACCAGGAGACAGCAGCAGTGGTAGCTTTCTTGAAGGAGGTACCCGTTAATGACATTCTGGAAGCAGCCATTTGGTCTTCTGTCCATACCTTTTTCTAGCATTATAGGCTGGAGATTGTTTAGAGCTAGATAGGATTTGCTGCTCCTTTGGTATAGAGTGCTTCAGGATTCCCCTTCTAGCAGTTTTCCAGCTCCTTCACTCCCCTGGGGTTTTATACTGCTTAGAATTTTCCCAGTTGAAACCTGAATGAAGAGCTTCTCTGAGATCAGATAACCCTGATGTGCTTTTACTGTACCTCATGATAAGCGAGCTGACTCCCCTCAGTGGATTCTAATCATGCTTATGCCATTACCTCTGAATGGACAGCTCTTCCATCCAGTGGCTGCAGTTAGAGCTCCCTGTGAATCTTGAGTGGTGCTGTAGAATTTTCACACAGAATTGTAGTGACCCCATGGGCAGTTATCTGAACCACCCACAGAAGTTTCATGACAGAAGAATAGTAGTAGATTGTCAGGCCTTTTCCCCAGTCATAAGTATACATACTATTGTACAGTGTAAGAGTTAATTTTAGCTTACAGGAAGATGCTTGCTCAGTGGATACTGGTGAACTGGTAGGCTCAGAGGCTAAGCATGCTGTCCTTTCATGGCACATGCACACTGAAGTAAGCCTGTCTGTTCAGAAGTGCAGGCCCCTTCAAAGATAAATAACTGAAGCAGGAGAGTTTGGAAGGCTTTCCCAGTCAAAAACCCACTGAGGTATATCCCCTGTCAGATCAGCATCTTCAATAGGAAACTTTTATTGCCTGAAATAATTCAGGTGTATAAAAACAAGTCTGCATGATTTAAAAGGATGCATAAACATTGTCATTAGAGATCAGATTGGCAAAGACATACATGTATTTCATGTTTTGTGGGATTAGTGTGCCATAGCTAAATACAGGAGCCAATCAGGTTCTCATAGCAGACAGTACAACTCGTCTCAGAGGAAGGGCATATAAAAAGTCAAAAGTAAACAAAGTCTTAAAACAATTGTTGTGGGGATGCCACACAGGACAGAGTCCATGCAGCCTGTCTGAAAAAAATTCACAGCCAGAAAAAAAAAAAATGCATGGCTTCAGAAATGGGTAGGTGTATGTGTTTCATCCATGTGATGATGATCCCAGAAAAAAAATAAAATGTCATCATCCCAAAGGGAGCCAGGCATCTACCCTCAGCTGACAGTTGCGCCAGTACATATTGCTGAAAATCACTTTCAGTGATAATTGACTTGTCCCTTTTCCACACTGTTGTGCAACTGTGGGATTAGTGTATATATAAGTCAAGGGGATGGGGGTGTCAGAGCTTAGTTTGTTATCCACTGAAAGTGGTTTTCAGCTGTGTGTGTGTTCATGGACTTGACCATCTCTGTAATGCTGTTCAGTTTATCACCCTAACTCACATCCCAAAGAAGGGTGAAATGAAATACAACTGTTTACATCGACAGAACCTTTGATAGTCTTTTTTTTTTCCCTCTTATCATTCAATTCTCCACCACTGGTGCCCTGTTTTTTTTCCCCTGATCCTTAGTATCCCTGAACTCTGGGAAAGATAGGCAAGAAGTATGGACTGTGACAGATATTGAGCAAGAGTAAGGACATCAATGCTTGAGAAAATACGGGAGAAATCATATTTGTATCTGTCAAAGTGCAGATTTTGTTTCAAAGAATTGTCCAAGTTGTTGACTTCATCAATCCATATAGTAATCTGTACATTGTAGTGTTTAGTGATTAATTCCAGAAGTTGAATACCTTGGTTATCAAACAATGTTGCTAATTCTGTGCAAAAGTCAGCATTATTAAATAAACCTGTAGGGCAAAAAGATGAACGAAGCCCCTTAGGAATAATATTTTCTTTAATACATTGCTGGAAATAAACTACTTCTAGTTGTAGTTTTTTTAGTTTCAGTAATTTATTATCAAAGTCTTTTAGACTGTCAGCAATGTTATTTTCACTTACCATAGAAGTAGCTGGCCCCATAGCCGGTTGTTCCTGAGGTGAACCAAGCCTCAAATTGTCGGTATTTTGGATCCATACTCCAAAATTCGGAACACCAATAAGCCCTGGAGGCATTGGTAAGCAAGAACCATTCAATGGTGGTAAAATCCTTTCTGTTCCAGTGACCCTAGCGTTATGAGCGCTCTGGGAAAGTTCAGTAATATCCTCGTTGTAGACAGGCTGGCCTGGGGGTATAGATCCCAGGTTCGGCGAAGAATTAGTGCCAATGGGAGTTGCTAAAGCACCTTCTTGCAGTCCTCTCGAAGGTAAGGCTGGGTGTGAGGTAATCGATCCGACAGCTTGTGGTGGTGGGGTTAACTTGACGCGCTGGTCTAAAGCGTCAAGTTTGTTCACAAAAAAGTCCATTCTTTTGTTTAAAGCTTGGATTAAGCTTATGACATTGTTTCCTTCTTCCGTTGCTGCACTATTTGTCACAAATAAACGTGGACTAGACGGACTGTTACGGCTGCCGGTTGCCATACTAAAAAATAAACGAACTGAAACAAGCAAAATAACAGGATGGCAGACCAAACCAGCACCGTTAGGTCCAAGGAAGTTGTTTGTTGAAACCTTTTGTTTACAAAATGAACGTAATAAAAGTTAATAAGTGAAAGCCAGTTTTTAAAGTCACTTTCCAAATAATGCCACCAACTTAACACACAGACTTAATTGTGAATCCCGTTCCATTATTTATTTAGCTAACTGTAATTGCTGTGATGCATTTTACATAGGAAAATCTGATCGGAGACTACGAGACAGATTGTACGAACATGACTATGCAATAAGGAAACTAAAGAAAGAAAATGCCTTAGCCAAGCATATTATTAAGTATCAAGGACATAGCTTTCATTTTATTGCCATAGATCAGGTAGTAAAGTCAGAAAGAGGGGGTCCAGTTCCACTTTTTTTAGAAAATAGGGAGTTGGAATGGCAAATACTGTTAGACTCATTCTCATACCCGGGGTTGAATGAGTATTGTAATATAGCATGCGTTTTAAAAATGAGAAGTTATAGAAGATAACCACTGGTTTACTGGCTTATTGCTTAATGCTTGTTTTAAAAGGACTAATTGTATTTATTGCATTGATCCATAATGTTAACATTATTAATTTTAACTAGGAATCAAATCACAGATTTTATTTATTGCAAGTCTTTTAATTTTTTAATTTATTAAATATTTAGATTTTAACTTATATAATATATTTCTCATATAATATATTTCTTATACACACACCTTTATGGTTGTATGAATTACTAGTGTATTTTTATGAACTGTAAAGACTAATGATGTTTTTTTGATTATTTTTAAACTGAGGTTTTTAGTATACTTTTTTTATTTAAACCTTGATGGCTATGCCTTTATTTGTAATTATATTGGCAGTTAAGGGAAGGGTGTGACTTATAAAAGCCTTACTTCAGTGTCTTGTTTAAAACATACCTCTGATGAAGCTGTAGCGTTGACTACAGCGAAAACGCTTGTTTGTCCTAATAACATTTGCGTTAAGGTTCTACATTCGACTCCAGTTGGTGGCATTATTTGGAAAGTGACTTTAAAAACTGGCTTTCACTTATTAACTTTTATTACGTTCATTTTGTGAACAAAAGGTTTCAACAAACAACTTCCTTGGACCTAACTGTGCTGGTTTGGTCTGCCATCCTGTTATTTTACCTTTAAATCTTCCTTTGTCAACACGCCTGTTGACGAATCTTCCCTTTTTGGTCCCAAAGTAAGAGTCACACTATCACATAGTGAGAAGGACGGAAAGACCTTGTCTGCTGTGGTTATACGTTTTTCCACCCCCACCCCCCCCAGAGATCCTACTCCAGGAACCAGAGGGGAGGAAAATTGTGGTTCAAGAAGTCCCAAGGATCTTTTCATGACACTCATGATGAGCAGTCCCCCTGGGGCAGAGGTGGCAACTCATCCAGAAGACGCCCCTTTCGGGCAGAGGGGGACCATGCAACCAGTGTGCTAGAGATTTCTTCTCCAGCCGACCCTTCCAGCACTCCTGAACATCGGCCTGATTGCTTTTTTCTGGAAGCAGCCGGGGGGTCGATTTTCCCTGCAGCACCTACAGACCTTGCAACTCATAACAGATGCGTGGGTGCAGAGAATAATATCCAGAGGCTATCATATCCCATTCGATCTTACTCCCAGACCCATAAAATGAATCCCCAATGTCCCACCCTATCAGAGGGAGGCTGCAGCCTTAGAAATCGAAAAGCTGCTAAGAAAAAGAGTCATCCAGCCAGTCCCACCAGACCAAAGAGGGATCCGGGTTTTACTCTAGGTTCTTTTTAGTGCCAGAAAAGACAGAGGACTGGAGACCAATCCTGGATCTCAGCTTACTAAACAAATTCATAAAACCTCAAAAATTCCGGATGGTCACGGTACAGTCCATCCTCCCCTTTCTGGGGAAGGACAACTGGATGTGCTGTATAGACCTCCAGGATGCATATTACCACATAAAGATAGACAAATGCTTCCAGAAATTTCTCGGCTTCCTGCTGGGAGCCAGTCACTGTCAGTTCAGGGTACTGGCCTTTGGTCTCTCGATAGCCCCCAGAGTGTTCACCAAATGTATGGCAGTCATAGTAGCTCATCTCCGACTACAAGGATTCCAGGTGTTTCCAGATTTAGATGATTGGCTCCTTACTGTCACGACCAGGAATCTTCTCATTCTCAGTGTCTCTTACACTCGAGGCCTTGCTCTTCGCCTAGGTATCACGATCAACATGGACAAATCACAGATGTCTCCAACAAGAGCACTGTAATTCATTGGAACGATCTTCGACATAACGTCCTGTCAAGCTTCCCTTCCTCCTCACAGGCTTTCAAAAATAAGAAGTCAGATTCAAGTCCTCCTTCCACAGACATTTGTACCAGCACGCCTTGTACTACAGCTATTGTGATCTATGGCAGCAACCATTACCTTAGTTCCACTGGTGAGGTTGCACATGAGACTAGTACAGTGGCTCCTCTCATCACAGTGGTTGATCTTAATCCACCCACTCCACCACATGATACGCCTTACAAACCTTTGCAAGAAAGAAATGCGTTGGTGGATGAAACCAGAATCAAATCTTTGGTGTCGACCATTCTGCCTTCCCCAGCCCAGGGCCACGGTGACCACGGACACTTCCCAGTTGGGGGGAGCATTTCCAGGGAAAGACAGTCCAAGGCACCTGGTCCCCCATGGAGGCCAGTTTGCACATAAATGTCCTGGAATTGAAGGCAGTTCTCTTAGTGTTACAAGCGTTCCACACCTTCTTTCCTTCTTGAACTATTGCAATTCAGTCGGACAACATGTCAGTCGTCTGGTACATTAACAAACAAGGCAGAACCAGGTCTTACCCCCTGTGTCGGGAGGCCATGAGAATTTGGCATTGGGCGATGGCTTCCAACGGCTTTCTCATAGCAATGCACATTACTGGGAGTTCCAATCTTATTGCGGACAATCTGAGCAGGAACATTTTGATGGCTCACGAGTGGTCCCTCGGTCCTATAATAGCGGATCAGATCTTCCGCCGTTGGGGCAGGCCTTGCTGCAACCTGTTTGCTTCTCCCCTAAATAACAAATACAGAAGCTATTTTGCCCTGATTCCCCCGCAGGGGGAGTCACCGAGTGATGCTCTGACGCACAATTGGCCCCCAGGTCTGCTGTATGCCTTTCCCCCATTTCCTCTCATCCCGAAATTCCTCCAGAAAGCTCAAAGGTTGAGAAGCAGAGTGATTCTCATTGCCCCTTATTGGCCCCGTCAAGTCTGATTCCCTTTCCTTTGGCCTCACCTGATTCACAGCCCGTGGATCCTAGATCAATCCGAAGGTCTGCTGTCTCATCCTCAGGGACTGATTCACCCCAGTCTCCACAGCTTCAAGCTCACAGCTTGGTTTCTCCACTTCCAGTGATTGCCAGGTTACCTGATATTTCATCCCCTGTTCGCAAGATTCTTTTCCACCAGGAAAATTTATTCTAGTAAGTGGACTTGGTTCTCTAGATGGGCCAGAGAACAAAACATAGACCCCTTTTCCATGCCTATTCAGAAGATCCTACAATATCTCACTACCCTGTTGCACACAGGAGCTTCAGCATCGACAGTTACAGTACATTTAGCAGCTATTACATATTTTCACAATGGAATTGACAAGTTCTTCTGTTATGTGACACCGATTGTGCAAAACCTTCATGTAAGGGGTATTACATATTAAACCTCCTGTAAAGCCTCCTATAGAGCCTTGGGACTTGCCATCGGTGCTTCAGTCGTTAACAAGTCCTCCCTTTGAGTCTTTTATTTCATGTGATATGAAATTTTTGTATTGGAAAACTCTACTTCTAGTAGCCCTTACCTCAGCAAGAAGAGTATCTGAGTTGCAGGCCTTGAGTGTCAAGAGACCTTACTTGATTTTTCATAGGGAAAGAGTGTCCCTACGTACTGATCCCTCCTTTTTGCCCAAGGTCATTTTTTGGTTTTCCATTAATCAGTCTGTTGACCTACCGGTTTTCTTCCCTCATCATTCAAATAGAGGGGAATACCTTCTGCATACCCTCGATGTTGATAGGCAACTTCGTTTCTGCTTGGACAAAATTAAATCTTTCAGAAAAACAGATCAGTTGTTTGTGGCCTTTGCAGGACCTAGACTGGGTAGGCCTTTCTCCAAAATGACTTTATCTTCTTGGCTCAGAAACGCCATTACTTTCATTTACCATCAGAACAAAGTGTCTTTACCTTCCAGAATAAAGGCTCACTCTACTAGATCGGAGGCTACTTCAGTGGCCTTTCATTCCAGAGCCTCAATGGATGATATCTGCGCAGCAGCCACTTGGGCAAGACCTCATACCTTTATCACTCATTATAAATTGGATTTGGCCTCCAGGGGGCGAGCATCTTTTGGTTCTATGGTGCTCAGGAATGTCCTTCCTTAGGGCCACCCAGGACTCCAGTAGCTGGGGACTCTGTCCTAACAGTAAGAAATGAATAAAGATTTACAACATCAGATAAAGAAGGTATGACTTACCATAACTTTCCATCTGTGTTGTAGATTTTTATTCATTCATTACTTCCCACCCTTCTTCCCCCTGCCTGGACTCCTGGTGGACTTTAGGATTTCCTTATTAGTTAAGGTATTTGCTCAGACAGAGCCTCCTACTGTCACTTTTATTACTTACTATAATGGCGGCCAAACTCTATCTGAAGAGACTATGAGAGGGGCATTATGAGTAGGTCTTAGCTGAGAGTTTGTAGCTGGCATGAGCTTGGTAACGGCCGTGTCGGTTCCGAGGACGGAACAGAAGTCCTAACAGTAATTAATAAATAAAGATGCACAACACAGATAGAACTTTATGGTAAGACATAACTTGTTTTTTTGGGAGGCTTTTTGGAATTTCTGCCGCACTGAGACAGGGTGAGCACATGTTTCCTCACTCCCTCAGTCAGCTGCAGTACTGTGCACTCCTTCATGCTCTTCCATGTCCATTCTGGAACTATATTTCCAAGCCTTACCTGAAGTGAACTCCTGCAGTGGTACTTAGTCAACCCCCCCCACATTTTTTGATGGTAGCTAGGAAAGTTATGAGGCCAGAGGAAGTACTATGTCCTGGGCAAAAAGCCATGTTGTGTGGATATCAAGAGTTGTTGTTGAAGGAGGTATTGCAGAAGTCGCTTGTAGATATTTTTCCCAAAATGTTCGATATTTGAATAGGATAGCTGTTGCAGTTTTATTTCTCCACCCAAATTAAACATTTTCTGGTTTGGTCATCATAGAACTAGGGTGACTATCAAGTCCCCTCATCTGCCTTAATTATAGGGCCTCTTATCTTCTCAGTTCTGGATGATTATAGCAAGCCAGCATTCACAGAGCCATCTAGGCCCCTGTGGCTTAGAATACTGTGAGGCAGGACATGGTAGTCCACCTGCAAAGTATGAGTCCGATTGGGGGATCCTACCCTCAGGCAGGAGTAGATCATGAGTCAGATTGGGAGATTCTACCCTCAGGTAGGAGTAGATCCGTGATTCAGACTGGGAGTTTGCTTCGGCCACCTGGGATTAGTTAGAGCATTGCACAGCATAGGGAATACTAGGAAAAATTAAAAGCTATCCCTACAGTCCTTTTCCTGTTGTGGGGATGGGTTTTTATTTCTCTGATGGAAATCGGAAGTGCATAAGAAAGTATGTGCAAGTGGCGTAATGAGAGCAGGGTTCCAAGAGGGAAACATTAGTCATGGGAATGGAAACTGAGTATTTGTGCATACAGGATGAGATTCCACATCTCTGGAAAAACTGGATAGAGCCATCAACAAAGTAGTACATCTTCCCTACAGCTTGACAAGTGGGGAAGTACTACAGTCTCTAATGCTTTTATTTATCTGATGATATCTTTGTAGGAAGGGCAGTTGGCATAACCCTGTGTTTTGAGACTGGTAGGGCGTGACTGAGAGAAGTTGTGGAGGACTCTCACAGGTACTTATGGGAGTTAATGGGAGTTATAGTCACCAAAAGTGGGGAGTGAACATCTAATACCACAGTCTGCTGGACATGATAATTTATGCTGGTTACAAAAATATAGCTGGCAAATCAGTATCTAGAATAGATGCAAGAGTAACATAATGATAAAAGACTGTGGCTACCTGGGTTCAGAGGGCTTAGTGACCATTACATCTGTAATGTTCATTGTGTTTCACTGTTGCAGTCATTACACTTGGGTTATCCTGCTGGCAGGCTACCCGCAGTTGGCCTGAATTCCAAAGTCCTGGACCGGCGTCGGTTGCTGTCGCCTCTTCCCTGACGTCAGTGCGCCAGGGGTATAAAAGATGCAGCCGATGTCATTTTCTTCAGTCTTTCTTGCCACGCGGTGCCCGAAGCAAAAGCAGTTCGCAAGTGCCGGTCAGCCGACTCCTGAGATTTTTGTGTTCGAATTTCAGATCCGAAGTCTTCATTTAAAGCTAAGTACCCCGTTGGGGAAACTTTTTTCTTGCTCCAGACCGATGTCAGAAAAAGTTATTAATTGTATTTCTTGTGGGAAGCAAATACCTCATAAGGACTTCCATTCTTATTGTATTCCTTGCTTAGGCCCTGATCATGACATCTCTAATTGTAGGTTTTGTGCTAGATTTAACCAACGCACTATTAAGCTTCGGCACAATTTTGCATTTCACTACTTTGGCCGAAGATTTAATTACATGATGTCGTCAGATAGCCATCCGACTACCGCAGTTCACAAGAAACACAAGGAAAAGGACAGGCATTCTTCTAAGCCAGTCGCTGGTTCTCAGTGAGGTGCTTTAGCAGCCCCTGACGCCCACTACCTCAGAGCCGCAGGCCACTTCCGACTCCCACGTGGAGCCGACTAGGCCGCAGGAAACTCAAGGTATTGGACACTAGGAAAATATCCCTTCAGATAGGTCCGGAGCCGCTGAGCAGGCATCTGCTTCTGAGGATGTTTTCAGGCCTAAACAGTTATATGTAAAACCGACTTCAGCTTCAAAGGCAAAGACTAAAGCTCCACTAAAGACAAAGAAACAAGTACAGCAATCCCATGGACAGACCTCCATGCCTAAAAAACAGATGCTCAAAATGGCCGAAGACCTAATTATTTTGATCAGGGGTTCCCATCCCCCTCCTGATAAGAGGTCTAGGCAAGAGACAGAATATGAATCTTCAGATCAGGTTTCCATTTCCTCTGATTCCTCTTCTGAACATGAATACTCTCTTCCTCCCTATGAGGATTCTGATGCTGAAGAATCTATCCCTTCAGCCTCTCCTCCTGAGGATTATTCTTTTGGGGAAACCCTGCATACCATGATGGAGCACTTCCACTGGGAGAGCCAAGACTACTCAGAATCTAAGAAAAGGCTTAGAGACTTCCTTTTACTTCCTCAGCACAGGCCTCTTGCTATTCCTCCTATTTTAGACATTGTAGATGATGTATTTTCAGAGTCCGACCTGTCTCCAGACTCTTTACCTCAGGGGTGGGCAAACTTTTTGATTCGTGGGCCACATTGAGTTCTAACATTTGACAAAGGGACCGGAACAGGAACAGATAGATGGCATGCTTTGAAAACATCACCTCATTGGGGGAAAAATACACATCTTGGGAATGTGGAGAAAACATGTGCTTTAATTTCCAATGAAAATGAAGAAAAGCATTACAATAAAATCTCTGACTTCGTTTGACGGTGAAAAACATTTTGCTGAGCCTTCAAATTAGCTGCCACCTTCTCAGCAGCAGCTTCCCGTTCTTTTGTTGAGAGCTTGCTAGCATAATTAGCGTGCTTTGTGGCAAAGTGACGGCTAATATTATACTCTTTAAAAACTGCCACAGTTTCTTGGCATATCAGGCAAACAGCAGATGATCGGTGTTCAGTGAAAAAATATTTAGTTGTCCACTCCTTTTATTGAACACTCGACATTCTCTGTCCACTTTCCTTTTCTTGGGTCCGCTCATCTTCATAGAGGGGCGGTGGGTCAAAGGGTAAAGTGCAAACGTGAAGTAATAGGCCTACGCTTCACCTCAACAAAGCCAATATATCTAGAGTGCGCCATCTAGTGAGGAAACATCAGAATTGCAGGGGAAATAAAACATTAACAAGGTTAATTTATTACATTTTTTCAAGTTTGGCGGGCCGAATCAAAACGTTTAACGGGCCGCATATGGCCCCCGGGCCGTAGTTTGCCCATGCCTGCTTTACCTCCAGCACCTGTTAAGCCAGACAGATCCTGCAGGGTTCCAGATTCCCATAAATTTCTTTATAAAAACCCTGCTGCTGACCCAGAAACTATATCTCGGGGTCCCAAGGAGTCAAGGCTTCCACTGCA
Source organism: Protopterus annectens (assembly GCF_019279795.1). Classification (NCBI taxonomy): domain Eukaryota; kingdom Metazoa; phylum Chordata; order Ceratodontiformes; family Protopteridae; genus Protopterus; species Protopterus annectens. The sequence goes on from NC_056739.1 coordinate 103,201,291, forward strand.
AAAAACCCTATCCCGTCAGACAGGGATTCAAGGGCACTGGACAGATGGGGGAAAAAGATTTATACATCTGTAACCTTGGCTGTAAGAGCTTTAAATTGTCAGTTTCATATGCTTAAACATCAGCAATACTTAATGTCACTGCTTAAACAGAAAATGATGACAAATTCTGAATGTGCAGAAAACAAAGAAATACAGGATTTATTGCATGCAGCTGAACAAGTGGGAAAGCATACTTTGCAATGTGGTTTTTGACTCTCTGGAGGCCTCCTGCAGGGCCGCTGTTACGGGTACTGTCATTAGGAGGCATGCTTGGTTAAAGGAACAGAATCTGCCTGATCATGTTAAAGCAAAATTATTAGATGCTCCACTACAGCATGATACTTTGTTTGGTGCTAAAGCAGAAGAGGTGTTGAAGAAAATGGAGGACAAAGTGAAGTCTATGCAGACAGTTAAGGATTTCTTACAGGTACAGCCACCCAAATTTAGCAGGAACTGGCCTTCAAAGAATTGGTCCTTTCCAGTGTCAGACAGGCCACAAAGAGGCAGATACAGACACCCCAGGGGCAAATCCCAGCCCCAAGGCTCATACAGGTCTAAACAATGGGGTGTTTCTACCTCCAAAAGCGGAGAAAACAAATCTCAGACATACAGGAAACAGTCCCAATGACTTTTCTCTGCCAGCACCAAGCACTTAAGGGGAAAACTAGCACTTTTTTCACAAAATTGGCACATGATCACTCAGGACAAATGGGTCGTGAATATAGTGTCGCAGGGCTACAGGTTCCATTTTCACACCCTGCCAAGGTCAAAAGGTATGCCAGACCTACCACACAATCAATGGGCAGAGGCACAAAAACAAGTTTTTTTCTCTCTTGGACATGAGGGCCATTCAGCGAGTGCAGTAGCAAGAGCAGGGACAAGGATTTTACTCAAGACTTGTCTTGGTACCCAGAAAGGACAAAGCCTGGAGACCAATACTCGACCTGTCTATTCTAAACACATTTCTGGACATTCCAAAATTCAAAATGTTGAGACTGCAACAACTTTTGCCCATGCTGGGCAAGAAGGCTTGGCTTGTAACATTGGACCTAAAAGAGGCATACTTGCATGTCCCAATCGGACAATCTTGCAGAAGATACCTCAGAATCATAGCTGGCTCAATGCACTACCAATTCTCTGCACTGCCCTTTGGCTTATGTACTGCGCCCAGGGTCTTCACAAAATGCCTGGCACCAGTAATTGCATTTTGCAGACAAAGAGGAATTCAAATATATCCTTACTTGGACGACTGCCTTATTCAAGCAGAGAACAAGGACATTCTACTAAAGCATCTGGCCTAGGGTACACAGTAAACGAAAAGAAATCAAAACTAGTACCCTCTCAAGAGATAATATTCCTGGGTGCAAGCTTAAATACAACTGTCCAGATGGCTTATCTCACACCAGACAAACAAAGGCAACTGACTTCTTACTTCAAAATGTTGGCAACAAAGACCCAGTTATCTGCAAGAAAAATTCTGCAGGCTTTGGGTTTCATGGCATCATGCATTCTGCTAATTCCATATGCAAGATGGATATGAGGAAACTGCAATGGTATCTAAAAAGTGTTTGGACTCAACATTGCCACAGCCTGGAAACATTAATTGCCCTCATTCCCTGCCTGCAACAGGAGTTTCGATGGTGGGCACAGGCCTGTCACCACAACAAGGGACAGCCATTCACTTTACCCACAGCCAGGCAGACATTACCAACAGATGCATCAGACTATGCCTGGGGGGGGGGCACACATGGCAGGGAAATGTATTCAGGGCACATGGTCCACAAGCCAAATGCATCTTCATATCAATCAAAAAGAGATGCTAGCTGTTCAAAATGCCCTGACAGCCTTCAAAGATCTGCTTCATCCGGACAACTGCTGATAAAGACGGACAATACTACAGTCATGTGGTACATAAACAAGCAGGAAGGCACACATTCCTATCCCCTCTGCAGACTAGCCATGACTTTGTGGCACACAGCATTGATTTACCAAGTACACCTGCAAGCACAGTTCCTGCCAGGAAAGATAAATACTCTGGCAGATGAATTAAGCAGAAACCTCACGGATCCCCACGAGTGGAAACTGGATCCACAAGTCTTCAGCATGATAACAAAGAAATGAGGATGCCCAGACATAGATCTATTTGCCTCCCCTCACAACTGCCAGCTACAGAGATTCTGCACAAGGACTTATCACAAGCAAGCATGGAAAGTGGATGCTCTATAATTCAGCTGGAAAACCATAACAGTATATGCCTTTCCTCCTCTGCCTCTCCTCCCCAAGGTACTCCTAAAGGTCAGACAAGAGAAGACAAAAATGATTCTGATTGCCCCAGACTGGCCCCGCCAGCACTGGTACCCAATCCTAAAGAGCTAGTCTCAAGGCCCAGCCTGGACATTACCTCTAATTCCTCACTTACTGACACAACGAAACAATCAGATCCTGCATAGCCAACTCAGGACCCTAAATCTGTCAGCATGGTGGATAATGTAGCCATTCAGAACACACCTCTCTCTAAAGCAGCGATGGATGTTATTTTAGAGGCCAGGAGGCCCAGTACCAGAAAATCTTATGCAGAAAAATGGAAGAGATTCTGTGCTTGGAACCAGGCACAAGGAATTGACACGTTTGTACCAAATATTCCTCAGATTTTACAATACCTAACTGAGAAGCTGGACAAAGGCCTATCCTTTTCATGAATTAAAATCCATGCCTCTGCCATTTCAGCTCATTACAATACGGAACCACCTATTTTTTCTCATCCATTGCTAAGGCAGTACCTCAGAGGGGCCAAAAACATAAGACCTCCAAGGAGAGCACCAATACCTGCATGGGACCTCAATTATGTCTTGGAAAAACTCACACTGCCTCCTTTTGAGCCAGTCAATACAGCTGAGATAAAGTTCTTATCATGGAAAACAGCTCTGCTCCTAGCAGTAACCTCTGCAAGACAAGTCTCAGAGTTACAGGCTCTCATGGCTGTGGAACCTTTTATCATTTTCCAACCAGACAGGGTTTCTCTGAGTACAAACCCGACATTTATGCCTAAGGTAGTGTCCAGCGTGGCCCTTAACCAAACCATTCATTTGCCTACTTTTTATCCAAACCTACAGAATAAGGGTGAGAGACTCCTGCATTCTTTGGACATACACAGACAGCTACGCTTCTACTTGGACAGAACTAAAGCTTTCAGAAAGACTGAGCATCTCTTAGTGACATATGCTGCAGGATCACAAGGAAAGACCATCTCAAAGCAGACTATTTCAAAATGGATAGGCCAATGCATTTGTTTCTGCTTTTCACAACGTGGCATATCAGTGCCTAAGGGCATTAGGCCAGATTCAACCAGAGCAGCAGCCACGTCAGCAGCCTTCCTCAGAGGAGTACCAACCAAAGACATTTTAGAGGCTGCAACTTGGAGTTCAGTGCACACTTTTACAAGGCACTACCACTTACCTCTCTACTCTAAATCCAGAGCAGGCTTTGCCACTGCAGTTCTGCAGGGCCTTATAGCCTCTGCTAAACCTATTTAGACCCAGCCACTCAACCTCAGCTTTGGGATTCAACTCAAGTGTAATGACTGCAACAGTGAAACACGATGAACATAGTACAGTTGTGTACCTACTATAAATGTAGATGTTCGAGTGTATTCACTGTTGCAGTCCAGGTTACCCACCCACCATCCCCCTTTTCTTTGCTGGGACTTATCTGTACTTCTCTGTTCTATACAACCTATGTGGTGTATTTGCTTGTAGATGAAGGAAATGTTTACTTTAGTGCATGCATAGTTATTGGCATTATTTTAGCCTACCCTTTTGGGGGCACCTGACATCTGGGGCAAGAAAAACTGGAGAAAATGGCGTCGGCTGCATCTTTTATACCCCTGGCGCACTGACGTCAGGGAAGAGGCGACAGCAACCGATGCCGGACCAGGACTTTGGAATTCAGGCCGACTGCGGGTAGCCTGCCAACAGAATAACCCAAGTGTAATGACTGCAACAGTGAATACACTCGAACATCTACATTTATGGTAGGTACACAACTGTACTTTCTTTTTCTTGGGTAATCAAAAAAAATAATATAAGCTGTCAGTAGATGTAGCCTGTTGTGACAACCTTTAGAAGTCACCAGAGCAGTTTTGTATTGGATGGATGTTCTCTTTCTTACAGACCAGATGGATGATTAAATCTGCTGAATGCATGATTATGTACATTAAAGAGAGTATCAGTGGCAAAACAAGCAGTACAGGAAATCATAACTTTTGATGTGTTTAGTAATGTTACATTTTAGCATCTTAAAAAAATACAGACGTTATGCAAACGTATACAGAATCATGAAGTATATTTTTATAATGTACACATCTTGCAAATGATTTCCACTTTATATGTCTTTCAGTGAAAGCATCTTACTGGGCATTGAAACAGGCACTGCAGAATTTTTTCCCTGTAAATTTTAAGCAGGCTATTAATTATTCATTTATTACAGCAGATATGTGTAAGGGTAGGCATGTAGCTGACTGTTCAGTGTGTAGAGAAAGATCAGTGAAACTGTTGCATGGAGTCGCCATTTGTGTTTGTATGGGTACCAATCAGAAATGCAGGACTCCAAAGACTGACACTCTAGTAGTCAATGAAGTCTGATTATGCGATGTGTGTCAAGTCTGTTATTTGCTTTCTTTGGAAATTTTACAGCAGCATCTATTTTGTGGGAGACGTTTATTGCAGCTTCAACTTTATGATGATTTTTCAGCTATGTTTATCTTTATGACAGTGACCACATGCTTTTGCAGTGTCCATTGTAGACCGTGTGTGTGTATCACTATGGAATTATGTGTGCAGCTTTGATGCTGAAGCACCACGTCTTGAAAGTCGCAATGTTCAACCTTTTCACTGGTGATAGCACATGGTTTCCAGATTGGAAGTCCCACTCTTTTGAATGAATAAGAGTCCTATAAAAGCTGGAAAACTGATAACATTTGGAGTCTGATTACAGATCGGGAAAAAACAAAGGCATGCCCTTGCGCTCCACTGTCACTTACTGGGAAAGCAAAAGCCATTGCAATAGAAATTTCAGCAGAAAGTTTAAACATTGGTAAAAGTATGTAACTAGATGTAATACTGTACTCTTGAGAGAGGAAAAAGATCAGACTTTTATGAGGCTTACCCTGATTTTGATTGGAGTGTCAGAGGGAGTGCAATTTTTGTACCACATTACAAAATTGATAACGGAGCAAAGATATAGTCAGGTTTGTAAATATAATATAATGCTGTCATCTGCAGTGTGTGGTGCTTGCTTTTAAGCTGTTAGATATTACATCCCTAAATGGAAAAGACAGGATTAACAGCATATACTGACCCTACATTTGCCTCAGTAAAGTCAGCCCTATTACACAGTTCCAGAGTAAAGGCATCAGGCACTGTAGTGGGTATTAGCATAAGTCAGGACATTGCATATTTCAGAGTAAAAACAAAGCAAGTTGGACATAAAGAAGAGCTTGGTGACACCACCATTTCTGGGTGCAAATCCCCTAGTCAAGTATGGCAAGAGAGTCAAATGTGGCATATGTCGGAGCACTCTTTACTAGGCTAATGACTGTCCAAACAGAGCTAAAAGTTAAAATTAAGGAGGACAATCTGAATGTAAAGAAGATGCAGTACAACTTTATTTTCTAGAGAGCTGGTTTCAGATGCAGAGATTGTTTTGTAGTTGAATCTTTTGGGTAACTTGTGATTGCTGCTATTGCATGCACACTCACACGCACATGCACGCACGCTGCTTCTGGAGAAACATAATTAGATAGCTGTGTCAGTAAACTGTGTTAGTGGTAGGGAAAATGATACTGAAAACTGATGCATCTACTTTTAAAATGGAAAAGTAGTACATTTCACAAAAAAATGAAATTACCAGCAAATATAAGACAAGTATGATATTAAAACAGTAGTAGTTCCAACTGAGATACCTTGTTGCTGAATGGAAAGTGCAGCAATATTCTCAGATGTCATAAATACCAAAGCATTAATATTTAAACAACCTGTAAGTCTTAAATTTACTAACTGTGGACATTCTTGTGTCAATATTTATACTATGTATTACACTTTAAGTGGGTAAGACCCTTTTCAGCCACATCCCAGATTCAGGATGAGCAACACTCCAAGAAAGTAACATACATACAGATACTTTAGGTGTGGGCATTAATGCCCTTTTAATGAAAATACGACTAAAAGGCCAGTAAAAAAATATAAAATTCACAAGCTTGCACTTTATTAACAAGAACGTCTCCAGTCTGTAGAGCTTCTGCAAGAAATGCCTTCTAGGAGTACCTAGACTCCTAGAAGGCATTTCTTACCGAAGGGCTAGAAACTGGAGACATTCTTGTTAATAAAGTGCAAGCTGGTGAATTTAAATTTTTTTTTACTGGCCTTTTTGTCGTATTTTCATACTTTTGGGACTTTCTTGTTGTATTTTTTATTAATGCCTTTTTAGCCTGTTAATATACTAAAGCAGTCATCCCTGTAGTAAGTGTCCACTATATCTAAACTGCTGCTTGCTTTAATATAATTTGGTAGTCTATTCTAGGCATCATTTACTCTCTCTGCGAACCAATCAGTACACCTCTCATTCCTATGTAATCTCCACATAGGTTGTCCAATGTACTACTCTTTGATAACCCCAAACATTCCCAGAGGTGGTTGTGTCTGAAGCACCTTTATACCTAAATAAGGTTTCCTCGTAAATATCTGCATGCAACACTTTAAGTTCAGCTAGTTCAATCTTTAAACTTCCAGCAGCATGCATCTTAAAATTACATAGCTAAGAAGTTGGAAAGACACAACAACCAGAAAGTGTACAAAAGCGGTAAAAAAATATTTGCTGGAATTATTTCAACTATACAGATTTTAGTATGCAGTAATGTAATAATAACGATGATAAACAGAAGATGATTTGTTTAGCCATACAGATTATCCATTGTCACAAAAGTAAGTACAGGTAACCTCTTCCTTTACGTATTCTGTCACTTTTGTCTTGAATCCTTTCAGTGTTTTTCAGATCTTATTTTAGTTGCTGTAAATTGTATTGGTGGTAGTGTAAAGAGCAATTGGAGTACCGCAGGCGTTGTGAAAACCATGTTATTGGTCACATAGCAGACTGTACTTCTTTAATTTGACAGTAACTCTTTATATAATGTTTTCAGAAACCTTGGTAAGCAGAGATGGGTTAGAAATTGGATTTTTTCTTCAGGTGTAGATATCTTGTGCTGGAGAATTATAATAGGGTTTAAAGGGTGTAGGAACTGTGCTAGTTAAAGATAGGTGGTAGATGGTAGGAGAGTTTTGATCATGGAAAAAGATGTCATATTTGAGACGGTAGGGTGCAACTTGCATAATTGTGCCCTGGGTGTATGGTATTTTACTTTGAAAGTTCTACATTTAATTTCCTTGACTGATTTCTTGAAACAAAATGTGGAACTGTAGTGTGTGAGGGAAGTATAGTTGTGCGGATTGGCTTTGTTGCATGTTTGTTGGAAGTCAGTTTTGAACGGTAATGATTTTTCTAAGTTTTGAATTGTATCCAGCACAAAGTGCCTGTACTAACCTGTAAAAGTACCTTTGTCAGTGAGCTATTGGAGTAGCATCAGAATAATATTTTGGTGAGGGTGAAACAGTTTCCTTTTTTTTTTCTGGCATAGCATTAGAAGAATTAATGCCAGTTCTGGAAACATGTTAACATTTTCAATTTTACAAACATTGTACGTGACATGCATTATTTTATACAATTATCAATCCAACACTAGATTAATTGCTCAATTCCTGCCTTCCCTTAAATCTCACTCATCCTCCAAAACATTATTTTGCATGTCTTGTTCCCACAATTTCCATTTTTTTATGTAATTTGCTCCTACCCTTTTCTAAAGATCCTACTTCCTGTTCTTTTATCTCTGTTACAATATTCACTACTATAAATACAGTTGGTTTAGACTTTGATTTCCATTTTCTAGAAATTTACTTTTTTGGCAGCCACCAGAATTAAACTTAACAAGGCCTTACTATGTCAAAGCAATTCAGATCTTGTATCCCAGCTCAAAAAATCATTTCCTTAGTTGCACCCATTTGCTCACCCAATATCTCTGACAGAATACTCCCTAGGGAATTTTTTAAATCTGCCAACTGATCACACTCCCAAATTATATGTTCATGGTTTCTTCCCCATCACACACCTCCAGCATTTGCTATTTACATGAGGAAAATTTTCTTGGAGTCTGTTTAGGGAATAAAAATGCCTATACAAAAACCTTCAAGCAAAACACCTAAATCTTCTAGACTTAGTTACATACTTAGGAGCCATACATATACCCATCCATTTTCCTTTGTAAATTGCTTATCTAGTCTCTCTTTCCTGTCTTTCTAACCTCGTCTGATTGATTCCTGTAGTTATCGTGCAATATTTTATATGCACTACTAATTATCCAGCAGGTTCTGTTGTAGATTCAGCTGAAAAGACTACCAGAGAAGATATTTCAACTAGGATTCCCTGATCCCTTTCTGTTTGCCTATACTCTATCAGTCCCTGATATAGAAGGCATTCTCTAGCCAGCATTCCAAATGTCTTCTTAGCCTCTTCCCATTCTGTTACCTTTCCCTCTGTAGTTATTTGCTCCTAATACCTTGGTTCCTTTGCCAGTTTCCTCAAGTAAATTCCAGCCCCCTCTTCCTAGTCCCTCTGCCACTAAATGCAGTTATCCCCGTCTGTGGGATCTCCTTTTCCTTATTCTTGTATTGGCTTAGTTCTTAAAATACTTTCTGCTACTTTATGAATGTAATATGTATGGCTGCTGTTGTTCTCCGTAAGGATCTGCATCCAAAATCCCACACACTCCTTATTTATTGAATTTCCTGATGTTCTTCATCTCACATTGCTGCAGTCCTTACATATGGGTAGTCCGCTGTCCTCGGTCGGCCCGAATACCAAAGTATTAGGCTGACGTCGGTCATGGGCGCTCAGATCTGACATCAGAGCGTCAGGGTATAAAAGCGCATGACCGACGTCATATCCTCAGTCTTTTTTGCCGCATGGTCTGATGCAGAAGCAGCGTTGCAAGTGCCGTTCGGCGTTCTGAAATTTTCGTATTCTGAGTTTCAGACCGAAACCAAGTTGGGCTAAGTACCCCGTTGGGGAATATTCTTGTTTTTTCTTGCCTCAGTTAATTCTGGATGTCAGAAAAAGTGAATAATTGTATTTCTTGTGGGAAACAGATACCGCATAGGGATTATCACTCTCTTTGCATTCCTTGTTTGGGACCGGACCACGACGTAGTCGGGTGTCGGTTTTGTGCTAGGTTTAATAAGCGCACTATAAAAAGAAGGTTAGATTGTGCTAGGTTAGTCTTTGGTAAGCGGTGTAATTATAATATGCCGTCGGATCCTCTGACGCCCGCTTCCACAAAGAAGCGCAAAGACAAATCCTTGAAACCTAGACAGGTTGTTTCGTCCGTTTCGGACGCCGGTCCTGCAGAAACTACAGTGGAGCAGGTGGATCCGGCTGAAGTTTCTGTTGAGTCTCAGTGGGAAACTTTGATTTTACAGGATGTGGCCTCACAGGAGTCAGGTCAAGCTGAAGGGGCCTCTCAAGTTACTGTTCTCCCTTCTATGCCTAAGGTGGTTAGGCCTTCTGCTACTATTTCTAAGGCTTCTTCTAAGGGCAGGTCTGTTTTGCCTTCCTCTGGTGTCCCTCCAGGTACTTCAGGATCTGTGCCTAAAAAGCACATGCTTAAAATGGCAGAAGATTTGATTACTTTAATTAGAGGTTCTATGCCCCCTCCTGATAAGAGGCCCAGGGTGAAGCCAGAGTTGGAAAGTTTGGATCAGGCCTCAGATGACTCAGACTCTTCTGCTGAAGATGTTCAAGATTTTCCCCCTTATTCGGATTCTGATGCAGAGGATTCCTCTCCTTCTGCTTCTCCTCCAGAGGATTTTTCATTTTCAGAAACTCTGCATTCCATGAGGGAGCATTTTAAGTGGGAAGGACAGGATTTCTCTGATTCACGGAAGAGGCTTAGGGAATTCTTGTTTTTACCACAGCATAGACCCTTGGCTATACCCCCTGTTTTGGATGTTGTTCAAGATGTTTTCTCGGAGGCTTCCCTTAATCCAGATTCTTTGCCTCCTGCGCCAGTTAAACCGGACAGGTATTACAGGGTGCCTGAGGCTCATAAATATCTGTATAAGAGTCCTAGGGCGGACCCAGAAACTATTAGTCAGGGGCCTAAGGGTGTTAGAGCTTCTGTTGTAAAGAATCCGGTTCCTCTAGATAAGGAAGCAAGAGCTTTGGATAGATGGGGTAAGAAGGTGTATACCTCTTCTACTTTAGCAATGAGGGCTTTAAATTGCCAGTTTCATATGTTGAAATATCAGAATTTCCTCCTTTCTCAGCTAAAATCTAAAGTGGATGCTTTGGCAGAGGGCATAGAGTGTAAAGAATTGCAGGATTTGGTACATGTCTCTGAACAGGTGGGTAAGCATTCTTTGCAGTGTGGTTTTGATGCTGTACAGGCCTCTTCTAGGGTGGCTGCCACTGGTTCAGTTCTTCGTAGGCATGCCTGGCTTAAGGATCAGAATTTGTCCGAGCATGTTAAAACTAGAATTCTGGATGCCCCTTTACAGTCTGAAGTTTTGTTTGGTCCCCTGTGGAGTCGGTTTTGAAGAAAATGGAAGACAAGGCTAAGTCCATGCAGACTGTTAAAGATTTTTTGCAGGTGCAACCTCCAAAGTTTAGTAGAAATTGGCCTACTAAGGGGTGGACCTACCCTTCTTCTGATTCTCAGTCTAGGGGTAGATCTAGACGTGGCAGGGGCAGAGCTCACAGTACATTCAGGCCTAGAACTTGGAGTTCACCTGCACAATCTGCAGGTGAGGGCAGGGGCCAGTCCTTTCGTAAACAGGCCCAATGACCTGCATTTTCAGCTGCCAGATTCTTCTTCCCTGGCAGCTCCTTTGGGAGGAAAGTTAGCACTCTTCAAGCAAAACTGGCTTTTAGTCACCCAGGGCAAATGGGTACTGGACATTATAAACCGAGGCTACAAGTTCTATTTCCATACATTGCCTCCTTTCAAAGGCATGCCAGACGTTCCTCCTCGGCAAAGGATAGAGGCTCACAAGCAGATTTCTTTACTTCTTCAAATAGGAGCTATACAGTCCGTTCCTCTGTCAGAAGTGGGACTAGGATTTTATTCTCGCCTGTTTCTAGTGCCAAAGAAAGGGAACACGTGGAGACCAATTTTGGATTTATCTATCCTCAACACTTATCTGGACATTCCAAAGTTCAAAATGCTGACGTTACAACAGCTTTTACCTCTGTTGGGAAAAGATCACTGGATGGTAACTCTGGATCTCAAAGAGGCTTATCTTCATGTTCCTATCAGGCCCAGTTGCAGGAGGTACCTGCGTTTTCGGGCTGGAAATTTACATTATCAGTTCTCTGCATTGCCCTTTGGCTTATCTACTGCGCCCAGAGTGTTCACAAAGGTTCTGGCTCCAGTGATAGCCTTTTCAGGTTAAGAGGAATACAGATTTATCCTTATTTGGACGATTGCCTGATTATTGCACAACACAAAGACGAACTTCTGCATCATCTACAGTATGTGATGGTAGTGTTAAGATGCCTAGGGTATTCTGTGAACGAAACAAAGTCCAGTCTAGTACCCTCTCAGGACATGTGCTTTCTGGGTGTGAGACTGAATACAGCTTCCCAGATGGCCTTTTGACCCCGGACAAACAAAGAAGCCTTTCTCTTTATTTCCATCAAATGTCTCTACAGTCCAGGCTGACTGCAAGGACAGTCCTTCAAGCCTTGGGGTTCATGGCATCTTGTATTCTGGTGCTTCCCAATGCCAAACTGCATATGAGGAAGCTTCAATGGTATCTCAAAAATGTATGGACGCAACACTGCCAAGATCTAGACACTGTCATTCAGATAATACCTTGCATTCAGAAAGAATTTTTGTGGTGGGCTCAGGAATGTCACCTAAACAAGGGACTCTCTGTGACCCGACCAGAGGCGAGTCAGATTCTAACGACAGATGCCTCGGACAAGGCTTGGGGAGCACACCTCAATGGAAAATGGGTGCAAGACACGTGGCCTGTCAGACTTCAACATTTGCATATCAACTTGAAGGAGATGTTAGCAGTCCAATTTGCATTGATGGCTTTCAAGGATTTACTTCTCCCAGGACAGGTGTTGATTCAAACAGACAACACTACTGTCATGTGGTACATCAACAAGCAAGGGGGAACCCATTCTACCCTCTTTGCAGGCAAGCGATGATTTTGTGGGAGACTGCTCTCAGTTTACACCTCAATCTTCAGGCAAGGTTTCTACCAGGAGCACAGAACTCCTTAGCGGATGTGTTGAGCAGACAAATTGTGGATCCTCACGAGTGGAAACTGGATCCTCATGTGTTTCTAAAGTTGACAGTGTTATGGGGGACTCCAGACATAGATCTGTTCGCTTCTCCACTAAATTACCAGTTGCCAAAGTTTTGCACAAAAATGTTTCATCCCACAGCTTGGAAGGTGGATGCTCTATCATTCAGTTGGAGCAATCTTCATGTCTATGCCTTTCCACCTCTGCCTCTCATTCCCAAGGTACTCCTGAAGGCCAGAATAGACAAGCCATCCATGATTCTGATAGCGCCGGATTGGCCTCGACAGCACTGGTACCCACTACTGAGGAGTTTGGTACGGGAGCCTCCATGGCCCCTGCCTTTGATTCCGCATCTTTTGTCTCAGGAGGGCAATCACTTCCTCAATGTCAAGATTCGGTCTCTGCATCTCACAGCCTGGCATATTCTGTTTTAGACCCTGGAGGGTCTCAGCTTCCACAACAGGTTCTGAGTGTTATTTTGGAGGCCAGAAGGCCTAGTACAAGGAAAGTTTACGCTGATAAATGGAGGAGATTTTTTCTTTGGAGCAAAGCGAAGGACTTTGATGTTTCCAAGCCTGATTTAAGTGTTTCTCTTCAATATCTTACTGAGTTATTGGACAAGGGTTTGTCTTTCTCCTCGATAAAGGTTCATGCTGCAGCCATTTCTGCTCACTATGACTGTGACCCTCCTTTATTTTCCCATCCTTTGTTTAAGCAATTTCTTAGAGGGGCAAAGAACATAAGACCCCTACGTAGAGCTCCTACTCCTGCTTGGGATCTCAATTTTGTGTTGGAAAAGCTTACTCTACAACCTTTTGAGCCTGCAGCTACTGCCAAGTTAAAGTATTTATCATGGAAGACTGCTTTTTTGTTGGCCATTACCTCTGCAAGAAGGGTTTCTGAATTACAGGCCCTTATGGCAGTGGAACCTTTCCTGATTTTTCATAAGGATAGGGTATCTTTGCGTACTAATCCTTCCTTTATGCCTGAAGTGGTTTCTAGTGTGGCCTTGAACCAAACTATTCATTTGCCTACTTTTTATGCAAACCCCCAAAATAAAGAGGAGAAGATTTTGCATACTTTGGATATTCACAGGCAGTTACGTTATTATTTGAGCAGAACCAAGGGGTTCAGGCAGTCTCAGCAGTTGTTTGTTTCTTTTGCTTTGGGTTCTCAGGGAAAACCTGTTTCAAAACAAACTATTTCTAAATGGATTGGGTTTTGTATTTCTTTCTGTTATTCCCATCATGGTAAGGAGATTCCGGCTGGAATCAGACCTCATTCCACTAGAGCTACTGCCACTTCTACTGCCTTTCTAAGGGGGTAGCTACAAAAGATATTTTGGAAGCAGCCACTTGGAGTTCAGTACATACTTTTTCCAAGCATTACCACCTTCCTCTTTATTCTAAGTCTAGGGCTGGATTTGCCACTGCAATATTACAGGGCATTTTAGCAGCCCCTAATGCTTTATGATTTTGCCATCCTCCCTTTACCTCTGCTTTGGGATTCTACCCATATGTAAGGACTGCAGCAATGTGAGATGAAGACCATAGTACAGTTTTGTACCTACCATAAATGTAGATGTTCGAAGATCCACATTGCTGCAGTCCAATTTACCCTCCCTCCTTCCCCTCTGTACTTTGGTATGGTTATATGGTTTGGGTGATGGTTGTGGTTGGGCAGGTTTTTGGGAGGTATCCTGTTTTTGGGCTGTGGCCTTTCTTTTTAGGGCCTTCTGACATCTGGGGCAAGAAAAGACTGAGGATATGACGTTGGTCATGCGCTTTTATACCCTGACGCTCTGATGTCAGATCTGAGCGCCCATGACCGACGTCAGCCTAATACTTTGGTATTCGGGCCGACCGAGGACAGCGGACTACCCATATGTAAGGACTGCAGCAATGTGGATCTTCGAACATCTACATTTATGGTAGGTACAAAACTGTACTTTTCATCATTGTCTCTTTCCACTTGGAATTATAGCTTTCTGCTTGTGTTATGTATGTGAGCCTTAACTATGCAGCTCTAAAATATATATTCAAATCAGGTAATCCTAAACCACTTTGTTCTATTAGAAGGCTCAACCTATCCCACTTGATCCTTGCCCTCAACCCCTCCCAGATAAAATTCTTCAACTTTTTATTAATTACTGTCCATAACTTCTCCCCTGGTTAATAAAAATATGCCTGACCTGTGTTTAAAACTAAGGTACTAAATATATTTTCACTAGTTGTATCATGCTTTCTATATCCCTAAGCATGAGTTTTCAGTTTCTCAGTTTTTGTTATCTTTAATTTAGTCTCGTCCCACATATCTTTAGCTGCCATAACAGAATCCTTTTTAACTCTTACTCCCGAATACTTCATTTTATCATGTCCCCATAAATATGGGTTTTGCTGAACCAAGTCATGAGTGGGTACATAGTTTACAGCCATTGCTTTTTTGTCTTCATTAATTGTATATCCCAAAAAAACTTGAGACTACCTCAGAATATTCCACAAAACTGCAATGTCCTTTTCTGGTTTCATCAAGTGCAAAATAATAATGTCTGCAAATAAAGCCAACTTTTCTTGATTACTATACCAGTTATATCTTTGACTTTCTGAGTCCCTTATTTTCTTTGCCAATGGCTCTAAATAATATGCAGATAATAAAGGGGAAAGAGGACACCCCTGCCTGGATCCTCTGCTCAGACACAGTGCATCAGAGAGGAACCCTCCTACTTTAATTTTTGCTTCCAATCCCTCATATATCTTCCTAATTAACCTTATTGTATTGGGGAAAGCAAATGCTTCCATTGCCCTGATCAAAAAATCCCAGCTTACTCTGTTAAATGCTTTCTCTGCATCTAAGACCCACCACAACAGTGGGATTTTCTTACATGCTGTTTCCTTCCTGATCATTATTATTCTATTAATATTGTCAAATGTTTGCCACCCCTCTACAAAACCACATTGATCATATCCTGTCAATTTTAGCAACACCTTTGCCATTCTTTCCCATTATAGACATAAACACTTTATAATCATGGTTTAAAATTGAAATGAGTGCACATAAAGCTGGATCTGATGGGCCTTTAGGTATTAAAACCACTACAGCTTTCTTCCAGAATGTTTGTGCCTCCCATCCTTTTAAAATACTATTAAACACAACCTTCCAGATCTTTATTACTTTCTTCCCTCCTAGATTCCAAACTTTCATAGGAATACCATGCATTCCTGGAGAATTTTCTGCATATTGATCATACATCACTGTTTTTATTTTATCTCTTCCCATCTTAACTGTTAATTGTTGAGCCTCATCTACATCTAACACTAGCATAGTTAAGTCTTCCATAAATATTTCCATTTGTGCTTTTTTTTCACTTCAACATTTGTCTGCTTTTATACAGATATTCATAAAATTCCCTAAATATCTCTAATACCTCTACAGGACCTCTGGTTATTTTTCTTATTATAGGCTCCATATGTTTGGCAACAACCCTTTCCGCTTTCTGTTGACTATCATTATGCTAAGAGTTTTTGGTCTGTGGAGTTACTGGCAAAAACAATAGCTTAACAGCAATCTTTCTAAACTCATGCGTATTATCCAGATGCTCCCTTATTTTCTCTTTAGCACTTTGTCTTCTCTTTCTGTGAGATTCCCCTTATTTTAAAATACTTTAACCTTTGTAAGACCCTGTAAATAATTTGTTACTTCTTAACCATATGTTTTTATTTTATTTCTACCCTATTTTCAAACTCCAATTTAATTTTATCCCACTCACTAGCTGTAACTAATGAAGAAATTTCTGTCTTCCCTAATAAGTCCCAGATAATTTCCACTACCCATTCCTTAAATTCCTCTCTTTTTAACAGGAAGGTGGGGAAGTGCCAGTATCCCATTATTACTTCATTACCCTGCATTTTTGTCTGTTGTTACTGGAGCATGACCTGAAATAGTTATTGGGTATATGTCGAAGCTTTCAGTTAAATGCACGTTCCTGTGAAATATAATTTTAGTCTAGTCCAATCATTGTACCTTGGGGAATAATATGCAAATTCTCTCAACGTTTATACTACAGAATTCACGTCTTCCATACCAGATATTTTCTTGAATTTAAAATCTACAGTCGTTTGTTTTATTTTCCCTTCTACATCCCCCAGATACATCAATTATGGTTTCTTTAAGTGCGAGATAACTGTGATGAACTTGCTCATTTGGTTGGTTTTGTTTCCAATATTTCCAAGCTGTCAGTTTCATCAATTTTGTGCATCTGTTTTGCAGGGACAGATATGGCCCACATTTTTTTCTGAAAGTTATGAGTTAGCATGAATCCTGTATTTTTTATCAAGGTATTTATGAAATATGATAGAGCTACTGTATATTGTTGTTAGCTTGACTGTAGATAGATGACCAGTGTATAGCTTGTAAGAGGATATCAGTTTAGTTTGTTTAGCTTCAGGGACTGTTCTACCTGTAATAATTTAAAGGGATTTGCTTGCGTGTCCTAAAAGACTATTAAGAGATAACTGGACAATGATAACTAACTCTTAGATAATACTGAGAAGTGTAGACATCTCTGCCTTATATTAGTTAAAATAACATCAAGTAAGGAATTGTTTCCAATTTGTTGGTTGGTTGTAGTTGGTAGGACTGGAACAAATCAAAGATCTACTTGCTAATGATGCTTATTTAACTGATAAGCTTTTAGCCCTAGTGAATTTATATT
The DNA here is from genome assembly GCF_019279795.1 of Protopterus annectens. NCBI lineage: Eukaryota > Metazoa > Chordata > Ceratodontiformes > Protopteridae > Protopterus > Protopterus annectens. Next base: position 103,218,458 of record NC_056739.1, read on the forward strand.
GAAGTCATGTTAAATAATTGTGTTGTTTTGTAAGCCATTTGGAAACATTTCATTCATGATGAGTTGTAAGGTTGAGGCAGAAGAGGGTCGGTGATATGTACACACTACAAGTTATAAGCAGGTATGGTTTCCTGTTAAAATTGTATGAATCCAGTTTGGGCTTCTGGAATTTTTAGTTTTTGCCATTCTTGCTTTAGTAGTATTAATAAAGATGATGATTTTAATTAATAAGAATGTCCTTCCTCTTATTCTAGAGTTTTTTTTGTCACTGTGCATACTGTAATGAGTATATGTAATAAGAGGAGCAGAAGTCTTCTTTTAACCATAGGAACAGTACTATGGAAGTAGTCACAGGGACCATAAGAGCCTTAGCCATATGCACCTTTAAGTAGCCACATAAATTTGCTACCATCTAAACCTGGTCCTGTTGTTGGCTTGCCTCTGCATACAGTGAAACCATTACCATGGACTCATATATACTTGAACATGGCACTTTGTACCTTTTGTGTCATCAATTTACTTATTCCAGTGGAAGCATTATGCACCAGAAAAAAGACTGTCAAATATTGTAAAAAATATATTCATTGCTACATTGCTAGATGAGTAAGCCTGACCATCCTCAAAAGCTGTTTAGTGGCAGTGTTAGAAAATTGCAATTAGAAATTTGGCAACAAAATCTTCAGTATCAAAACTTTCTGTGAGATTCCCCTTATTTTAAAATACTTTAACCTTTGTCAGCGAGATTTTCTTACATGCTGTTTCCTTCGTGATCTGTGGAGCAGTGGTCTTCTAGAAAGGGAGCCACATGCTAAAAGAAACAATGTTAAAAGTAAAAGCCAGTAGCAGATGTGACTTTACATTAGGCCTGATGACAAAAAGGTACTGTGTGGAATGTCAGGTTCTCATTGTCTGCTATATATTAAAAAAAATAATTTGCTGGTCTCTTCTTGGTGGTACTTTCTTCTCTCTTTCCCTGTCTTCTCTATTCCTGAAGATGTCTGATAAACCCCTAGGTTTTAAAAAGTGCACTTCCTGGGGGCACACGATTCCTTTATCTGATGCCCACAGGGAGTGAGTTATTATCTCTGCCCATCCCATCTGGAGTTATCTTGTTCCATCTGTGAGGGGCTTCACCCTCCTGCTCTGGCCAGTTGCTGCAATAAATTGATTTTTGTAGGACCTTATTCCTTCTCCGGCTCCAGCGGCGACTTCTTCGACTTCAGGGGCTCAAACCCCCCTGCTAAGAAGCACAAGGAACATAGAAAGCATTCCCCAGACCAGGCTGCTTCTACAACTAGTGAGCCTTAGAAAAAGCCTCTCCAAGCATCGGACCTGACATCCTCTGATTCAAGTAAGTCTGCTGACTTGTCACCTTGGACCTGAGCCCTTGCTTCTACCTCGGGACCGACTCCCACTGCCTTGGGATCTCCCTTTCGGGAAGATCCCCCAAAACATTCTCCAGCGCTCCCTCCACTTCTTCCATTAGGTCTTCCCATAGCCTTTCCAGATCTGAGGTGGATAGGTTTATGAGGCAATTTCTTCAGACACAGATCCAACTGGGGGTTTTGCCAGCTCCATCCCCCACTGGGTCAGTGAGTCAACACTCTCCCTTTAGGCCTGTTGCTTCTTCTCCAATCCATCCTCCTGCTACAGAGTTCTTGGGTCTGCAGGTCCTAGGAGTTGAGGTGTCGGAGTCAGTAGGGATTATCTCTCAGACTCCAACCCCTACAGCTTCCCTGACTCACTGACCTCCCTCCACACCAGAGCAGAGTGGATGCCGGAGCTGAAGCCATGAAGCTGGTTCCGGGTGTTTGACTTTGAAGTTTTCAAAGCCGTCACTTTCCCTCGGAGCCTTGACAATCGACAGCTCAGTGCCAACTCCCCTTCAGAACAGACAGCTGGTGGGACTCAAGTGCTTTCTGCCCCAGCAGCTTCGGCTCCAGGCAGAACGTCTTCATTGTCTCCGGGCCCCTATGCCTTCAAAGTGTGTTGGAGAGGGTTCTCGCCTTACCTAGGAGATCCTCAGCTCCAATACCTTTGGATCCACCCCTTATCTCCTCGGATACTGTGTCTTGAAACCTCAGGCCTCCCACCTCTGGGACAGCCGACCCAGCAAAGTCTCCAAGCTGTTCCACCCTTGGAATCCCAGGTCTCTTCCGATATGTCCACAGAGCATTCCCTCAAGGAGGTACCCCAGAAGAGGATGTGCAAGAGGAGACACCAGGATTCTCCCCAAGACTCTATTACAGAAGACATCACTTTTGAGGAAGTGATGGGTCCCCAAGATCTCCATCTGAGGATGTCTCCTTTGGCGACATCTTAGAAATATTGCACCAAAGATGTGGTTGGCCTGCCCAAAACTCTACTCTGGAGGAAACGGTGTTCTTGGAGGCTTTTGGGACCAGCCCATCTACCCTTGTGTGTCCCCCATTCCCGGCCGATGCACTCATCAACTTAGTATCAACCAGGGCCCTACCTTGGAGGAAACTGTGTTCTTGGAGGCTTTTGGGTCTGGCCCATCTACACCTTGTGTGTCCCCCATCCCCGGCCAGTGCACTAATCAACTTAGTATCAACCAGGGCATGGAAGGAGCCGAACACTGTAAAACCTGTCTGACAGGCAGGTAGAATTCTTAGTGCCCCAACATACCAACCACATTGGGCCAAAGGAATCCCGGTAGATGCCATGGTTGTTGCAGCAGCCACAAAAAAGGAACCCATTCAGGCGAGCTCCACTGTCTGTCCCCCTAACAGGGAGTCTAGGGCCATGGACAGATTTGGAAAGAGAGTTTACGCTTCGGCCACTTTCACCTTACGAGTGCTACCTTTCTCATTTTACTAGGCTACAGAGGGATTTAATTAAAGAACTCTCTAGCTCTGCCCCAGAATCCATGTCTGATGAGGAATGGAAGATCTTTTCCTCTAGAATGGCAACTCTGCACTCGGTCTCCAGCATGTCAATGAGGTCAATTTCCCACACTGCAGAGGGCACTTCTAGGGACGTCATTTCAGGTATTGCCATTAGGCATCATGCCTGGATACGGCTATGTGACTTCATGGAACCTTTCATGGCATAATTCATCAGTGCACACTTTGATGGATAATCGTTGTTTGGTCCCACTGTCAGAGACACAGACTCCTGTAGCAAAAAGATGGAAAGATCTTGTCTGCCATTGGAATCCAGGTTTTCTACTTTACAAAGATCCTTCTTCAGGAACCAGCATGGTGGTAAAAAATTGTGGTTCAGGAAGTCTCAAGGTCCTTTTCAGAAATCCCAGAGAGTATTTTCCCCCAGAGGCGCAGGGAGAAACAATAATAATGGTAAACATCGCCCACATGGCAGAGAGGGTCTGCAAAATCGAGGGTCTCAAGGTTCACAGGCGTGTACTAGGCTAATGCCCCTAGAACCTTTAAAGACTAGCCCATAGGATTGTTCTGGCATCGTGCTGCCCGACGTTAGTTCTCAGTGCCACTATCGAGTAGAGCCACTGACGTGATCCCCAGGGTGAATTTTCTATTTCCCATCCACTCGTCAAGATTTCTCTTGAAGAGGGCCAGTGAGGTGCTCTACTTGACATGTGTTTGAAGTCTATTCCAGAGCATGGGCAGTCTCCCTGGGTTAAGAACCTGTCCCTCCAGCATGTTCTGTTGATTGAGGTAATGAGGTTGAGTTCTCTGGGGCGTGTGATGTGGAGGGATTGGGATTTTTTTAGATGTAGCTTTTCTAACGGGGTTGGGTCAGACATGGCTTTGTAAGTCAGGCAGAGATTGCCTCTAAGTAGGCGATATGAGACAGAGAATAACTGGAGTTTTTTTGAGTCTTTCATATAGGACATCTGTTTAAGGCCAAGTATCCTCTTTGTGAGGTACTTTTGTGTCCTCTCCAGTTGTTGCATGTGTCTAGTGAGGTATATGTCAGATGGGGCATTGTACTCAATGATTGGTCTAATAAGGGAGGAGTAGAGAGAGAGGGGGTCTATGTCAGAAGCACAAACTTTCAAATGTTCGAGTATCATATGGTCGACACCATATGAGCGAACTTTTGAAAGCTCGCAAGTTTCAATGGAGATCGCTGTAGGGAATATTTCCCTTTACTTCACTGTAGTGTAATCTCAGAGTTGACATATTTAAGTAGCAGGGGTGCAGGGGGGCTTGTCCTCCTGCTCAGAGTGTTCAGGTAGGTTTTTTGTGTGTTTATTTTTATTATGTGTTAGATGTTTTACAGCCTCGCTCACATGATGTTGATCATATGAGCGTCGAAGTTTTAAAACTTCAAGCATATAATATAGACCTGAGAGAGATGATGACCTCCTTCTTCCTGGATGCAAAACCCTTAGTAATGAGATGTGCCACGTAGAAGGACTTTCTGACCACAGTGGCTATGTAGTGATCAAAGGAGAGGTTGCTATCAACCTGTGTTCCCAGATCTCTTATAACACCTTTAGTGTTCAGTGGACTACCATCAATGTGGTAATTCATGGGAACAGAGTTTTTTCCAACGGGAATGACGACGCATTTTTTGGCATTGAGCTTAAGGCCATGGTTTTGACACCAATCGTTGGTCTTGGTGAGGCCTTTCTGTGGGATGTCAACATCACTTGGGGAGTTAATAATGGCTCCCAGCTTGCAATTGTCTGCGAACTTGGTTGGCCAGAGACCCTTCGTGTTGGCTTGGACTTCAGAGAACTAGATGCCAAACAGGAGAGAACTCAGGACCCCGATCCCTATGGGACTCCACTCATGACTGGTCAGTAGTTTGACTTGGAGTCTGCTGCTTTCACACTGTGGGTTCTATTTCTAAGCCATTTTGCCACCCACCTAGTGATATAGGGGTTGATGCCTAGTTTAGTGAGTCTTATCTATGATTCCTGAGTGGGGAATGGTGTCAAAAGCTTTGGTCAGATCGAAGTAGGCTGTATGAACTACCTTGCCCTCATTCACAGCTCTGGTGACTGACTGACTTGAAGAAGTCGACCAGGTTGAGCAGGCATGGTGTACCCTTCACAAAGCCAAATTGCATGGGGTCCAGAGTTTGGAGATTCCCTATATCCTTATTTATTAGGTCCATGATGATGCGCTCCATAGCCTTACATATCAGACTTGTCAGGCTAATGTGGATATGGTTCCTAGGGTCTGTAGTCGCTCCCCTTTACTGTAGCAGTGCACTATTCGGTAGGGACAGAGCCTGAGGTGAGGCTGTGATTGAACAAGGGCACACAGGTGTGGTGCCAGTTCATTTTGTAGTTCATGTAGAACACAGCCAGGGATATTCTCAGGTCTCATGGTAGCTGTATTCTTGGCCTTGGAAAGTGCAGTTTTAACCTGCGCAGCAGTAATACTTGGTGCCTGGCATTCTTTTGGTATTGTGATAGGTCCTTTGGGGTGGTAAAGTTGGCACTGAATCTGTCGGCCAGTATGTTGGCAATATCTGTTGGCTCGGTATAGGAGGTACCATTGTGCAGTACGTCAGAGCAAACCTGGGTATTGCCATGGAGATTCTTGACATAACTATAGAAGGCCTTGTGATTATCTTTCGTGTCTGCTGCAGTCTTGTTTTCGTAGCTAGCTTTTTTGATGAGGGATCTCAACTTTTTGTTGAAGCTAATAAGGGAGTTTTTCCAGTCTTGGGACTTCACCTTTTTCTGCAACAGTTTCTTCCTTCTGTTGTAGAATTTGTTTGTGGCAGGGGACCACCAGATTGGGTTCCTTTTTTTGGAGGAGAGCATCTTGGTTCTGTTGGGTATGGCCAGTTCCATGCATTTGTGTACGTGTTTGTACAGTGCATTGATGTATGTTTCGGCAGTCATCCACCCATTCTTCATTTGCATGGGTGGTGTGAAGTTAGCCAGTTCTGTTTTTAGGAGCCCATAGTTAGCTTTGGAGAAGTTTTTCATGGTGGTTACCTTTGTGGGGGTGTGTGGGTGGGATGTGGATATCCATGATGATTAGTTTGTGGTCAGATTTAACCAGGGAGGAGTTGACTTTTGGTGTAGAGCAATAGTCGCCCATGTTAGTGATAACCAGGTCAAGGATGTTGCTCCCTCTAGTGTGGGTAAGAATGAGCTGGTCCAGGGCATTGGAATTAATGAATCCTAGGGAACGTTGGGCAAGTCATTCTCAGACAGACCCTTTCAGCACTCCCGAGGGGTTGCCCAACTGTCCCTCTGGAGGCTTCGAGGGGGGGTGCTTATCCTTGCACCCAGAAGTCTAGAAAGCCATCACAAATGATCAGTGGCTGCATGGAATCATATCCAGAGGCTATTTCATTTCCTTTGTAAACATCCCCTCCTCAATGTTCCACCCAATCAGAGGGAATCAGCAGCTTTGGAGATTGCAAAGCTGGACAAAGGAGTCACCTAAAAGGTCCCCTGGATCAGACCGGATCAAGGATTTACTCAAGATTCTTTGTAGTACCAAAAAAGACAGGGGACCTGAGGCCAGTATTGGACCAGACATCCCTGAACAAGTCAGTAAAACACTCAAAATTCATGATGGTCATGGTCCAGTCCATTCTGCCTCTATTGCAAATGGATGACTGGATGTGCTCAATAGACCTGAAGGACGCATACTGTCATATCAAAATGAACAGATGCTCCAGAAATATATCTCTGCTTCAGGCTGAGAGCCAATCACTTCCACTTCTGAGCCCTCCCTTTTGGTCTCACCACAGCCCTCAGGGTGTTCACTAAATGTATGGTAGTAGTTGCAGCTCACTTGAGACTGCAGGGATTCCATGTGTTTCCTTACCTGGATGATTGGCTCCTCACTGCTCCAACCAGGCATCTACTCACCCAAGCCCGGGATTATGTACTACTCCTAGCCCCTACCTTAGGTATAACGATCAACACATGTAAATCGCAGTTGGCCCCAGTCCAAGTAACAGACTTCATAGAAGCACGTTTAGACACATCCAAAACTCTGGCCTTCCTCCCGCCACACAGAATCTCCACTTTGACTACATATCAGATCCTGTCAATACCGAATCTGCCAGCAAAATTAGTTCTGAGAGAATTGGGGTCTGTGGTGGCCCCATTTACACTATTACATACAGCAAGAGTACACACAAGAATTCTGCACTGGACATTAGCAGTCCAAATGGTCTTTACACAAACATTGTCTAAATTATCCGATCAGACTTTCAAGAGTGTGCAAAGACTTGCTTCTGTGGTGGCTTCATTCTTCAGACATCGAACAAGGGCATCCCTTTGTGCCCCCCTCCCATGCCACTTTGAATACATATGCCTCCCACATGGGGGGGCATTTTCTGGGACGGATGGTCCAAGGCAAAAGGATGTCACAGGAGACCAATTTGCATATCAACATCCTAGAGATGAGAGCAGTTCCTCTAGTATTGCAAGCCATGCACATCTTTCTTCTTGTTGTGACTGTTGTGATACAAACAGGCAGTACATCAGTTGTGTGGTACATCAACAAGCAAGGAGAAACCAGGTCTTACCCCGTGTCGAGAAGCGATTTTACTGTGGCAATGGGCGATCTCTACCAACTGCTTTCTAATTGCAATGCACATTCTGAGGGAGTGCAACATTCTGGCGGACAGGCTGAGCAGAATCTTGCTGATGCCTCACAAGTGGTCTCTAAAACATGATCTTTCACAAATGGGGTTAACCCTGCTGCTATTTCTTTGCATCCCCTCACAACAACAAATGCATCAGGTTCTTTGCCCTGATCACTCCTTAGGGACAGTCCCCAGGAGATGCTGTAGGCCATGCTTGGCCCTCCAGTCTACTTTACGCATTCCCACCTCTTCCTGTAATTCCCAGCTTTCTTCAGAAAGCACACAGGTTAAAGAGCAGGGTAATCCTCATTGCTCATTTCTGGCCTCAGCAAGTCTGTTTCACCTTTCTTTTGTCTCATCTCATCTGCCCTTCATGGATATTGGAGCCAGTTCCATATCAGCAGTCATATCCTTCGGGGAAGACTCACCTGGCTCTCCCAGTTCTGAAACTAACTGTGTGCTTTCTCCAGTTCCGATGATAGCTAGATGTTCCAGGCTTTCTTCCACTGTCCAAAATATTTTTATTTCATCCTACAAACCATCTACTTGGAAAATTTGTAAAAGCAAATGGAAGAGATTCTCTATATGGGGCTCAACAGAAGCAGTTGGATCCCTTCACTGCCCCCATTCCTGCGGTTTTAGACTTCCTTGCTGATATCTTTCAGAGTGGGGCAACTTATTCCACTGTAAAAGTGCAATTGGCGGCCATTTCAGATTTTCACATCAGGGAATATTTTTCATCACTGGCTTCTTCAAAGCTGTGCAAAGCTTTTCTTAGAGGCACCTGTCTGCTTCGCTGTCCTGTTAAGGATCCCACTCCTCCTTGGGATCTGACTGTAGTTCTTCAGGCACTTGTCCATTTACCGTTTGAACCTTTGGCCAAAGTGGATTTGAAATTCCTGTTTTGAAAAACTGCCTTCTTGGTGACCATCACTTTTGCTAGAAGGGTTTCCTGTGTTACAAGCCCTCTCTTCCAAACCTCCTTATTTGAGTTTCCATAAGGATAGAGTCACTTTGCATACCAATCCTTCCTTTCTACCTAAAGTTGATACAGAGAACAGTATTAACCAGTCCATCAACCTACCAGTCTTCTTTCCCAATTTTCAAAACAAGGAATAGTATATCCATCTGTTAGATGTTCATAAACAACATTTCTACCTGGACAGGACAAAATCATTCAAGAAGTCTAATCAATTGTTAATATCCTTTGCCAGTATCAGAAGGGGAAACCAGTTTCTAAGACCACGTTAGCCAAATTGTTAAGAAATTGTATCTCTTCTGTGTATGAATCTAAGGGAATGTCTTTGCCCACACAAGTCAAAGCTCATTTTAACAGATCCATGTCAACTTCTCAAGCTTTCTGGTCTAGAGTCTCTATTGATGTTATTTGTGCAGCAGCTTCATGGTCAAACTGTCATACCTTTGTGTCACACTACAAGCTGGAAATTACTTCCAGAAATGGAGCTGCCTTTGTTTCAGCAGTGCTCCAGAATATCCTTCCATGAGGGCCACCCAAGGTTATTGTAGCTGGGGACTTTGTCCCACAGGTTAAGAAATGAATGAAAATGACATCCTCAGATAAAGAAGTTATGTACCCACCATAATGTTCCATCTGTGTTGTCCATTTTCATTCTTCCTCAACCTTCCCACCCTCCTTCACCCTGTCCATGGCTGTGAAAGACCTGGTGGTTATACTTTGAGTCATCATTGTTCTTGTTTAAGCTTCTGCATCTTGGTCCGTCTCCTTGGTGGTTATCTAATTATACCAATTCTTATGCAGTATGTCAGCAGCAAACTCAATCTGAGGTAATCAAGGGAAATGAGGCATTATGGGTAGGGGAGGATCTCGTGCTTCGGAGCTTAAGCTTTGGTAAGTAGCTGAGTCGGATCCGATGATCAGGTCTGAGACCCACAGGTTTAGGAAGAATGAAAATGGACAACACAGATGAAACATTAAGGTGAGTACATAAATTCTTTTTCTGCTGGCTGGGACAGTTAAATAATAGCGGCAGTCCTTCTTCCACAGTCTTGCACCCTTCTGACGAGGTGGGGGGGTTGTTGGTGCATGCCAGCTTGGTCAGCCTCAGGTTGGTAGTGTCAGTATTTTCAACCTCATACTTTTTAGGGACCATTTTCCAGAAGAGGTGCTCCACATTTTGTAAGAGATCATAAAATCCAGCAGAAGAAAACGTCCTTCTCTCTGAGTGGAATATATCTTTACCCTGGTGTATCACGAAAGACAGCACACCTGTCTGAGCCTTTAGTTTTGCCTTACATAGCAGAGCTGCTCTATTGTGATTTTTCCTATACTTCTGTTAAATACATGTGTTTGCCATCGCACAGCACATCTTCGAATCCTCCTTTTCCAGGGCCCATAACTGCAAGCCCTCATGGACTTTTACAGACTGAGGACTGAGGAGACATCTTGCCCCTTAGTAGGTTAAACTGTACACTTACCTTTTCAGCCAAAAAGAACTAAAGATGGCATAAACTGACTTCCAAGATAGCTGCATACTGACATAACAGCTTAATTTCAGCTCTCCCAGTGTGAAAACAGAAACTCAGAAAATAGAGCCAGTGAATTTGTATTTTTGGGTAAATTTCAGTTACTAGGTTAGTAAGTCTGGATGCCAGCAAAGAAGAAATTTAGAGAACCTGAAAGAAAGTCAACCACAAAAGGTGAGGAGAAAACACTAGCTGGGAAGAATGCTGTAGCTGTCCAGCAAAAAACAGTTCAAGCTCCAGCTTTCGTGCGAGACATGGCTTAAAGTAATCCTGGGGGGGGATAAGTCAGATTAAAATAAATGAAACACTGATTGAGTATATCAACTCAAATAACTAAAAGCTGTAAAAAATGGAAGAAGCTTTAAACAGATATTCAGATGAGCTGATAAAACTGCAAATGTCAAAGGTCAAATGAAGAAAAGGTGTGCTGAGTGCGAGACTGCTCAAGAATAGATGTTTCAAAAAAATGGTAGAATTAGAGAGAACTGAGCTTGTAGTGGAAAATGGGATTTTCTCTACTGTGCCAAAAAAAGTGGAAGGAACAGACTGTATTAATTTTATGAAAGCATAAATAAGCAACTGGACTGGTATTCCACACCAGGATTTGTTAACTGAAAGGGCTCATCATGTGAATTCTCCAAACCTGTCCATGAAAAAGCAGCCAAGATCCTACCAGCAGAGAAAGTTGATTGCACTTCTGACCAAGGGAGCCAGCAGGATTTTTTGCAGGGAGGTGCAAACCCAGAGCCCAGCCCACACAGCCCCCCCCCCCCACGCAGCCATTACAGTGTCCAATTACTTGGCTATTTCTCTCCAGTTGCCATAAACACTGTTCAAAATTATCAGTGTGCATACTGTTTTATGCTATACTTCTACAGTGATTACAGATATCAGTCTTTTTTGCCGCGCGGTGCCCGAAACAGAAGCAGTTCGCAAGTGCCGGTCGGCCAGCTCCTGAATTTATGAAAAATTGGAAACCGGAGTCTTCATTAAAGCCAAGTACCCCGTTGGGGAAATTTTTCTTGCCTCAGACCGATGTCAGAAAAAGTTAACAATTGTATTTCTTGTGGGAAGCAAATACCGCATAAGGATTTCCATTCCCTCTGCATACCTTGTTTAGGCCCAGACCACAACGTCTCGGGCTGTCGCTTTTGCGCTACTTTCAATAAGCGCACTATTAAGCGTCGGGCGGAGTTCGCCCAACACTTTTTCGGTAAAGCCTTTGATTATAAAATGTTGTCGGAGACTCCGACTACCGTTTTGTCCAAAAACCGCAAGGACAAAGACCGACATGCGAGGTCCGCGGTCCCCACCGACACCACGCCAAAACCAGCTACACGTGGTCCGGTTCTCAGTGAGACGCCTATGCAGTCCCTGACTACCAACGACACTTCTTTGGCGGGGTCTTCTGTAACCGAGACCGCAGGTACCTCGGCCCATACCCAGACTACAAGCCACTGTGAGCATTGAGCCTCCTAATGTGGACAAGTCCACTTCCACCCATGGTGTTTTTAGACCCTCATCTTCCTTTTCAATTAAGGCCTTTACTAAGTCTAAATCAGCCAGGCATCCCAAGAGGCCTGTTGCACAGGGCCCATCTCCAGGCCCCATGCCTAAAAAGCAGATGCTTAAAATGGCTGAGGATTTAATTACTCTTATCAGGGGTTCCCAACCCCCTCCAGACAAGAGACCCAGAGTGGAGGAAGATTCTCCCTCTTCGGATCAGGGCTCCTTTTTTTTTTTTTTCAGATCATTCTGATGTAGAGGAACACTCTTTCTCCCCTTTTGAAGATTCTGATGCGGAGCAGTCCATTCCCTCTGTATCTCCTCCTGAGGATTTTTCTTTTGGGGAAACCTTGCACACCTTGAGGGAACACTTCCATTGGGAAGGCCAAGACTTTTCTGATTCCAAGAAAAGACTTAGGGAATTTCTTTTGTTACCTCAACACAGACCTCTGGCTATTCCTCCTGTTTTGGACGTACTGGATGATGTTTATTCGGAGGCTTGCCTTAGTCCGGATTCCCTGCCTCCTGCCCCAGTCAAGCCTGCTAGGTACTACAGAGTTCCTAACTCTCACCAATTTCTGTACAAAAGCCATAATGCTGACCCTGAAACCATTTCTCAAGGCCCCAAGGGAATGAAGGCCTCTACTGGTAAGAATCCACTACCTTCCGAAAGAGAGTCTAGATCCTTAGAAAGGTGGGGAAAAAAGGTGTATACCTCGGCCACCCTAGCCATGAGGGCCTTAAATTGTCAGTTTCATATGCTTAAATATCAGCAGTTTCTGTTATCACAATTAAGAAATAAAATGTCTCAACCTGAACAACCAGATTTGAAGGAGTTGCAGGCTATGATGCATAGTGCAGAACAAGTGGGTAAACACACCTTACAATGTGGCTATGATGCCCTAGAGGCCTCAAGTAGAGCTGCTGTTACAGGATCAGTTATTCGTAGACATGCATGGCTTAGGGAACAAATCTTGCCTGATCATGTGAAAGCTAAACTATTAGATGCTCCTTTACAAAAGGATGTGCTATTTGGTACTAATGCTGAGGAGATACTACGGAAAATGGAAGAAAAGCCAAATCTATGCAATCTGTCAAAGCTTTTCTGCAGGTTCAACCACCACGCTTTAGCAGAAATTGGCCTTCTAAAACTGGTCCTTTCCAGCCACGGACAAGCCCCAAAGAGGTAGATACAGGCTCAAGGGGCAGAGGACAATCACAAGGATCATATAGAGGCAGGCAATGGCAAACTCCAGCACCAAGAGGTGGCGAAGACAGTGCACAGCAATATAGGAAACAAACCCAATGACTTCCTCCTTTCCACGCCAAGCAAGTCTCAGCTGGCAGCACCTTTGGGAGGAAAGCTGGCATTATTTTCAAGAAATTGGCATATTGTCACAACAGACAAATGGATCCTGGATGTTATAGACAGAGGCTACAGATTTCATTTTCACACTCTACCAAAAATGAGAGGCATGCCAAACCTGCCACACAATCAAAGGGCAGAGGCTCAACTACAAATTTCAAAGCTCATAGACATGAAAGCTATTCAAGAGGTACCTACTCACGAACAAGGCCAAGGTTATTATTCCAGGCTATTTCTGGTACCAAGGAAAGGAACCGACTGGAGACCCATTTTGGACTTATCCATCCTAAACACATTCTTACTGCACCAAAATTCAAGATGCTCACATTACAGCAGCTTCTTCCCATGCTGGGCAAGGAGTTTTGGCTGGTAACATTGGACCTCAAGGAGGCATACCTGCATGTCCCAATCAGACAAAGTTGCAGAAGATACCTCTGATTTCTTGCAGGTTCAATCCACTATCAATTCTCTGCATTGCCCTTTGGCTTATCTACTGCGCCCAGAGTATTCACGAAATGCCTGGCATCAGTAATTGCCTACTGCAGACTTCAAGGGATACAAATTTACCCTTATTTGGACGACTGCCTGATCCAAGCGGACAGCAAGCACATACTTCTGGATCATCTGGCTTATGCAACACGGTTACTGAACTCTCTGGGATACACAATCAACAAAGAGAAATCCAGACTAACACCATCTCAGAAAATAATTTTCCTGGGTGCCAACTTGGACACAAACACCCAGATGGCCTATCTTATGCCAGAAAAACAGGGGCAACTAACTCAGTACTTCAAAATGCCAGCAAATTGTACCAGGCTTACTGCAAGGAAAATCCTGCAGGCTCTGGGCTTCATGGCATCTTGCATTCTTTTAATCCCATGTGCAAAGTTGCATATGAGGAAACTTCAGTGGTACCTAAAAAACCTATGGTCTCAACACAGCCACAGTTTAGAAACAACAATACCAATAATTCCATGTTTGCAAAAGGAATTCCTATGGTGGGCCCAAGCATGTCAAACAAACACAGGTCTCCCATTCTGCAAGCCTCAAGCAAATCAAGTCATCACAACAGACGCCTCAGATTACACGTGCGGGGTGCACATGACAGACAGGTGCATTCAGGGCAAATGGTCCCAAAAAGAAAGCACCTTCACATCAATCAAAAAGAGATGCTAGCAGTAATAAATGCAATTACAGCTTTCAAGGACCTCCTGCATCCAGGACAATTATTGATAAGAACAGACAACACCACAGTAATGTGGTACATAAACAAACAAGGAGGAACGCATTCATACTCCCTGTGCAGACTAGCCATGACACTTTAGAACTTGGATCTGGAATGGCAAATCGAACTTCAAGCACAGTACTTGCCAGGTTTGGAAAACGCGCTGGCAGACAATCTAAGCAGAAATATGACAGATCCACATGAATGGAAGTTGCATCCTCAAGTGTTTACAAAAATAATCCAAGCGTGGGGGAGGCCAGACATAGATCTCTTCGCCTCCCACAGGAATCATCAATTGGAAAAGTTTTGTTCAAGGACCTTTCATCCAAAGGCCTGGAGAGTGGACGCCCTTTCATTCAGTTGGACAGCATGGACAGTTTACGCTTTTCCACCTCTGCCTCTTCTGCCCAAGGTGCTCTTGAAAGCAAGAACAGACAGACCGAAGATGATATTGATTGCTCCAGACTGGCCGAGGCAACACTGGTATCCACTCCTGAGGAGCCTAACACATACTCCTCCCTGGCCCCTACCTCTAATGCCTCTTCTGTTGACTCAGCACAGCTACAAAGCTCTTCACAGCCAGCTGAAAACACTCAATCTAGCTGCATGGAAAATTCCTTAACACCTCATCAGACACTACTCCCCAAAGAGGTGCAGGACATCATTTTGGAGGCCAGAAGGCCATCTACTAGAAAGGCTTACTCCGCAAAATGGAAACGGTTTTGCTCTTGGAATGAGAAAAAAGGCCAGGACCCTAGAAAACTGAATTTGCCTCAGGTACTACAGTATCTAGCTGAGTTGCTGAACAGTGGACTTTCATTTTCCTCCATAAAAATCCACGCCTCAGCCATTTCTGCAGAATTCAACACGGATCCACCCTTATTCTCTCACCCACTCTTATGACAGTTCTTCAGAGGGGCAAAAAATATAAGACCACCAAGGAAGCAACCTGTGCCAGCCTGGGATCTTAATTACATTTTAGAAAAATTAACATTGCCTCCTTTTGAACCAGCTGCCTCAACAGATTTGCAATATTTGTCCTGGAAAACAGCTTTCCTTCTGGCCATAACCTCAGCTCGTAGGGTTTCGGAACTACAAGCCCTCATGGCTGTGCAGCCCTTTCTCATCTTCCATCAGGACAGGGTTTCCCTTCGATCCAATCCATCATTTATGCCTAAAGTAGTATCCAGGGTAGCTTTAAATCAAGCCATACACTTACCTACCTTTTACCCTAATCCTCAAAACAAAGGGGAAAGGCTGCTACACTCCTTAGACATCCATAGACAGCTACGTTACTATTTGGACAGAACAAAGCCTTTCAGAAAATCAGAACAACTTTTTGTGTCCTATGCTGTAGGAGCTCAAGGAAAGCCAGTTACCAAACAGACAATTTCAAAATGGATAGGCCACTGCATACGGTTTCGTTACTCCTATCATGGAAAATCTGTCCCTACAGGCATCAGATCACACTCCACCAGGGCCACAGCTACCTCTACAGCCTTCCTCAGAGGAGTTCCTACCAAAGATATTTTGGAGGCAGCCACTTGGAGTTCTGTGCATACCTTCACAAAACACTACCATCTGCCTTTATATTCCAAAACTAGAGCAGGCTTTGCCACTGCTGTGTTGCAGGGCATTCTGGCTCATCCCAGTTCCACCTAGTGCCTACCACCCTGTGCGTAGCTTTGGGATTCTACCCATCTGTGATTACTGCAGCTGTATGCACGATGAACATAGTACAGTTTTGTACCTACCATAAATGTAGATGTTCGAGTGCTAATACAGCTGCAGTACAGGTTTCCCTCCCTCCTTCCCCTCTTGGTAAAGGACTAGTGGCTAACACCTCCTCTTGCAACCTAATTTGGGGTTATCCTTCTATGATGTATTTGCTTGCAACTACTGTTTTTTGATTACATTGCATTGCTTGAATATATATATATATATATATATATATATATATATATATATATATAATTTATGTATTGCCTTCCTTCTGGGGGCACCTGGCATCTGGGGCAAGAAAAGACTGAAGAATATGGCATCGGCTGTGTCTTATATACCCCTGTCGCACTGACGTCAGGGAAGAGAGCGACGACAACCGACGCCGGACCAAGACTTTGGAATTCGGCCGACCGAGGACCCGCCTGACGGCAGAGAACCCATCTGTGATTACTGCAGCTGTATTAGCACTCGAACATCTACATTTATGGTAGGTACAAAACTGTACTTTTTTTTACATACCCCATGTTACCATGTACATTGCAACTAACTCAAGGGAACTTTCAGCTGGCAGCCCCTTTTGAATTCTGATCAAGAAGGCTTGGCTGTTCAGTTCTCTATACTGGAATACTTTCTCATTCATTGCTAATAATCGTTTTATTTACTTGGGTACTAACAGAGTTTTCCTTTTTACTTTTTACCTACCATAAAGACAAGGTATTTTTTTACCTCAAAATACCTTCCTTTGTTTTCTTTATTTATAAGTGACTTAGAAACAACTACTGGGGAATAGTGTTCATTAGCTCAGTATTTCTTTTGTAGGACACTAAACCGAGTCCCATGAGCCTAACCTGTTCAGATTATACAGATTTAAACAGATTAGTTTATAACACTAGTGTTCTTTGGCTTCCAAGATTAGCTGTCAGTAACACAAGTTGCTGTTTAAATAAAAACTGGCATTCTGTGCTTGAATGCACGACACATTATAGCTGTATTTAACTTAAACTGTGGGCAGTCACTAAATTATGTACATATTTTAATTAATGATTAATCAAGCATTTCTTCATAATCCCAGCATTGACAAAGCTGCAAATCATCACTTCATCTTTTTAAAGATAATTCCAATAGCTCTAATATATGCACATTATTAATTATTTTTTCAAGATTAGTTTTACTGAGTGGGTGAGGGAAATTATGGGTGTTTTCTGCTTTTGTGTGGTTGACCCTTAGTTCTATGAAACTGGGTCTGCATTATCAGTGATGTGAACAACTTCATTATATGCTTAACTAAAAGCTTTAGACCATTTTTCTTGACACAGCCATTACAGTATCCTTCCTGTTACTGTGATAAACAGGAGTAGCCATGCATAAGAAGTGCACATATTTATACATATGATTATACATATATACAAATTGTATTAATTATAATATAAATCATTTAATTATATTCATTCTATAATATAGCGCCATAGTTTTGAATGTTTTTCCAGCAAGCAATGAAACAAAACATATGAACCAGTAATGACAAACTGCCCAATTCAGAACATTTCAACCATAAAAGGCCACTTGAACAGTCCACCAATGTCAGTATGCACAATCTCTGCAGAAGTAAAAGTCATCTGAATAATTCCACATTAAAGAGATCTGAAACTAATGAAGAGGTTGTTGCTAGAAAACAACTTTATATTTCAGTGTTTCATCTACAAATTCAGTGCCTACTGCCCTTAAAGAATAAATTGCCCATGCTACATTAAAAAAATGGTAAGCTGGTGTATTGCAATAGGGAATAGGTGGCAAGCTGAAAAACAGATTCATGGTTACTAGGCATTTCCTCCAAAGGAGGACGTACTCAGGACTGCAGCACCCCATCTCCTTAAAATACAAGTCTACATTCTGTGGAAGTAGAACCTATAGCCCTCTACATCAAAATGCAAGTATGCTACCTGCTGTGCTACTAACACTGCTTTAAAATTCTATATGACAATAGTGATACCATTTGCTGAACAAAACAGTTGTACATTTTAAACAAACTTAGCATGAGCAGCAGTAAATTTATCTTCCCTTGAAGCTCACAGTTCCTTAAAAATGCATTTGAAAATAAATTCCACCTGCCAACTCTAGGGCATTTCACCCTCTGTCACACACACCCCCCTCATCGTCTTAGTGCAAGAAATCTGGACAAAGCCTAAAATAAACAGGAACAGATTATAAATATTGCCCTTATGAACTTAGAAACTGGTAAAAATAACAGAATTTGTTAGTATGCATTTTTCTAAAGGATATGACATCTAAAATTCAAACGTCTTACTATTTAGCAACTTCAATCCTTTTAGGAGGAATATGTGGCAAAAATATGGACATTCTGCAAAAACCTGGACAGCTGAGGGGTATGCTACCTCACTCTTATACATACATGCACACTCACAAAGGCCCCAAACTAGGTAGCTAGAACAGCATTTGTGTTAATATCCTTCAGAAAATGCATTCTAAGTCTGAAACTCCAATGCATGTCATTGTTTAGTAACTTTAATCCTTAGCTCATCTCAGTGATTTGTCAGAAGCAGAATTTTTATGATGAACAGACCAAAAATCCAAGGCAAAAATCTGGACATTTTAAGGATACAAAAAAACACAGACACAAATATAAATGACCGCAATATTTGGTTTTGCTTTTGAACTGAGACAATTCATCATGTATGCAGAACAGGCCCTGTTCTGCTGATGGGAAGACAAGATTTGCTGTAGGTCTGTAGTAGAAATGGTGCCTGAAATCTATGCTCTTGAGCATTACTCACTAGGAGAGCGGTTATGAAAGTTTTTTTTTTTCACACCATCCCGACGTTTGCTATGTAATTCAACCAACACGTTTTTTGTGTGCATTTTCAGTTTCATATAGCTGTTTTAACAAGTTGCCTAACGAAGGCAATGAGGCTTTGAAAGCCTATTTAAGATGTCTGTCTTAGTCAAATAATTAGATTAATCACCACATTTTTCCTCTAAACTGACAAGAACAAATAAAAATATCACACATAATTATCACACCACACCTAATTTTACCACATTTTTAGAACAAATAGTGACCTATGTTTCACTGGTCTGAGAAGCTGTGAATCATCACTTTCTGCAGATTTCTTTTCCCTTTACTAAGTGCTAGTGAAATAAATAGATACATCCCAAAAGCTGCATATAACTTAAAGGAAACTAGGGCTGTCTACTTCGTCCCAGTTTTAACTAGGGGTCATTAAGGAACATTCGCTATGTAGTGATTTTTTTAGGGATCTCTTTCAGATTCCTTCAGGTAAAAGAAATGAGGACTTTTATAGCATGCACTTAGTTATCAGTCCTTCATAAATGTTAATGTGGTCTTGAGTATGTATGTGTGACCACATCATTACATGAAATCATTACATGAAAGTATGAGCGACTGGTACATATATATATATATATATATATATATATATATATATATATATATATATATATATATATATATATATGTTTGTGGATGTGTGTGTGCATCTGTGAGTAGATGTGTAGGTATGTATATGGAGAACTATGTGTCTGTTTGCCTGTCTTGTCTACGTGATGACTGTTTCTGTGGGTGTGATTGTGACTTTGTGAATGTATTTGCCACTATGTGAGTAGCAATGAAGAAGAGCAAATACATTATGACGTAATGATGTTTGTACACAAGTCTTCAGAACAGTGGAAAAATGCACTTGAAGTTTATATAGTTTGTGGGAAAAGCATGTGTTTTGCTTTGTAAAGGCATTACAGAAAAATGCAAATGATCTACAGAATGTAGCAAACCATTACGTGCTTTTAAAAGTAATAGCAGCATGGTTTGAAAAGTCACTTTTGTTCTGCTGGATAATTGAGACATCCACCTGTCCATAGATTGCTACTGGAATTAAGCACCTATTTTCATTTAGAAAACCTATAAATTTAATTACCTACATCTTAAAATGCACGAACGTAGACTTTTTAATGTTCTTTCTTATCAGTAAACATTTGTGTAACAAAGCATTCAGGTTATATTGATAATCTACACACACACACACACGCACACACACACACACACACACACACACACACACACACACACACACACACACACACACACACACACACACACACACACACACCCCTACTTCTTACATAAACGCATACACACCCCTACCTACTTCTTACATCCACACACACCTCTTAAACACTTAAAACTCACAAGCACACATCTACCTCTCACTTGTACATTCGACCTTAATAAATGCCAATAGCATCTCCTCCCACTTCTCTGAAACATAAATCACGACTTAAAAACAATGATCCCAATTTACACAACTTCTCCCTACCTGCAATGTCTCCTGTGATCCTAGGACAGACAACAGAGTAGGGAGTGGAACAATGCCCATCTTAATCCTAAGATTATTGTCAAAGACAATGCCACCTTGGACTCCAGTCTCAACTGGATACTTTTAAAGTTCTACTGATTTAAAAACAAGCCACTCCTACTTGCCATCACTTATGTTCTGCCCCCTTCTCTCAACAATTCAAACCTGACATTATAGTTTCAACCTCATCAAAGCATAACTCATTCTTAAAGTCATTTCAATCTCTCTTAAGCATAAATAACATGCTCAGATTCCTTCCTGATCTTGGTCTCATTCAATTACTTGCTGAGACAACACAACTTAATATACATTCTAACCACCACTCCCACCTCTGTTTTCTAATTATCAACAATTCCACCATTACCATTCATTCCCACTAATCAATTAAGTAAAACTCATTCAGACCAAATTAAAATCACATCTCTTCTCTATGAACAGATCTCTCTTACTTTTTTCTCAACACCCCAACAAGTCAGCCACACCCTAACTCATCTGCAGCTTCAAGAGAAATTATTTTCCCTAACTAATGTTATCCAAACACAGAAAACTGTCTGGCTGACAAATGAGCTTAAGCACCTTCTGAAGTTCAGGTATGGATTGTAGCACAACTAGAATCGCAACATAATCCCTCAGACTAAGGAACAGTTTGTCACATTGCATAATCTTTCCAAGCAATCTTTATGCAGGCATTAAACCAGGCAACCTAATTTTAAACAATTTTCCACACTGCGGAAACTTAAATGTTTTTGGCAGGAGGTAAACCATCAAACTACAACATGTCTCCTGATAATCTATACTGTTCTGAAGGCCAATCTACCTCAACTCAACTCAGACTATTTTACTCCTTCCACTCAGTTACCCCCCCCCACCCTCACACATTCATAGCACCCATTCTTCTTTAAACAGGTAAGCTGCAAACACATTGAACCCCTGCTGCACCAGATTCAGTCTGAATGCCATCACAGGACCTGGCCATCTTAATCATAGATTTATATGCTACTTCAAATATTACCTTACCATTACTCTACTTGAACTATATAATGTCTATATAACTAAAAATATTCTCCATCTGGAAAACAGCACTAGTGAAACTGCTGCCAAAACAAGCAAGGCCTGTAAATGCCTCACAACCATATCCTATTTTACATATTTTTAGTAAAATTTGGGAAAAGATTATACAACCTTCTCTCCTTAAAGCAACATGTTTTTTGGAGAGGCACAGCTAGCCACCCAGTGGTGTAAACTGTGGCTCTAGATGATTGTCACTGTGTTGAAGTGACATCCCAACCCCATGTGCAAAATAGGAAAAAAGGCAATGTGGATGGATGGATGAAAGGAACACTACCATGATCCTCTATGAACCTTAACAGATGGGAAATTTCCAATCATCAACAAAGGCAAGCTTACTTTTCTTTGTTTTTATAAATGACGTACCAGATGACCTCTCATTTTTATATCCGATTTTGTACACAGATGTGGTTTTCTATAGATCCAGCCTTTCTCACTTTCTTATCAGATGTATAAACAAACTGCTGTTAAACACCACTAAGTCAAAAACCACCAGATCTATAAACTACCAAGATATCAGATTCATTACAGACACTCCTAGTGAAATAACTACATCCTGCAAATATCTAGGTGTAAGACTGGACCAAACCCTTAACTTCCAGACTTGTATAGGGAAAAAATAAATACAAATTCTTTACTTTTCAGAACTAGGAAAATCTGGCCTTATATAACCTTGTCAGTAAGGTTTGCTATAAACAAACAAAGCTCTTCTTGCTCCGTTTGAATATGGCATTATGATATTTATTGCATCTTTCAGCAACATACACCCACCCTAGTCCATCTCAAATAAAATATACTGTTTAATCTAAAGCTTCTCTACCTGTGACTACCACTGTCTTAATTGGAAGTAAAGTAAAGTAAAAATCCAGTAATACCAGGTTTGTGGATAAAAGAGGAGGGGGGAAACAAAGTAATATCCTATAATATAAGGTGCAATCAAAGAGGTATCTATAAATTAGTCATGTACAAGTATGACTGTGATAATACTTATAGAAATTTAAATTTATAGTATAAAAATAATATTGATTGTGAAATTTAGTAAATGTAAGAGCTAGATGACAATATGTTGAAAACAGCTAGTAAG
This sequence comes from Protopterus annectens, assembly GCF_019279795.1. Lineage (NCBI taxonomy): Eukaryota > Metazoa > Chordata > Ceratodontiformes > Protopteridae > Protopterus > Protopterus annectens. Next base: position 103,240,837 of record NC_056739.1, read on the forward strand.
GAGTCAGTCATACCAGACAGGTGGGTAGAGGAGAAGGGATAAAGCGGGGGGGGGGGTATTACTGGATTTTTACTAGCAGGTTTTAACTAATTGCTATCATCAAGTATCTATAATGTAAATTTCTATAATTCTCATTATATTCATATATGTCATATGGAACAAACGTAAAATTCGATAATTATTATTATAATTATATATATACATGCCCTCGGTAATAAATGTCATAGACACCTCTTTTGATTGCACTTTATATTTTAGGATAGATTATTGCTTTTGCATTTTTTAAATATTAAATATAGAAAGGAGGAATAAGCTTGGACACTTTGCGTCTTTATTAATAGAGTCGTACACCATCAGGTACTTCCAGCATAAGTGAGATAGTAACCATTATGTTTTTTCCTGTGACGAGGCCATAACTACAAAATATCAAATAACACTGCTAAACTCTAATGTGCAACAAAATAACAGTGCACTCGTGTGGGAATGGATGGTTATTTCAACTTGAACTTCTGTCTTGTAAGTTCAGTGCATACTATGCTATTTAGATATCAAGTCAGACCATGTATAGTGTTTGTAGATTTATCTATAATTTATAGTTATATTTAAAACTTTTCGCTATTTTAGCTGGATTATGTGAGGTATTCCTTCTAGATATGCCCCTCACAATAGCTATAGCAATCGTTTACATTTAGTCAAATTAGGAATATTGGCTCTGCTTTCGTCATAGCTTACCAATTGCCGGAAGTTGAAGCAGCATATCGGCACTATGGATATATGTATTTATGCAATTTTGGATTTAGCGCTTGCTACTGTTGACAACTATTGAACCAGGACTCTCTCACTGTAGCTTCTGAGAGTAAGATTTTATCTACACATGTAGATCTTTTATATGTGATTTATTTGACAAGAGTTAGAGAACGGTATTAGTCAACGCACGTGGAAATATCATAATCTGTTACACCTAACGAGAATGTTAGGTGTCCTATTTCCATAGCGCCTAAATGTTTATGAGAATGTTTAGTATTTTTAATGTATTTTAATGAGAATAGTCATAGAGCTGCAATTGTTGATGTTTGTGCAAATAATATTGTAACTTGCGGTATTAGTCAACGCACGTGGAAATGTCGTATGTAATTTGTTACACCTAACGAGAATGTTAGGTGTCTCATTTCCATAACGCTTAAATGTTTAGGAGAATGCTTTGTACTTTTAATGTATTTTAATGGTAACAGTTATAGGGCTGCAATTGTTGATATTTGTGCAAACAGTATTTGTATTTTGCTACACCCACTAAGAATGCTATGTGGTTTACTGTTACAGCGTCTGAATGGTTAGGAGAATGTTTTTTATTTTTAACATATTTTAATTTGCACAGGATGTGACATCAGACTGTCTATGTCACATCCCCTATAAATGTATGTGAAGGTTTTTGAAAATTGTATAACGGCCTGAAGAAGACCTTGTTGAAAGCGCTTGCCGGATGTTTAAATAAACCATTTCTTTTACTTTCACTTCGCTGAACGCTTGGATTATTGTATCTGTGTGTTTTACAAGTTATTGTTCGGTGGAGTTGACTGGTGCAATTGGAAGTTCCTGATAGTGCTGAATAGCAATTTGTGACTTTTTAACTGACTATTGAATTTAAACAGCAGTTGATGGTGTGCCATAGCAGGCAGCCGCATTGAGTACATATGGACATTGCTTTTCCAGATTCCTGCTTCTCCGTGCCACAGCTTTGACTTTTTGGACTTGGTATAATTTTTAAACATAGTTCCCCTTTCAACAAAGTATCTTACAAAAACCTCAACTGACCACTTTAGAAAACATTCTCAAAACAGATTTCACCGTACTAGCCCCCCAAAAAAATGAAACTACATTGCCATAGTGCAAACATGACGTCTCCCAAATTCCGAGCGGATGATAGCGTAATCCATCGGTTGCACAGATGGAGAAGACGTAAACAAGTCGCAAACACCTGCTCCATCTGTGCGACTATACATAAAGGGTGTTATTAAAGAAAAACGCCCTTTAAAAAAAAATAATAAAAAATTAATCTCCCGGCCAGCCAGTTCCGGGGGGGGGTGCAAGTGCACCCCCTTGCACCTGCTTGCGGGCACCCTTGCTTCTGACCGTTTTTTTTTTTTTTTTTTTAGAAAATCCTACAAGTTGGAGACAATAAAGTACTTGTGGAAAATTATTACTCACTGTAAACCAGGCAGAAGAGGAGTAAATTTATTCCAGAAATCATGGAATGTCAAGAAGCAGGTGTGAGATTCAAGCTGCTATACCCAGCTGTGTTTTTTCACTGTCATTATTTGAGGTAGAACAGGCTAAGATTGAAATACAAGTGTTTTCCAGGAAAACTGAGCTGTCAAGTAGAAGGGGACTCTACTTTTTGTTCTTCTGATAAAAAAAAGTTCATAGAGAGACGTTGCCAGTGAACTTTGGAAATGTTCCAAAGGAAAATGCTTGAGAGGGAGAGGCGAAGACAGGAGTTGACTAGAAGAACCATGAGTATGTGGATGTGAACCAGAGACGAGTTGGGGAGATGAAGATCTACAGGAAGAAAACCAGGAACTTGGAAATTAATGAATAAATGTGGGATTACAAAGCACATTTGTGAGATATGACTAAACAAGATAATCTAGAAGTATTGGACTTTTTTGACTTGGTTAAACCTGTAGGGGACTCCAAAGTATATGCCCCACTTCATGTCATTAATGTTTGGAAGAACTTTAAAGACGGGAGGAAGAGGAAAGAAAGAGGTAACTGTAAGTAAAAAATTTTGTTAACAGTGTTGTTTAAAAACATGACATATATTGTATGTTGGGTCTACCTCGTCCCATCAAAATTACAGTGTACTGAAACTGAAATAAGAGATCCCACTTCAGCGAAAGTGAGTTTAAACGAAAACACACTTTTGCTAAACTCAGTACACCGAATAAAAACAAAAAACACACATTAAAAAGAAATGACACAAACGCATTTTTGCAGGGGGGGGGGGTGCCCCTCACGCCCCTGCTACTTATATCTGAGATCACACACTACAGTGGGGAAAAGGGAATATTCCCTTAGCCTCACTTACTCAGTGTCACAAAAGTGCATTTTCATTTTAAACGTACTTTCGCTGAAGTGGGGTCGCGTATTTCAGTTTCGGTAAACTGTAATTTTGATGGGTGGAATTGGGCCCTATTTGTTATATATTAAAGCATTTTCAGTTTTTTTGTGTTGTAGGGATGCTTTAGTACACAGGTGTCCTTTTTCCTCCACCTTTCTTTCTTCTTGTTTAGTTTTAAGAAATTTAGATACTACAATGTAAAAAAGGGAAAAAAAACGTGGGTGAAAGTGTGTTTAAGATAATGGGCCATAATCCAAGGTTGTTGAGACATGGAACAGATTATAAAAATATACAGATCATGATACAAGTAAAATTTCTATGCTTTTTCTTATTTTTGCATATGGGAATTAAGGCCCTTGACTTGTTCTAAAAAGTTTTAGTGGAAACAAATAAAACTAAATGCAACAAAAAGTTTTCCTTTAGCAAATAAGTGTTCACAGTGCAATACAAGAAGCTTGTAGCTGAAGGCAGTTGTGTATCTGGTTTTCATGTTTCTTTGGAAACAAGCAGGTAAGAGGGCAATAAAAATACTTTTTTTTGCTTTCAATGTCTAAAAGATAAGGTTTTGTGAAAACATTCATGTTGATTTGTACATCTGGGACAGGAATAAAAATAACACAGAACAGCACCTAGTAGAAGCACAGGCTGTAGCATGTCTTTTAGCATGGATAACCTTAATTATAGGTCAGTTAAAGCCTGTTATTGTAGCTGTTAGTCTGGGACAATTGTTCCTATTAGGAGGGGTTAAACTTCATTATTTGAAGATGTATATAGTTTTGTGTGTTTGTAATAAATTAATAAGTTATGAGGGTGTTCTGGGGATGTATTTGTTTCACGTTTGAGGGTTTTCGTTTAAACAAAAAGTCTTGTAAGATGTGGCTTGGTTCAAATAGATAAGACAAGAATGAACTGCATTAAAGATCAACCTGCCAGTCTATGCATGTAACGCAAAAGCTGAATCTAGACATTTAAAAAACGTTATATGTAACAGGTAAGAATAATAACCTCTTATTCCAGTTGGCTGGAACTACACAATCCGTTCTTATTTCAGCAATAATTATTTCCCATAAAATCCTTTATTATCTGGGTAAAACACCAATTCTTACAAATCTTATCAGTCCATATAAAAATCTTTCTAATCTACGCTCAGCTAATAAACTACTAGTATCTACACATAAACCCAACAATAAAGCAGGAGTTTCCCGTTTCTCTAATACAGTGGGAAAAAACTGGAACCTACTTCCTGGTGACCTCACTTGTATCTCCTCTATTTCATTTTTCAAAAAGAAACTTAAATTTTATCTTACTAGCCACTGGCTCTGTCCCTGTACCAACCCTGACTAATACTTTCTCCTTCTGTTTTCATCATCACGTAATTTTTTCTAAGCTATTCCACCTTACATTATTGTCACTTCTAAGGTTACTACCTCTAAGTGGGACTTGGCATACCCAAGGTAGACTTAACAGACATCCTACCTGCTTCTGCTTGTGGGGTAACTTCCCCTTTACTAGTCTCTCCCATTCCTGATTTTCTTCTCTTCTATAACTAGTCTCTTTTCCCATTCCTTACTTATGACTTTGTTGTTCTGGAATCTCCCTCTTCCTTCTTATGCTTTCCCACAAGGTAAAAAAAAAAAAAAAACCTTAAGTGTGAAAATAGGGGGAAGGGTATTTATCTGTATTTTATCTTAACTGAACTTTAATGTATCTGTAACTGAACTTTAATGTTTTGTAACTGTTATTGTATTTTTAATCTTAAAATTTAGTAATTTTAAATATTTTTAATGTCTGATCCTTGTGGAGCTTTTCTTCCCGGGCCTCTACTGAAAATGGACATATATCCAGCTAGACTAGCCCGGTCAACAAATGTAAAATAAATAAAAATAAAATGATGGCAACACATTCCATATTATCTTTAAAAGTGAATGGTCTCACAGGTATATACAAAAAATAGAGTGGTGAACTGTGTTAAAAAATACAGAGTGCAAATAGCCATGCTACAGGAGACACATTTGGGAAGAACTGAACATGTGGATTTAATAAAGAAAGCATTCCAAGATGGTTATTTAGTAGAATATCTGGGACAAAGGAAAAGGAGAATACTTATATTAATTGCCAGAAGAGTTCCAATAGTAGTAGAAGATGGGAAAAAAGATAATAATGGCAGATTTGTAGTAGTAAGGGGCTACTGGCAGGGGAGGAGGAGGATTGCACTGACTTGTATTTATATTCCACCTAAAACTGTTGCAGTCAAGCTTAAGACAATTCTGGGAGAAATAATCTGCTTTCTTCAGGGAATATTTATTATAGGTGGGGGCTGGAATTTGATTTACATCAGTGAGGATATATCTGGGGGCCTAGAAGGCAAATATAACAAAAGAGGGTATATTTTGAAGAAATTTATGAAAATATCTGTTATGAAAGATATGAATTCAGTAGTAGGAGGTCTGAGAGAATTGACATATTTTTCCCTAAGGGACAAAAACTGGGTTAGGCTAGAAAGAAATTATATTTCACAGTAGCATATGCATTTAATTGAAAATGTTTATATGCATCCACTACCTATATCAAATCATGTTAAAACAAAAATGAAGGGTAATGAAATAAAAATGAGACAATGACACTTCCCCCACCCGTCTGTTAGAGAGAAATTGGTAATGAAAATTATTTTGAAGTTATTAGGGAAGATAGAAATTTCTTCAGAAAATATGGCTAGGGAAGGGGGTGGGTAAAATGAACATGGATTTTAAAAATAGGGTAGAAATAGAGACACGGTTAAGAAGTAACAATAATTATTTGGAGGGACTGGCCAAAGTTAAAGTATTGAAGAATATGAAAAATCTCACAGAACAAGAAGAGGCACAACCACAGAGTGCTAAGGAGAAAATAAGGGAATACTTGAATTATGCAGGAGTTTAGAGATTGCTGTTAAGAAGCTGTTTTTTGATAATAACTTAGAGCACATAAGCTTTTAGCACAACATCTCAGGAAACAGAAAGTAGAAAGGGTCATTGGCAAGCTTAAGGAGTCTATAACAAAGAAAATAACCAGAGATCTTTAGAGGTATTAGAAAGATTTTAGAAGTTTTATGAAAATCTGTATAAAGCAGAGAAATGTGGAAATCAAGAAAAAGCAAAAATGAAATTATTTACAGAAGAATTAAATATGCCAAGGTTAGAGGTACATGAGGCTCATGTATTAACAGGATAGGAGGAGATGAAATAAAAATGGTAATGTATAACTACTCTCCCGGAATAGATGGTAGCAGAAGGCTATAATTTAAAGTGGAAAAGGGTGATGATGAAACAGGGGAGCTCAAAAAATAATGAGATTCTGGCATTTTAGATGCAGATCCTTAAGGAGAGTAACAGTAATTGTGCAAAAATGTCTCTCAAATATACAATAAAAGCTAGAAGATTTAGGTGTGATGGGAAAGAAAGAGGTAATTGGGGCATATTTTCTGGGAGTGTAATGAGTTGGCAGACTTTAAAAATTCCCTGCAGACTACTCTATTAGAGACAACTGGAATTGGGATCGTTAGAAAAGAATAGCAACAAATTACATGGAAAAAAATGGGAATTGTGGGAACAGTAAGTACAGGGGAGAAATGAGGTTTAAAAACATAGGATTTGAAAGAGCTGTGTAATGTTTGACTGACACTGATTGGGTAGATTATAAGTGTATAATGTTTGCAACTAAAATTATGTTTGTAATATATAATGCTTGCAACTAAGATTATGTCAATATAGTTTGTTTTCATTTATATCAGTGTATGATTGCCTGTGTCATAAGTGATAATTTAATAAAGATGTTTCTTGTTTAAAAAAAAACAATAACCATACAGATTATTATATTGATAAAGTAGCAGAAAGTATTCTAAGAATTATGCCAACATAGAAATGGAGAAGGAAGAGTACTCCAATAGGAATCACTGCAATTAGGCTTCAGAGAACAGGCAAGAGAGGTCTGGAATTTACTGGAGAAAAGTGGAAAAGGAACCAAGGTATTGGGAGCAGATATTTAGAGAGGAAAGATAATACAATGGGAAGAGGCCAAGAAGTAGATTTGCAGTGCAGGCTAGAGACTGCCTTCTTTATCAAAGATTAATGTCATAGTATAGGCAAAGAAAAAGGAATAGGGGGATCCTAAATGAAAGACCTGCACTGGTGGAGTTCGTAGTAGAATGTAGAACAAAAACTGTGGTTAAAAAAGGAATAATTAGTAGGGCATATAAAATATTGCATGATGACTATAGTCAATCAGAGGACATTAGAATTGGGAAGAGTGATTGGATAAGCAGTTCACAAAGAAACAATCAGGGATATATTTACGGCCCCCAAATAATGCAACAAAGTCTAGAAGATTTAGGATTTTTACTTAGAAGTGTTTGCCCTTAGTAGATTCCAAAGCATTTTTCTTCAGGTAGATTGCAAATGTTGGTGGTGTGATGGGGAAGAGAAAGGTAATTGTGGGCATATTTTTTGGGAGTATAATGAGTTGACAGACTTGAAGTATTCCTTGCAGACTGCTCTGTCAGAAATACTGGGTGAGCAAATTGGTGTAACTAAGAAAATGTTTTATCTGATGTCTTTACACGTGGCTTCAACCTGTGGATTATCAGATCGGACACCGGCCAGATCTTTCAGACTTCCAACTCACTCACCAGGCTTTGCTTTCCTTACCCACAATCCCCCACTCTTCAACTGACCCCTCAGATCTAGTTTGACACCATTCCTGTTAGCAGCTTGATCCAGTTCCACATTAGCTTATCCTTTATTGAATAGCTTTTGTGTGGAGTTTTCTTGATCTTTACTGCTTACCCTTGCCTAGTTTCTGTTTAAAAGTATAGTGTGATGTTAAGTTGTCTATCTCGCCTTCATTCTTGCTGGATGGGTTCGGAGCCGACCTCGGCTCCGACTCGGCCACTCTAAAAGCCCGAGAGTTGGTTCCACCGGCTCGAGGCTCTCCTTATATCCCACAATGCTAGGCGAGAGTTACCTCAGATCTCGTTTGCCGCTACAGCTTCGAGGTTGGTTGTTTCTACTGGTTCCTGGTGAGTACTATTTTTCTTGTGAAAATTAGTCTTTAAAACCCCTTTAAGTTAATATTTTTACTTAGTTAGTGTAGGTTAGAAAACTTTTATTCCCTACCCAAAATAATTTCCGTTTCTTTCCCCAAGAACCTTTGGTTCTTCCCTTGGGCCTATAGGCCTTCCCTTCCCTAGTGGAGTGTGTGTGTTTATTGTAGTTTATTGTAGTTTTAAATTACTAGTATTACTACTAAATTTATTGTGTTAACCTGACAGGGTATAACTTGTGTGTTTGTGTGCGTGTTTGTGTACACCTGTCAGACAAAATGTCTAAAGAAGCAAAGGTCTCGATTCAAGAAGTGTGATGCGTGCTGTCAGAAAATGTCTCTGACAGACGCTCACACTTCTTGTGTCTATTGTCTGGGGCCTTTGCACCTGCAGGACTCCTGTGCTGTGTGCCATGGCTTCAGCCCCAGGGTCCTGCAGGAAAGAAAAATAAATTAATTCTTAGAGGCTTACTGAAGCCAGAGGATTCCCTGTCTGTTTCAACAGGGAAGCCCTCTAAGGCATCTAGGTCTTGACCACGCATCTGAGCCGAGACCTCAGGTTTCTCAACCTTTGCCTTTATCGGCTCCGGCTGGAGCCGATAAGTCTCAGTCCACAGTTTCTGTGGCTCCTCGGCTCCGGCCGGAGCCGAGGTTATTGAGTTCCCGTGTCGGCTCCGACCAGACCTTCGGAGCCGACAACCAGGAAGAGGTCCAGGTCACCATCTCTTGGCTCCGTTCATTCGGCTCCAGGATCTCCCCTGCTGTCTGAACGGAGCCAAAGGTCTCACTCCTCTAGGTCATCGAGGCTGTCGGATCATGACCTTCAGAGGGTAGTGAGTCGACTACTTAAGTCCGAGGCACTAGCCCAGATGCTTCAGAGCCCGACTCATCAGTCGATGCCTGCCCCGTCCATCAACATTTTCCTCCTTCGACTCTCTTGAGTTCGGAGCCGGGTCGCCGGAACCGAGACTGTGATTACGCCGGAGCCGATACAGTTGTCTTCGGCCCGCCGCCGGCTCCGTTTTCTTCTTTGGAAGAATCTCGGCGCCGGACTTCCTCGTCGGCTCCGAGGGGTGAGTGGCATCGGACCCTTGTCCGACCCCTCTCCCTCTCGGGCTTGGCGCTGGTGAGTTCGGCTCCGACATCGGCCTCGGAGCCATCACTGTCGGTGCCGAGGGGTTCTTAGCTGCTCGGAGCGGGGACCTCTGGCTCTGCCTGACAGGGGTGCATTCGAGGTCATGCGGAGTGTGTTAGAGCCTGGCTCTACTCCACAGTCGGCTCCGTCCGCCCCTCCCTCTATGCTGCCTCAGGGTAAGTCGACTCACTCCCTCATCCCGGCCCGCAGAGAGCCAGCTCCTCAGGAGCCCCTGTGGGATTTCATCCTCTTCCGAGGCCTCTCCTGATTTGGCAGAAGAGCCCCTCGGAAGAGGAAGTGTAAGAGGAAACACATTGACTCACCTGAGTCCATCACGTCAGACACAGATTTGGATGATTCTGAGGGTTCTCCCCGTTCCCCTTCTGAAGATGTCTCATTTGCAGACATTCTGGAGATCCTGAAACAGAGGGAAATTGGCCAGCCCTCAACCCTTCGGAGGACGAATCTGTGTATCTTGAGGCGTTTGGCTCTCGTCCTTCCACCTCCTGGGTGTCCCTCCTTGACCCCCTCATGCAGGTGGTTGCTAAGAAGGCATGGACGGCTCCTGATTCAGTGGACCCCACTCCCAGGAGACCCTCTAAGTTCATCACAGCTCCAGCAGACAAGCAATTTTTAACAAAAGGAGTTTCTGTGGATGCTATGGTGGTAGCTGCTGCCACAAAGAAGGAACTGGCTGATCCTTCAGTACCTGTCCATCCACCTAACAAGGAATCTAGGTCCATGGATAGGTGCGGAAGCGGATGTTCTCCTCAGCGACATTTACCATGCGTTCGCTGAACTACCTGTGCCATTTCACTCGTCTTCAAAGGGACTTGATCAAGGAAGCGAGTGAAATGTTAAAGGATCCTACAGCTGCGGGTTTCCAAGACAAGATGAACACGCAGCTGGCTACCCTTAATTCCATATCCAACTCCTCCATGCGCCTCCTTTCTTACGCAGCTGATGGAGCGAGCAGAGCCGCAGGGACAGGTGTGGCCTTACGTAGGCACGCCTGGATGCGGCTATGCAATTTTGCGGACCCTTTCAAGACGTCTTTCACGAACTCCCTTTGATGGATCATCTCTTTGGTCCTCAAGTGAAAGAAACCCTGACTAGGTGCGAGACTGATGGCAAGACCCTTTCTGCCGCCGGAGTCCGTTTTCGACTCCTTCCAGGCCTTACCCCAAAGGCCAGAAGGGTGGAAAGATGTGGTTCCGTAAACAATCTCAAGGGACTTCGCCTGACGACAGAGTCGCTTTTCCTACCAAAGGCAGAGGTGGGAATAACAATGGTAGACGCCGCCCTAGGGGCAGGGGGTCCGCAAAACCAGGGCAATCGGGAAGCCTTCCTGACAAGCCCTTTCAGCATCCCTGAGGTGTTGCCCGACTGCCCATCTTCGGAGGCAGTCGGGGAAGATTGTCACTGTACCCAGAAGCCTGGCTATCCCTGACTCAAGACAAATGGGTACAGTCCATCATTTCGAAGGCTATTCTATCCCTTTCTTCGCTTTCCAAATCAGTCAAAAAATCCCTTCCAGATGTTCCACCCGCTCAAAGGGATCTAGCAGCTTTGGAAATTTCAAAACTGCTTGCAAAAAGAGCAATTCAGCCAGTGCCAGCAGACTAACAAGGATCCGGAATCTACTCAAGGTTCTTTTTAGTTCCAAAGAAAACAGGGGACTGGAGACCGATATTGGATCTCAGTGTCTTGAACAAATCAGTCAAGAAAACAAGATTTCGGATGGTCACGCTGCAATCCATCCTTCCCCTTTTGGGCAAAGGAAACTGGATGTGCTCTATAGACCTTCGGGATGCGTACTATCACATAAAAATGAACAAACGCTCCAGAAGATTCCTCCGCTTCAGGCTGGGAACCAGTCATTTTCAGTTCAGGGCCCTGCCCTTTGGTCTCACCACTGCCCCCCGGGTGTTTACCAAATGCATGGCAGTGGTAGCTTCTCACCTGAGACGACAAGGATTCCAGGTGTTTCCATATTTGGACGACTGGCTCCTCACAGCTCCCACCAAGCATCTCCTTCTGATGGCCAGAGATTATACTTTTCGCGTTTGTCAAAAACTGGGTATTTCAATAAATTGCGAAAAGTCTGTTTTGTCGCCTTGTCGTACTATTACCTACATAGGCGCAAATCTAGATACTATAAACATGTCTGCAAGGCTAACACACCAAAGGATATCAGACATTCACAAATTGGTATCACTCCTTCTCAACAACAACAGAATCAAAGCCAGGTTAGTTCTAAAGGTGTTGGGAATTATGGCAGCAGCCATACCTCTCCTTCCATTAGCCAGATACCACATGCGGATCCTTCAGTGGATGCTTTTTACTCAATGGTCATACCAGGAACTTCCAATGTCTCACACCATTGTGATCACGCAGGCGTGCAAAAAGCATCTCATGTGGTGGATGTCTTCCCCCCATCTCCTGTCGGGAAGACCCTTTGTTCCACCTCCTCCGGTTGCTACACTGACAACGGATGCCTCCCTGATTGGGTGGGGGGGGGCATTATCAGGGCAGGACAGTCCAGGGCACATGGCAACCAAACGAATGCCACTTGCACATAAATGTTCTGGAGATGAGAGCAGTGCTTTTAGCGTTGCAAGCCCTTCAAGACTCTCTTCCCTTGGGAACAATTGCAATCCAGACAGACAATATGTCTGTAGTGTGGTACATCAACAAACAAGGCGGAACCAGATCATACCCCCTGTGTCGAGAAGCACTCAGACTGTGGCAATGGGCGATTTCTTCTCAGCGTTTTCTGATAGCAACGCACATCCCCGGGAAGTCCAATCATATTGCGGACAAGTTGAGCAGAGCTATTCTCATGCCTCACGAGTGGTCTCTGAAAGACTCTGTAGTGAGAGAAATTTTTCTCAAGTGGGGTCAGCCTTGCTGCGATCTTTTTGCTACTCCCCAAAACAGCAAGTGCAGAGAATATTTCACTCTATTCCCTTTACCAGGCCAACCCAGCAGAGACGCTCTAGTCCAAGTTTGGCCCCGGGGACTTCTGTATGCATTCCCTCCTTTCCCACTGATCTCTCAAGTAATTCAGAAAGCTATCGCTCAGAAGGCCTCCTTGATCCTCATTGCTCCTTACTGGCCTCGACAAGTGTGGTTCCCCTTTCTACATCGTTTTCTCTTGGAGCGACCATGGAATCTGGACCTAGTTCCATATCTTTTGATCCATCAGTCGGGTCAGTTTAATCGCTCCCTCCCCTCTCTGAACCTCACTGCTTGGTTCCTCCAGTTCCAACCGTAGCCAGGCTTCCTCAATTATCTCACTCTGTTAGAGATATATTGATAGCTTCCCATAAATCTTCCACTCGAAAGATTTATTTGAGTAAGTGGAAACGCTTCTCATATTGGGCACAAGGAAAGGACATAGATCCTTTCACCGCTTCCATCCAACTAGTCCTTGATTTTCTAGCTGAACTCTTCCATGCAGGTTCATCTCCATCTACACTTAAGGTTCAATTGGCAGCTATTTCTAACTTCCATGTGGGTATTTCTGAATCTGCCCTAATGTCCCACAAACTTTGCAAAGCCTTTTTGAAAGGAGTTTTTCTTCTCAGACCTCCTATAAGAAATCCTCCTTCTCCTTGGGACCTAAATTTAGTTCTTGCTCCTTTGATTCTTTCCCCTTGCGAACCTGCAGCTTCCTGTTCCTTGAAATTGTTATCATGGAAAACTCTTTTTCTGGTAGCTATTACATCAGCTAGAAGAGTTTCAGAGCTTCAAGCACTCAGTTGTCGTCCTCCTTATCTTTTGTTTCATAAGGACAGAGTATCCTTACGAACTAACCCGTCCTTTTTGCCTAAGGTGGTCTCGACATCAAATCTAAACCAAAGCATTGACCTCCTGTCTTTTTCCAGAGTATTCCAATAGGTCTGAACAAAAATTACACTGCCTGGATGTTCATCGTCAATTGAGGTACTACTTGGATAGAACAAAACAATTCAGAAAATCTGATCAGCTGTTTGTCTCCTATGCGGAAAGCAGAAAGGGACTTTCAGTTTCAAAGGTATCATTATCCAGATGGCTAACATCTTTGATTTCCTGGTATATGAAATTAGACAACAAAAATTGCCTAATAAACCTAAAGCCCATTCCACCAGAGCTTTGGCTACTTCTTTAGCCTTCCAAGACAGACTGCCTATTGACACCATTTGTGCAGCGGCTACTTGGGCTACTCCTCACACTTTTATTTCTCATTATAAGTTGGATTTAGCTTCTAGGCATAGAGCTAATTTTGGTTCCACTGTTCTCAGGAGTCTGTTCCATTAGGCCACCCGGGACAAGGTGCTAGGGACGCGGTCCCATCCAGCAAGAATGAAGGCGAGATAGACAACTTAACATATAGAAGTTATGTTCTTCCCATAACGTTCCATGTTAGTTGTCTTCTTCTTCTTCTTCCCCACCCTCCTTCCCTCTGGCCTGGACAGACCTAGAGGAGTTGTGATCGTGACCTCTCTTTCTACCACCTCTTTCTTAGGCATATGCTGTTGTGCATATTTCCTGGATCAGGATGTAGGTCACCCTTCTACTTCCTGTTTTTAGAGGTGGACTCTGTTTTAGAATGATTCTGTTACTATTATAAGCTGGGGTTAGCTTACAAACGAGATCTGAGGTAACTCTCGCCTGGCATTGTGGGATATAAGGGGAGCCTCGAGCCGGTGGAACCAACTCTCGGGCTTTTAGAGTGGCCGAGTCGGAGCCGAGGTCGGCTCCGAACCCATCCAGCAAGAAGAAGGCGAGAAGAAGACAACTAACATGGAACGTTATGGTAAGAACATAACTTCTATTTACTGTAGGTAGATGGTTAGTTATGTTGACTTTGTTAGGATGCGAGTTTATAGTGTGTGTATTGGGCTTCCCACCTTTTCTTGTGTGTAGCTTTCTGGGTCTTAGTTTTAGAATATTTGGAGGCCTGCTGTTTTTCTACTTGTTGTAGTGGTTAGTAATTTTAGGATGGATAAAGGTTTTAAAAAAATGTGTCGCCTGCGGGCATAAATTTCCTTTACAGGATGCACATGATAAGTGCATATATTGTTTAGGAGTTGCCCATCCTGACTCTTCCTACTTGATTTGTGAGGGATTTGGGTCAAGGTTAATCAGTGAGCGACAGGCCAAGTTGGTCCTTAAGGCCTTCTTCCCTCTGGGCCTCCTCCTCCTTTTTCCTCAGCTCTGAAACTCTGGTCCTACAGTTATTGCCACCAGGACCCCAAAACATCCAAGGGGGATCTGAAACGGTCTTCCTCGGTTTCTGTTCCAGGTCTATCTTCGGACTCACTTGTCCCGAAGGTTGCATGACTTTTGGGTGTTCTGGCTGCCTTCACACCAGTGACAGCTCTAACTCCACAGAACCGATGACCTTCTTGCCGACTGCTATCAAGGCTCCAGCTCCAGGTTTTCCTAGCCCCTTCTTGGTTAAAAGGGTTTCTTTGGGTTAGGCAGCTTCCCCTTCTCCTCATCCACTCCACTGAAGATGTCATTGGAGTCCTCACCTTCCCCGCAACAGTTCTGGGTCTCTGTCAGATAGGTTTGTCGTCATCTAAACAACTCTCCAAGCCTCACGTTGTGTCTGTAAGATGTAAACATCTTAACCATTATGACAACCTCCCACCCCTGAGAGGATATTCTCCTCTAAAGCGATGTCAGGTTTCCCCAGTCGGTGTTCCATACCCTCTCTTGTCTGGACCTGCAACTAATCATCAGCCCGCTCCTGGACAGCCTATGCTGGTTGTTCTCCAATCTGCTCCCATAGCGAAACTTCCTGCCTCGTCCCCCTTTCCTCTGACTTTGCCAGAGAAGAGGTGGTGTAAGAGGAAGCACTTCGACTCCCCAGAGGAGTCTCTCACAGAAGATACTGACCTTGTGAAAGGAGAGGTATCCCCTAAGTCTCTTTGGGATGACACTTCTTTTTTTAATCTCTTGGAGCTTCTTCACCAGTACAGGGGCTGGATCCCAGAAGACCCTTGCCTCTTCGGCATGGACCCATCCATGCCGTGGGTGATTCCCCCTCCAGACACGCTTTAAGACTTATTGTCTTGAAAGGTGTGGAAGGAACCCAGCATGGTGAAGCTCTTTCCCAGTATGCCCAATACCCCTCCCAGGACTGACCATATTGGAGTAAGAGTCCAGCCCTGGATGTATGTGTGATGGCCAAAAAGGAACTCTGAGGAGAGCTCCTTGGTCCATCCCCCAAACAGAGAAACTCAAGCTTTGGACTGTTTAGGTAAGTGCTTGTATGCCTCAGCCACGTATACTTTGAGAGCAGTTAATTATTTCTCACACTTGACTAGATTCCAATATGGACTGATGTCTGAAGTGTCAAGGAATGTTAAAATGCAGCAGTCTTCAGAGATTCAAAAGATGCTGGATAGACAGTTGTGTATACTGCTGAAGATTGCCAATGTTTCCATGAGGCTCATTTCCAGTGCAGCAGATAGAGTGTTCTGAGTATTAGTTTCTAGCATAGCTGTGCGTCACCACTCTTGGATGCAGTTATGTAACTCTGATTGCTTCAAGGCATCCTATCAACACCCTGTTTGACATCTCCTCCTTGTTTGGGCAGAAAATTAAGGATACTCTAACTAGGAATGAGCAAGAAAGGAAGATGCTGTCTGTTGTAGGAGTGCAGTTTGCTACTCCTCAGTGAACCTTTTTAAGGAATCAGAAGTGTGTGTGTGTGTGTGTGTGTGTGTGTGTGTGTGTGTGTGTGTGTGTGTGTGTGTGTGTGTGTGTGTGTGTGTGTGTGTGTGTGTGTGTGTGTCTGTGTGTTGGGGGGGGGGCAAAAATCTTTTTTAGAAATTTGCCGTAGTCTTCTCAGGATGCTCCTTGAGAGGGTTACTTCTGAAGCCGGGAGGGGGCCATTATGGAGACCGCCTGCGAGGCAGGGGTGGACCGCAGCATTAGGGTTTCTATGGAGCCTTCTCCAGCAAGCTCTTTCAGTGGCCCTGAAGGGTTGTCCAACTGTCCTGCTCTGGAGAAAGTCAGGGATCATTTGGCTCTTCAACCAGATCTTTCAAAAAATGCAGTCCGTTATTTGCTTCCTTTTTAATATCCAGGCTGGGCTCACTTGTGTTTAAAGTGAATTTATCCAAGTGTCTGACAGACTGTATTTTATTTGCATACTTTATGAAAGGCAAGACTGTTCCTTACATGCCTAAAGGTCATTCAGCAAGGGCCATGGATACTTCTACAGCCTTTCTTTCTGTAGTATCAATGGGTGATATTTGTGCAGCTACTGCTTGACTGGGTCACCACACGTTTGAGTCACATTATAATCTGGATATTAAATCTAGGTCTGGGGCTTCCACTGGCTCTACTGTGTTGTGGAATATCCTTCTCCTGAGGAATTTTTCATGGCTGAGGACTCTGTCCTGCTGGTTGAAGCAGACAACAATGGATACAAAAGTTATGTAACTTGCCATAACAATAGATCTGTGTTGTCTATCTCTGGTTCATCCTCCCCCCTCCTGCCCCCTTCTTTGGTTGGTATAGCAAACGTCCCCTTTTTGTGATGACTGGACATTGGCTATCATCTGTTCCTTGCCTTTGGAGTTCTGCATCCTCCTTGGTTGGGGAATCTTTTTAATATATATTGAAAGTGGTTGCCATGGGGTAATCTCAAACTGAGGATTGGGGTGGGGAGTGGAGAGTCGTGGGTGGGAGAGGTGGAGCATTAGAGTTTGGGGTCTAGTGGAATTGTCCAGAGACCTGCACATTGAACCTGACGAAGACAGACAAGATGGTTCTATCATTATGGTAAGCACCTAACTTTTGTTTTATGGGGATAATACAACTGGGCTCTCAGGCCCATTTTCATTGGAGGTCAGGGGAGAAAAGCTCTATTAAAGGTACAAAAATTACAATTTACAGAGAAAAGAGAATTTCAGTTTCTTAAATGGAGTTTTAGAATCATGCAATGGGTAATACAATCAAGACAGATGAGAATACACTTTGATTTTTGTGGCAGTGTTGGTAATAATAGCCAGGGAATTGTTATGGCTAGGCTTGTATAGGCACTAGGGCTGATAGCCTAGTACCAGCCTATGAACCTATGAGAGACCATCATGTCAGGCAAGTGGGTGTTAAAAGTTGTATCCAGAGGCTATACTTTTCTCTTTTTAGAAATTCCAAGGTTTTATTACAAAGTTGTATCCAGAGGCTATACTTTTCTCTTTTTAGAAATTCCAAGGTTTTATTACAAACATCTCCCAGACTTTGCACCCCATCAGAGACTGCAGCCAGTGTTAGAGATTCATGAGCTGCTGGCAAACCAAGTCATCCAAGAAGTCCCACCAGTCCATCGAGGATCTGAGGTCTACTCAAGGTTCTTTTTGTTACCAAAGAAAAACAAGAACCTCAGGCCTCTTCTGGATTTAAGCAAATTGAATCCCCTTGTGAAACAGATCACGTTCCAGATGGTCAGGTGCAGTTCATTCTACTTCTGTTGAGGAAGAACGATTGGATGTTCTTGACGGACCTCAAAGATAATTTTCATCATATAAAGATGAGAGGTGCTCCAGGAGGTTTCTGTGCTTCCGTCTGGGAGCCGATCACTGCCAGTTCAGAGCCCTGCCAATTGGTCTCACCACAGTCCCACAGGTGTTTGCCAAATGCATGGCAGTGGTCACATACTGGCTCTTACTGCAGGGTTTCCAGGTCTTCACTTAACTGGATGATGGGCTCCTTATCACCCCCAGAAAAGCATTACAGGTTATGGGCATCGACACCTTACTCCAGTTATGCAACTGCTTGGGCATTACTGTCAATTATCGAAAGCAGAATCTGTAACTTGTTCAGGCTTTAGAATTCATAGGTTGCCACTTGAATACTGTCAGTCAAATTGACAGACTCCCAAGTTCCAGAGTGATCAGCCTTCAGTCTCAGGTAGTGTAAGTTCTTGCACTTTTGGAAGCCTCCAACTCATGCAGTCTTGAAACTCCTAGACCACATAGTAGGTTCAACAGGATTGGTCCTTCTAGCTAGTTACCATATGAAAGCTGTGCAGTGGACCCTGGCAGTACAGTGGTCTTTCTTAACTCATCCATTGGACTTTCCAGTAAGATTGACAAAAGTGTCATGATCAAATTCAGTGGTCATTGCAGTCCCCCTTAGTGACCAACAGCAGATTGTTTCTTTCCCCTTTTCCTTCAGACATGGTCACCACAGACACCTCCCTTCTTGGGTGGGGAGGCATTTTGAGGGGAGGACATTTCAAGGATCATGGTGTTCTGAGGAGGCTAACATCCACATCAGTGTTCTGGAGATGAGGACTTTCATCCTCACATTACGGGGTTTTCAGGATACCTTTCCCAGAGGTGTGATTTCAATACAATCTGGTATCTCAACAAGCAGGGGGGAACATGTTCTTATCCTCCTTGTTGAGAGGCCATAAGAGTTTGGCAATGGGCGATTTCATCTCCGCCATTTCTGGTTGCTAAGCACATTCTGGGGAAGTCCAATATTCTGGCTAACAGTTTCAGCAGGAACAGTCTGCTTCCTCATGAGTGGTCTTTATGTCCGAGAGTTGAAGCTGAGATTTTCCAGTGCTAGGGCACTCCATGTTGCAACCTCTTTGCCTCTCCATCCATCACAAAGTGCCGCAGCTATTATGCCTTAGTCCCTCCTCTGGGCAGTCGCCCAGTGCTGCTGTGCTCTTTGCTTGGTCCCTGGGACTCCAGTATGCTTACCCCCCAGTTCTCTGATTGCAAAAAGGCTCTAGAAGGCAGCCCACTGCAAAGCGACCAGGATCCTAATAGCACCCTTCTGGCCTTGTCATTGTTTGGATATGCATAGACAATTCATACTTTTTTTTTTTTGGACCAAACCAAGGCCTTTAGAAAATCCAGTAAATTATTTGTTTCCTTTTCAAGATTTAGGTTAGGCACACCTGTGTCTAAAGTGATTGTATCCAAGTAACTGTCAGACTGCATCTCTTTTACATATGCCTTGAGAGGTAAGACACTGCCAATCTAGGGGTCATTCTGTCAGAGCTATGGATACTTCTATGGCTTTCTTTTCCAGAATGTCCTTGGGTGAAGTTTGTGCAAGTGGTATTTGGATGGGCCACCATTCCCTTATTTCCATACCTCTCAACCGTACCGTATTTTCCAGTTTTGAGGTCAGAATATTGGGGTGCCATGAATTCCAGAGTGGTCCCCTTCAATTCTGATTTTTTTCCATTTTTATTAAGTAATGGCTGACGTCACCACGCATCGTCAGTGTATCCTGCAACGTCATCAACGTGCATGGGCGTGTGTGATGACATCTGCTTTGTGAAGCAGAGGACTGCCTGTTTGTGGGCTCATTCAGAGACTTTCGTGTCTGTAATTTGGATTGTATTAGCATCAGCAGTGAGGGAGCAGACTCTGGACTGGAGCTGTACTGTGTGTGCACTGCGCACAGTTTTATTTAAGTTACGTTAGTTAACTTCTACAGAAGGAAGCGACAGCCCACCCAGGCTCAGCGCCCGTCCACCTGTGTTCGCAGCACACGATGGAATCCATATCCATTCCTTTCCATTCCTAGGTCAGGATGAGAAGGTTTACTTACTTGACGTCCAAAAGGAATTTAAAAAAAAGTGTTACACGTATAGCAGTCTTCATTACAATTAATTGTCAATATAGTTATTTTTTTAATGGGACCTGTGTTACAGCTTTTTCTGAGATGGAAAACTAAAAGCTATTTGCAAATATGTTTATGCTGTGGAATGTATGGCAAGCTCAATATCCAGAAGCAGTGATGCTGGTTTGGGGTATCAATGATAAATCTAGATACTTTATTTAGAGTTGTTTGAAGGCTGCTTAGTAGCTATTGAGCAGATGTGGCTGATATGGCAGCTGTGTTAAATGTGTCTGGTACTTCTGTGGCTTTCCTGGTTAGGAGACAGGAAATCATCTAGTGTATAGAAACAATTCTAGTTTTATGTACTGATTTTTGAATTTGTTGGGAGAAAATATGCTTAAGCATACACACACACACACACACACACACACACACACACACACACACACACACACACACACACACAGTGAACCATTAAGTTGATTTTTAAATTGCCCATTCTTACCCTTTCATAAACTGTGCCACTTTATCTTTTTCAGTCGTTGCACTGTAAACCTGTCATTAGCGGACCGGAGTTCCGCTGTGGCGACCCCTAACCGGGAAAAGCCGATAGACACAAACAAACAAACACTGTAAACCTATTGAAGGGCAAAAGCTTTTTTGTATGCTCATTGCCCTAAAAGCGAATATGAAATGCATATCACAGATTGCAGTTTGGAAAACTGTTCAAGCTTAAAATAATTTTGAAGAACAAGATGTAGCACATTGAACATGGAGAACAGTAAACTACAAAATCAGGGAGAAAAGTGTTCATAAATGGAGTAGGTTCCCACTTAACGGCGTCGCACAAGCCCAAGGACAAGACTGCCTTGGGTTCTAGAATAAATAAGATGAAGAGAAGCCCCACTGCTGAAAGAGTAGAAAAACGGGGACACCAGAGAAGAATTAGGCAGACTATACAGTAGTATTAAATAACTGCAAAACGGCCAGATACACAGGGCTGTCTTCAGTCAGACTGCCTACATTTGCTGGAACATGCACTGCAATTATTTGTTTCCTGAAGTTCAAGTGGACACATTGTCAGCGCAGTAGTAATTGGTGGCCACTCTAGCATTTCTGTAATTGGTTGATGCCCTTAGTAGGGCATATCTGGTTTCAAAAAATATATTTCTTTCTGAAGCCAATTGTTTTCCAGTGCAACTCTGTTAAGACGGACTTTGTTATTCATTTACAGGAATACTCTTGATAGATTTTCAAACGGCTACTGTGCACTTAAGTATATTGAGCATTTATAAACATCTGTCATAAAGCAGAGAAAAGCAAACGCTTTGCATCCTAATGCCGCTACTGTTGTGCGAGCTGCATAAATTTAGTTTATATGCTTCCTACCCCCATAGAATACTGCATCAAAGCAAATAGTATGAATTATTTTTCAACCACATGCCTGCTGTTTTTCTCTAGTATAACTCAAGTTATTTGACCTGACTTTTCTTTTTAGTTATCATGACTCATCATGTCCAGTGTATCCAATGTTATGGCAACTGAAGATAAACTAAGATTTTAAATTGAACTTTGCTTATCTCCGTTTCACCTGTATTACTGGACTGAGCCTTCTCCAGCCATGTGCTTTGTGTCTTTTGAAACATTTCAGAAGCAGTGTCCTCAGGAACATGCACAGAAATCTGAAAGGCCTTCCCGTGCCTATGTCGGCTATTTGGAGCCAAGGTAGTTGGCTATGTTGAATTAAATGAAAAAGGTCTGGGAGAGGCGTTGTATCTGCAAGGCTGAGCCCAGACAAAAGTCCATGGCTCCTCTCTCTGTTTCTCATTCACATGCCAAAGCGAGCTGTGTGCCATCAAGCACTCTATTAATCGGCCGTGTCTGCCTCAATTCCTGATGTGCCACAAAGGCAAATAAATGAGCTAAATAAAATGTTCTTCTTTGATGTCAGGGAATCCAATGGATTTTTTTTTTGGGGGGGGGGGCATGTAAAGAGCTAGAAATGGGCAATGTATTTAAAATTAGTAAAAGAGGCAACATTTGGGAATCAGAAACGTACATGATACTGGATAATAGTGCATTAAATGATATTTAGAAATTTCTGCTTACACAAAGCAAGCCTAAACTGTACTTATAAGATACTGACTTGGAGTGTTAAGCAGTTACTTTTATTTTTATAAAAAAGACTTGTATTTTAGTTTTGCACAAGTTTGATACAAGTTCAAATACTAATATAAATAAAACACTATTCTGTTTAATATTTTTCTGTTCTTCAGTTTGCATTTAAAAGTTGGTATCCCACAATTCCATTGGAATGGGCAAGATTACATAATTATGCATGAACATTTTATGTTAATCAGCATACAGATGTTTGGCCAAGCGTACCTATTTTTCATGGGCCTTTGAATAGATTTTTGATGATTCCAGGTTGAGAGGTATGCTTATTTTTCATGACAAGTTGAGTATTCAGTTAAGATCCAGGGCTTCTTTGGGCTCCACTGGGTTGTGGAATATCCTTCCTTAGTTCCTTCCGAGGATTTTTACATGGCAGGGATTCTGCCCCACAGGTTGAAGCCAGATGGAGAAGACATCATCAGATATGAACATTATTTACTTACCATAACAATAGATCCGTGTTGTCTAGCTCCGTGTAGTTCAGTCCCCTGCCCCCGCGTGGGTTATCTATGATGAGTTTCCTTGTCAGAGATGATTGAGCAATGGAGGGCGTTTTCTCCTTATTCTTAGAGTCCCTCTTACTCCTTTTGTTTGGGGAGCTTTGTAGCTTAGAGATAGTCTTAGATGGGGCAAACTCGATCTCAGTGGCCATTTGAGGAGCGGGGGATTGTGGGTAAGGGAGGCAAAGCTTGAGTCAGAAGTCTGAAGATTTGACCCGTGTCGGATCCGATAACCCACAGGTTGAACCAGGTGGGATCTATCATTATGGTAAATATGTAACTTTCATTTTTGAGCTGTGATACAGAATCAGAATTGCCTAGACATAGTAAGGACTTGCTTAGTGTAATTTTGGTAGTTGTCAAAAAAAAAAAACAGTTACAAGAAAATGGAAATCAAAGTCTAATCCAACCATATTAGAAGTAGTGAAAATAGTAACAGAGATAAAAGAACTGAACATGGCATCTTTAGAAAAGAGTAGGAGCAAACTACATAGAAAAATGCAAATTATGGGAAAAAGATATGCAGAATAATGTCTTGGAGGAGGAATAAGGTTTAAGGGAAGGCAGGATTTGAATGAGTTATGTAATGTTCAATGGACAGTGAATATATAGAAGATTATATGTGAGGTATAATGTTTGCCACTGAAAATATGTCAGTATGGTTTGTTTTCATTTATATAGATATGTGATTGCCTATGTCATAAGTGATTATTCAATAAAGGTGTTTTCTATTTGGAAAAAAAAGATTGCATAGGCTGTTCCACATTTTAACTGTATATTATGCCAGTATCCTGGGATAGGGAGGAGTTAACCTGTGCTAAGGGGATTCCAAAGAGCTGTATTGTCTCACTATTACTTGGGTAAGTATGTCCTGGCTTATACCTCTTAAATTGTCAGATCAGTTTCTTTCTTCTTGATTTACAAGATGCGTACTTGGTAAGTGCTTGGGGGAGTGACTTGGGTTTGGTCTGTCCTCCTAATGCAACATGTGATATCACAGTGTGCATGAACATGTACAGTACTGAGTACGGGGGGAGCGGGGTTGGAGAGAGAGAGAGAGAGTACTGAATTAAAACAGGAGAGAGGATACACCCACCAAGGAGGCGCCCTTCGTACATGAGCTGATGTTGTTTTGTCACATACTATATGATGTTTGGAATGAAACATAAAGATTTGTTGAATATTAAGTGGTGCATTATTGAGATCACAATACATTCGTTGTTGAATGCAACAAAATGCTTATGGTACACTTGATTGTGCCATTTTGCAGTGACCTATGATCTCACAAGTCCATTCCTTCAAACAGGTTCAAATCTATAAGTATATTTCATGTTGGCAAGCCCCCTCAGCAGCCCGCAAAAACCCTCGGTACTTATAACCGACTCCAAAGTTGCATCACCTTTGGGTAAGTTACAGCATTTGTAGACTGAACAGCCCTTAAGTTTGTAGTCCACTGAGGAATGACAAGCTCAAATAAATCAACTCACGTTGTCCAAAGGTGAGTTACAGTATTTGTAAGTTTGAATGTTTTTAGAATTGTAGTTCACTGGAAAATGGAAAAAAAAATTCTGGTCTTATACTGCAAGTTCAGATACAACTTAGCAGGTGAGATATGCAATGCAAAACGTAGAAATTGCTTGCTTGTGTTAAACTGAAAATATGAGGTATCTAAAGCATTTCTACCTTTTTTCTTACAGTCTGAGCCTGAGGGATTTGCTAATTTCCATCTCTATGTCTGTGCCGCTTTCTTGATTAAATGGAGGAAGGAAATCTTGGATGAACATGATTTTCAGGTACAGTCTATCAAAATTTGTTCTGTAACACTTACTGCATGCACACAAATGCTTGCCATTCGATGTGCTTTTTGTTCCACATAGGTAGACCACATTTTTTAGGGCTTAGGGGATATGGGAAGAACTGTTTAGCTTTTCAGACAGTCATGAAATCAGAGCTGATACAATAGCTCGGTCATCAGTACCCATCTGAGTGACATAAAGATGGGTCAAGAATGACTGAAAGGAACATTGTCCTGTTTGCTGTGCTGTACTGTATCATTGACTCATCCTCATTATGCACCAGTTCCCGTCTTCTGAGAGACTGTGAAGAACATACAGCGTAGTTCTTTGGGGCCTCATGTGCATTGTGCTGCTTTAACAGAGAAGTAGACTGCATGCTAGTAGTTAGCTAGCAGTAAGTTTCCTCATCAGGCTGTAACATTATCAGATTAGACAGAGCCAATGAAAAAGCTGGGGGATGTCAATATTTTCTACATAACACACTAGATATCTCACACACGCACACACACACACACACACACACGCACACGCACACACACCTTTCTCTGACTCAGAAATCCTACTAACCTTGCTAAAGCTAAATGCAGTCATGGCTACAGTGGATATAAAACGTGTACACACCTCTGTTAAAATGCCAGGATGTCATGTCGTCCTATCTCGCCTACATTCATTACTGATGGGTTCGGAGCCGATAATCGGCTCCGACTCGGCCGACTATTTTCTAGCACGAAGTCTCTAATTGGCTGGGCTAACCGGTATCCCAGGATGCACCTTGCCCAAACCCCCAGATCTCGTTTGCCGCTCGTTGAGTTAGGACATGGTCTCGAGCTTGGCTGTGGCTAAGTACATTTTTTGACTAAACTTTCTAAAGTTTGATACCTTTCTGTCAGATTAAAAGCTATTCTCATAGCTATATTGTGTTTTGAGTGTGTTTGAGCTTGTTGCTTAGTTTTGTGGAAAGTGTGCGTGGTTTCCCTTGTGTTTGGCGGGCTAGGCCCGTTTAATTTAGAGGGACCTAGTCCTCTCCTTCGTATCGTTTTCAGTGTGTTCCCTAAGGCACGTTTAAATTAGAGTCTCTGTAGTGTTTCCGCCTTCCCACCTGTTGTTGTTGTGTTTGGATATTAGTGAACATGTCTAAAGAACAAAAGGAGCATAAACCCTCCGGGTTTAAAAAATGCTCTAAGTGTGCCTATAAAATGTCGATCACAGATGGGCATGCCATCTGTGTTTATTGCCTTGGTGCGATTCATTTACAAGAATCCTGCAGTGTCTGCCATTCCTTTAGCTCTAGGGTGCTGCAGGAAAGAAAAAATAAACTAATTTTGAAGGGCCTGGTCAAGCCCTCTTTTGAAGAGGATCTAGAGTCTGCTTCTTCTACTGGCAAGGCTAAATCCACCAGAACTAAGAAACGATCTCCGGCTCCATCTAGTTCCTCTGAGCCCCCGGAGAAGATTTTGAAAATAGTTACAACCTCCTCGGCTCTGTTGGCTTCGGAGCCGCAGGACAAGAGCTCTGGTTTGGATACTGCTTCCTCGGCTCCATTGTCCTCGGGGCCGCAGGAGGTATCAGTGGTACTGGAGTCGACCTCGGCTCCAATCATTTTGGAGCCAATTCAGAGCTGGTCACCCAGTGTTAGACAGGATTCCATAGGTAGGAGATCCTCATCTCCTTCAGTTGCCTCCAAATCCTCTAGGTTATCTGATTTGGACGTGGATAGGGTGGTCCAGAGGCTCCTTCAGTCGCTGTTGTTAGCCAAATTGTTTTCGGCTCTGACCCAGTCGGCCCCGGAGCCTACCCCCTTGTCGGCACCGATGATTCCTCCTTCGAGCACCTCTGTGCCATCGGAGCCGGAGTGTTCGGCGCCGAGTGATGTTTTTACGCCGGCTCTGATACCCCTGGCGGGTTTATTGGAGCCGTCGTCGGCTCCAACCATTTCGGTTCCATCATCTGGTTTCGGCACTCAGGTTTCCTCGGTCAGGCCCGAGGGGGATGCATCGGGACTTCTGTCGGCCCCGAGTCTCCCTCTCAGCGCTTCGGCTAGGGGGATCCCGACTCCAGTTGTGATCTCGGAGACAGGTCAGTCCTCGGATTTGGGGGGACCCGCCTTTGAGGCCATGAGGAGCGCACTGGCCAGGTCATCAGTGACATCACTTGGATCGGTCACTCCGTCCCCATACACCCCGGCTAGAGCCTCTGACGCCCCTCTATCTGTGGACAGCGGAGCTCAAAGGCCTGAGGACACCCCCATGAGTAGTCCCCAGCTTTCTGAGGGGCCCCTCAGAGTCTGTGCCTGAGGAGCCTCCCAGGAAAAAGTTGTGCAAGAGGAAGCACATAGACTCCCAAGACGAGTCCATCACCTCGGATACTGACCTCAAAGATGCAGAGGGGCCCCCTAAGTCGTCCTCCGATGATGTCTCCTTCTCCGACATCCTGGAGATTTTGAGGCAGAGAGGCGACTGTCCTTCCAAGCACCCCCCTGAGGAGTAGTCGGTATTCCTCAAGGCCTTTGGAGCTCAACCTTCCGCCTCCTTGGTGTCTCCACCCTTCGATGAACTCTTAGACCCGATTTGTCGAAGGGTGTGGGAGCACCCTGATTCCGTGGAACCGGTGCCCAGTCCAAATAAGTTCCTGTCTGCTCCCCCCAAGAAAAGAGTTCTTGACAAAAGGGGTCTCTGTAGATGCCATAGTGGTGGCGTCAGCCACTCAGCAAGAAGTTGCAGAGGCTTCTTCCTCTGTCCATCCTCCTAACAAGGAGTCCAGGAGTATGGATCGTTATGGGAAGCGTACCCTGTCTTCAGCGACCTTTACACTGCGGTCACTGAATTACCTCTGTCACTTTACTCGGCTCCAGAGAGATCTCCTCAAAGAGTTTGGAGATACTTTGACGGGTAACATGCCTGAGGCGGTAGCGCAGACTATTAACGCCCAGTTGTCTACCCTTGGTTCCATTGCAAACTCGTCCATGAGGCTCATATCGTATGCGGCCGAAGGGGTGAGTAGGGCAGCTAGTTCAGGCTTGGCTCTTAGGAGGCAAGCCTGGATGCACCTGTCACTTCGCGGAGGCCTTCAAGTCTTCCTTCACTGACGCCCCCTTCGATGGGTCCTCTCTTTGTGGACCCAAAGTGAAAGACACTCTCACCAGATGTGAGCAGGAGGGTAAGACTTTATCTGCCATAGGGGTCCGGTTTTCTCTTCCCTCTAGGCCTTATCCCAAGGCTCAGAGAAGACGGAAGATGTGGTTCAAGAAGTCACAAAAGTCTTTGCCAGCCACTCATGGTGAGCCCCCCTCCAGAGGCAGAGGAGGGGGGGAATTATTCTGGAAGATGCCGTCCTAGGGGCAGAGGAGGCCCCCGCAATTTGGGAGACCGCGACTCCTTTCGCGGATCTTCCTATCAGCATCCCTGAGGGATCGCCCGACTGAGCTATTCCGGAGTCAGTCAGAGGCCGTTTTTCGAGGCATCCTCAAGCCTGGGAGAGCATCACTCAGGATCGATGGGTGCTTCGAATAATCACCAGAGGTTACACCATTCCCTTTGCTTCACCCCCTCCCCCAGTCAAAAAAATCCCAGACGTTCCACCCAGTCAAAGGGATCAAGCACCACTAGAGGTATCAAAGCTGCTAAGAAAAGGAGTCATCCAACCGGTCCCCTCAGACCAGTTCGGATCAGGAACTTACTCAAGACTCTTTTTGT